>NC_081426.1:68560834-68860834 GCF_949786415.1 Peromyscus eremicus | reverse complement strand
CTCTCAGAGCTTGAACCCAGATGGTTGGGTGTGGTAGCAAGTGCCGTTATCCACTGAGCCATCTTACTTGCTCTTGGTGTCTCTTATTGCCAGTGAACTTAATTCATTCATTTAATAATTTTTAGTAGGAGTTTTTTGAGACAAGGTCTTGCTGTGTAGCCAAGACTGGCCCCTAACCCAAGGCAATTCTCCTGCTTTTATCTCTTAAGGGCTGGTAGTACAGACGTATGAACCACCATGCCCGGCTTTATTCAATGAATGGTTATTCCACACTTTCTATAAACCGAGAGTGTCCTTGGATTAGACGCTCACTGGTACTAACACAGACTCAAGTCAGCGCAGAAAGGCAATAAGTAAAATAATGAAAGCATATAATATTAGTTGGCAATATGAATGGCAATAAAAACAAAACCAAAAAGTGACGAGCAAGATTGCTCAGAGTAAAGTCACTTGCAGGCACATCACAAGCCTGATGACCTGAGTTCAATCCCTGGCACCCACGTGTGGGAAAGAGAGAACCGATTCTGACAAGTTGTCCTTTGATCTCTATACACACACCATGGCATGCATGCCCCCCCCACAGATAAATAAATGTGATATATTATCTTTTAAGTAAATGAAGGGAATAGGAGTCAGTGATGGGGAGGTCACGCCTTCAGAAGGATGGTCAGAGCCACTGCTGATGAGGTTGCCTCTGAACAATGGATAATCACACAGGTTTTTCAGACTGATCATTCCATTTCGGGAGAAACAATCATTTCAAAGGGCCTGTCTGAAAACGATAGGAAGCTGGAGTAAAAATAATTGGAAGAGATGAATTGATCCATCCCAAAATTCTATGTGCCTGACATACTCTAACTCTGAAGTGGGTGCTCGGTACATATTCCTTTTTCCTTTCTCACTGGCAACACTTAGCACAGTACCTTGTATTTAGTAAGTGCTGACTGAATAGGTATTGTTTAAAATATAGACTTAGTTAAGCATCCTACAAGCAAAATCACGGGACTCTCCATAAATCCAACGATGATACGCTTCAGATAGTTTAAAGTCACTAGATCAAGTACAGATTACAGGGCAGCAAGAAGGACGTTTCCCCTCTACACCCACCACTCGGGCCCCTCTCACCTACACCCCACATTCTAGACTCCTGTAGTCGCCCCCATTTCTTATTGCAACTAACCCATCAGCCTCCTCCGTCTCTCAAGCCCAACTTTTCCTAGCTTGGTGTTCCCAGATCCTTGGGGGAAATCTACAGAGGGTACCAGTGAGAGTTCAGAATCTTTAGGACATTTCAGAGTTAGATGGAATCCTACAGTACCTACAGGATGGCTGCTGAAGCTGCCAAAATACCAAACGTAATTCTAAATTATGTCATCCCAATATATTAGTGCATACTCATAGAAGACTCTGGCTAAAACTTCCATGTGTCCTGCTAGTCACAGCGGTCTGTAATCCAGCACCAGGGAGGCAGAGGCAGAATTCTGTCTTTAAAAGGAAAAAAAAATTTACCTGTGCCCTTAATTTTAAAATTTACAAGTGTTTATGAAGAGCAACATAAAACAGAATTCTTCAGAACACACTGGTAGAATATACTTCAACTGGCTTACTTATTGAAATTGGGGAAGTAGTCTCTGATATGTGCTAATTCTCTGTGAAGGTGTGGTTAGTATGGTGTTGTGTGCACAATATTTTCATAGCTACACCTCAGACAACCTAGCCTATCCTCAAATTCTATATACAGCCAAGGATGACCTTGAACTTCTGATCCTCCTGCCTCCTCCTCCCACAAGCTGTAGTTACAGGATTGTGCCACCATGCCCAGCTCCCTGTCATGGATCTCAATATGGTCTCCCTGTCTTTCTTGAGAACAGCATTACCTCACAGGGTTTTGTCACACCCCCGTGTAGAAATAAAGAAGTACAAAAGGTTGTAATTTGTGAAAGGTGGGTGGGGGTGGGGGGACACAGACCAAAAACCCTGAGGACAGGGAGACACAACTCACAGATAAACCCATCAGCTCCACAAGCCTGAGGACCTGAGTTTCCCCAGGACTCACACAAAAAGCAGGAGCCTGTGGCACACACTCATTCCCTCCCTCCCCTGAAGTGAAATGGAAGGCAGAGAGAGTGGAATCTCCTTGGAGCTCAAGGACCAGCTAGCCTGTGACATACCATCAGCATCTTAAACAAGACAGTGGAAAGTGAGAACCACGCCTGAAAGCTGTCCTCTGACCTCCATGTTCATGCAGAGGCAAGAATACACCACACCTCCCTCCCTCTCCATCCCTCAACCCCCCAACCCCATGATCTGAGAAAGGCTCCCAATACCACCCCCTTTTGTTCACCGGTGCCACAGAAAGTTTTTAAATCCTTACTTTGGGCACACAGCAATAGGTGTATTCTGGTCTCTGCTAATGGGACTCCTGTGGAATCTTTCAGGGAGCATGCTCTTCTACATCTCACTATCTGGTTCAACTTCTGTCTTAGTTAGGGTTTCTATTGCTGTGAAGAGACACCATGACCACAGCAACTCTTATAAAGGAAAAACATTTCATTGGGGTGGTTTACAATTTCAGAGGTTTGATCCATTTTCATCATGGCGGGGAGCATGGCAATATGGTGGTATTTTATTTGTACTGAAATGTGATTTTAATTGTATGTTAATAAATAAAGTTGCCTGGGGGGTCAGAGCTATTAGAGCCATAGCAAGAGCGTGGCGGTGGTGGCGCACGCCTTTAATCCCAGCACTTGGTAGACAGAGCTAGGTAGATCTCTGTGTGTAAAAAGATACAGCCAGCATTGGAGACACACGCCTTTAATTTCAATTCCAACCATAGAAGACCTGGAAGTCTTTACAGACAGGCAGTGACGAGGCATGGGTTTACAACCAATGAGAAGGCAGAACCGAAAGTCTTTATAAAGACAAACACACAGGAAGTAGCTCCCTTTCGGAGAGCTCTCTTGGCTGAAGCAGGAAGGGTAAGGCTCTTAGTTCTGACCTCTTGGCTTTCTTCTCTGAATCGGCTCTGTGTTTCTTATTTAATAAGACGGTTGGTTACATCTACATGGCAGCGTGCAGGCAGACATGGTGCTGGCCACATGTTGATCAGAAGGCAACAGGAAGTGAACTGTGACATTGGGAGTAGCTTGAGCATAGGAGACCTCAAAGCCCACCCCCACAGTGACACACTTCCTCCAACAAGGCCACACCTCCACACCTCCTAATAGTGCCACTCCCTTTGGGGGCCACCTTCTTTCAAACCACCACATATTCAGAAAAAAAATTTTTTTTTCTTTCATAGCTAACTAGGCACAATGAATTTGAAGAAGTAAATACATGTTTAGGGGTTACATGGGCAGCTAATGGGGATGATATAATTTTCTTACATAAGGAGGCCCCAATTAACCAACCAAACAAAACCTAGGTACAAATTATTTCCATTGCCGGTTCAGCCACAGGGAAGTGTGCTCATGCTCAGCAGGTATACTTTATTTGGAGCAATGTGCATTTTGTTTGTTTGTTTGTTCTTGAGACAAGGCCTCACTATACAGATAAAGCTGCCTCAAATTCAAGACCTCCCTGCCATTAACTACCAAGTGATGAGATTCCAGGCAAGTACCAGTACTTGATTTGATGCAGACTTTGGAATGAAAACCTAGCAATACTATTTCTACCAGCCTTAACACTCAACTCCCATACAACCATGGGAAGCAATGGAATGCATACTTTCTGGATTTCATTTGCTCTCCGTAAATTCTAGTCCACAGAGCCACCTCGTGCCCATTTTCAGTTTCTTGTGAGAAAAATATTTTGTAAACTGCAAAGCATCGCACACAAATAAGGTGGGAATATTTACTATCTAAAAAAGGAGGGAAAAAAAACAAGGACAGCAGATAGAAAATCTAAAATAAGTCTAAATAATAAGCATAAATGTAAATAGGTTGTGATTTAAAATGAATATGAAAGGTTTTAACCCACTTTTAAAAAACAAGTAGGTAAGGGGCCGAAGTGTCATTATTTACTTATGCACATGGGCTGCAGCTGTAGGTCCTTGGTGTTTCTCTTTACTGTTTAATTGTGTCCTCTTCTAAAGTACATCCCAGTCAAAGCAGGAGTTAGCATCTGTTTTCATCTGCTTTGGTGCTTACAGCCGCACCTTTTCCCTTTTGTACAGTAGGCATTTGCTTATTTCATTAGCTGCTGTACCTTAGTTAGGAGCAAGGAGACTGAGATAGATTCACCTGGAGCTTCAGGCAGGCTCTGATAGGAGATTGTCAGTGCAGACTCCTGTGACCCCGGAAAGTGCGGGTCTCCTACGAAGTCTGCCAACCACGACTATCCCAGGTACTTCTTGCTGTGTCTTTCCTCTTCCCCCCTTACTGTTTTATTATTTTTAAAGTTTTATGCGTATGAGTGTTTTGCCTGCTTGTATATCTATGTACCATGTGTGTGTAGTGACTGCAGAAGCAGAAAGGGGTGTTGGATTCTTTGGAACTGGAGTTACAGATGATTGTGAGCTGCCATGTGGGTGCTGGAATTGAACCTGGGTCCTCATGGAAGAGCAGCCAGTGCCCTTAAGCAGTGAGCCATCTCTCCAGCCCCTTTCTTACTTAAGTGTGTGCTTATTTATTTTGGTGGTGGTTTGGTTTTAAGCAAACACTCTACTATTAAGCTCCATCCCCAGCTCTCCTTCTTTCTTCTTCCCACAGAAACTGATTCTAAAAGGGCCTTTCACAAAGGGAAGCATGGACACTCCTCAGAAGCCCCGGGACAGGCTTTCTCTCAAGTTCTCCAGGAGTCTAGCCCCTAGCTTTGCTGATCACCATTTCAGGGGTGAGAACGGTATTATTCTCAGTCTTACCATTTCCTTATACGGTCACGAGTAACAGGGTGTTCTAAAAGAAAATAAAAGCAAAAATTAGATTCCACAGGAATTAAAGATATCAGGATAACATCACAAATCAAAAGAGATCACAAAAGTAACTAATTGGCAATAATATTGAAGTTAAATCTATCATACCATGTACTAAAATAAACCACACACAAATCAAGAGGTTCACGTTTTTTGAAACTGGACTGGAAAAAAAAAATAGAACATTTAATCACCAGATTTTAATCTTCTAGGATTAAAGCTAGCCAAAAAGATTAGAACATTTAGAACTTAAAACTTCTGTGTGTCCAAAAGAATATTATTCAGCTATAAAGAAAAGTAAAATCATAATATTTGCAGGAAAATGAATGAAACAAGAATTGTATTAAACAAAGCAACCTACACTCAGAACGATGAGGATCACATTTTCTCTCATATGTCTATATTAAATTTTAATTTTTATTCGTGTGTGGTTGTGGGATATGCCACAAAGCCAGAAAGGGGACCATGAGAAGGGGGAAAGAGGTCTTAAGAAATGGATAAGGGCCAGGCAGTGGTGGCGCACGCCTTTAATCCCAGCACTCGGGAGGCAGAGGTAGGCGGATCTCTGTGAGTTTGAGGCCAGCCTGGGCTACCAAGTGAGTTCCAGGAAAGGTGCAAAGCTACACAGAGAAACCCTGTCTCGAAAAACCAAAAAAAAAAAAAAAAAAAAAAAGAAAGAAATGGATAAAGAAGGTAATAGACGGTATGTAACCTGAAAGTGGATTTGGGGAGAAGGGAGAATGGGGGAGAAAGATCAACAAAAATAATGTATAAAAATGCAATAATGCAACCTGTATTTTATATGCTAACTTCAAAAATTTTAACTCTGCATGTGAAAAATTTAAATCTATAGAAGAAACAAAACGTTCAATAAGTATCAGACAGCAAATGGGATTAATGCTTAATAGTGTTAATATTTGAAGACTACCAAAGTACAAATGGAAAAAAATACTAAAATATGTGCCAAGAATAAAATAAGCTAAGAGTATGAGTTAAATTCAAATATGAAAATCCATGAAAGGCCAAAAGCACTTAAAAAAATCAACCTTACTTATTTTTTATTTATCAACCTTACTTATAATCAAAACAATGCAAATAAAGACTGAGAGTTTTTTAAAGCTATCAAATTAGCAACACTTTTCACAAAAGATAAAGTGTTAGAAGGTGAATGGCGTGCACATCCTGTGCACAGCTAACGAATGTTTAAGTTAGCACACTATAAAGAGTAAGTTGGGACTGTGAGTCAGCAACATTGTAATCCAATTACATTGTAATCCAATTCTGTTTCTAGAAATGTACCCTGAGGAAATTGTTTCAAATGTGGGCCAAGATGTATGCATAAAAAATGTTCAGTGAGGTGTCTTTGACAGGAAGAAACTGGTAAATCTGAAGTATCTGTATCAGGAGATATGATTAAGCAAATGAAAATGCATGCATAGAAATGAATGTTTTTGGTAGAAAAAATGTGGTCGATTATATAAGGTCACCATATCTGGAGACCTGTCAAAATAGACATCATAATGACAGACTGTTCCAGACAGAGTCTCTTCGTGGGAGTTTTTAATCACATGTGAAGGCTACGAAAGAGCACATTCTCCACTTGGGAGTGTTTTCTGGAAAGGAGAGCAGTACCAGGGAGAGACAGATCAAGCTCCATCTTTGTTGATTTATCAACTACATGATCTTGGGCAATGGGATTAGGTTCTGTGAGATTCAGTTTCTCTCTTTCAGATTGGAGGATAATAGATCTGCGTAAAGATCAAAGATAGACAATTAGGTAGATAGATAGATAGATAGATAGATAGATAGATAGATAGATAATTGATAGATAGATAGATAGATAGATAGATAGAAACAGAGACAGACAGACAGATAGATGGATGATAGATAATAATAGATAACTCACCTGTGTGTGTACATGCATGTAAAGCACCTTGCATATATGAATGGTAGTTGGAATTACTAGTTACAACTTTAGTGTAACCGTGGCTTTATTAGATCTTTGTTTAAAAAAAGATGCAGTCATCTACAGACTTGGCTCCTAGAAGTGCCTGTCCTCTCTAGGAGGCGGCAGCCTGTGGAGGAGATAGTTGATGAACTGGAAGAGAGGACGGGACTCAGACATTTCTAGCTGTTCTTTTAAAGGCTAAACTGGGTCTGACCTAAGGGAAGGGGGAGAGCAGTTTGTGACTCTAGTGTTGTCATCCACGAAAGTCGCAGCTTTTATTCTGCGGGCTTTTCCTATACTACTAACTTCAGTTTTCAGCTTCAGACACACAGGTCAGTGTCAACACAATGCTGAACCAGTCCTAACGACCATCTGTAAATACAGGTAGTAGGAATGAGTAACGGAACTATGACTCTTTCATTATGTCTCCCAGTGAGCTTCACTTCTCATAAAAAGACACTTTTGAGGTTCCTTCACTCATTGGCAGGATGGAATAGTGCTGGAGTGGCCAGCGTTAGGTCATGTCCCTAAAGTGGTCTTTAGGTTATGTCACTTCTAAAGTGGTCTCAGATCAGACTCAGCTGTAATTTAAAAATTCCAGGTCTCGGTCCACATCCCAGATCAATTAAGTCACAATCTCTGAAGGTGGGACACAGCCATCACTATTTTTAAAGGAGATACACGGCTGGGGCTTCTTACAGTATCGTTTAATGGCTAAGCGCAATGGCAGGGAGTCAGACTCTAAACTCTGACCTTGGGCATGTATACCCCTGCTCTCTGTAACTCAGTGGTGTGGTGTAGGAAATGGGTCCCCAAGGCACTTCAAAGTTAAATAAGGGGCTGGAGAGATGGCTCATGGGCTGGAGAGATGGCTCAGTGGTTAAGAGCACCGACTGCTCTTCCAGAGGTCCTGAGTTCAATTCCCAGCAACCACATGGTGGCTCAGAACCATCTGTAGTGAGATCTGGTGCCCTCTTCTGGCCTGCAGGGACACATGCAGGCAGAATACTGTATGCATAATAAATTAATAAATCTTTAAAAAAAAAAAAAGTTAAATAAGACCATATACATTAATTACTGCATGGTGCCCCAACAGTAAGTGTCTAGCAATGGAAGCCATCATTCATTCCCCAAATTTATAAGATGCTGTTTAAATTTCTACAGATAAAAAAAAAATGAAGAATGCAGTGTAATCTGAATTGTGAACAAGCCCTAATTTCTATTTCCGTGGGTTTATGTGCTTACGACTTCTACTCATCTAAGCTTACTTATATGAATACACACAGGAATAGGCTACAAAGAGGTGCATCTAATTTTTAAGATTAACCACTAATTCAGGGAGGGAGGTAAACACCAGTGGAGGAAGAACAAAACGAAACGAGAATATACACTAAAGCCCAGCGCGGCGGCGTCTGGAACATTCTACCACTGTAGGCACACTCCTTAGCTTTTCTTAATACAGAAATCCTCTCTGTTCCCGATTTCACTTCTGGTGGTTTCCAGTCAACTGAAAATATTAACTAGAATCCTCTAGAAGTCAATAATCCGTAAGCTTTAAGCAACTTTCATTATAACATGTTACTATCGTTCAGTAAGACTCTTGCTTTAATCTCTGACAGCATCTAACTTATAAGTTAAGCTTTATCATAGGTATTTATACATTTAAAATAACATACTGTACATGAGTTGGTTTCAGACATTTGGAGAATGCCTTAGAAGGTCTTCCCTGCGGACAAGAGGGGGACTACAGCATTAAAATGGGGGTGGCTTTTGGAGGGTTGCCGGGGCTTCATCACTCTTATTTCTTTGTCTTAGTCTCCCATAGACAGATTTTTTTCATAATATAATATTTTATTAGTTCTTTGAGAATTATGTACATGCATACAATGTATTTGGATCATATTCCTCCCACGCCTAACTCCTCGCGGATGCGCGCCCACCCCCATCTCACAGATCACCGGAGTTCACACATCGGGAGCATGCATGGTCAAGGGTTGTACCGGTTTGCGGACTGCGCCGTGCAGGTCTGAGTGAACAGCGCCTCGGTCCTCCACGTTTTCCTCCGGTGCGCACAGGAGAGGCTCTGCGACTTCGGGCACGCTGGCTTTCCCCTTGTCGGAGACGCGCTGGCACAGTTTGGGAGCGCCCCTCCCGTGGAGAAGGCTGACACGGCCGAGCACCCGAGGTGCGTGGCGGCGGGCGTCCGGAAGCGGCGGGCAGCGGAGCTTTGCGACCTTTGGTGGCAGCGCGCGGTGACGGCGCTCGACCGATAGGGGGCGCCCGCAGTGGCTTCGCCGTTGCGCGTCCGACCCGGCCCCGGGGCGGGGGGCACCGGGTGGTGGCGGCGGGAGCAAGGCGGGGCTTGTTTGGGCGGTGCCGTGTGCAGGGCGCTGCGTCAAATATTGATAGATTGACATCATAACATTTGTCCTATGAGATCTTAAAGGCATTACCCAAAGGCACAGATTAAAGTAGTGTTGACCGTGGAAAGGTGAACAGAATTTGTTTCTTCCTCAAAGTTTACTTTTTTTAAAGGTTTATTTATTTATTTATTTATTTATTTATTTATTTATTTATTTATTTATTTTTAATTACGTGTATGGGACAAGTGAGAAGCCAGAAGTGGGTGTGGAATGCTCTGGAGCGTTGAAAGCCTGCTGGCCTGGGTGCTGGGCCCTGGGATCCTAATTCCTGTCCTCTGAAGAGCAGCCAGTGCTCTTAACCTCCCAGTATCCCTCCCGCTCCCAGAGGTTATTACCCTTGATTCGTTCACGAAATGAATTAAACTGAGAACACTGAGGAAGTTCCCACCAAGGCACTGCCCGGGAAGCGTCTTCACTGATGTATTTGTAAAAAAGGTTTCCTTGCATAGGAGTCCCGGCCAGAACCTATGTATTGAGCAGTTTCTTCTAAATGAACTGTGTGCCAGTGAACACCGGCCAAGGAAATGGACTAGCTTGAAGAGAAGCAAGAATAGGATTACAGAGCACTCCCTACCAAAATCATCATTAAAAGGGGGGAAGAAATGCAAAACAGTTTTAGAAAATCACTCATGAACTCACAGAGATCCATCTGCCTCTTGCCTCCAGAGTCCTGAGATTAAAGGCGTGTGCCACCATGCTCGGCTTAAAATTTGTTTTCAAAACATCAACCCACCGCAGAACAGAGCAGGTAAGATTGTAGAGTGAAGAAAAAAAGGATTCAGTTGTCACACGAACTGTCACACCGCTGGCGTGTGGCATAACGCCCCATCTTAGTGACACAGTGGGATGTAGACGATGAAAAAGACCAGGGACTACAACCGTGACGGAAGCTGTCACTGGGGGGCTAACAGAGGGGTCGGGATGAGCAATCCTCATCCAGCCTAGATGCCCCACTGGTGTTTCTAATGAAGAAATGAGGTTCCAAAGAAACAGTGAGTGCTAGTAATGGTCCCCAAGGTGTGGCCCCAACTGTGTCCTAATTGAAACAATTAAAGGATAAAAATACTCTTTAAGACCAGTTTTTTTTTTAAATGTATAGTCTAGCCTATTCTAGAACTGCCTAGGTAGCCCAGGTTAGCCCTGAACTTGCAATCTGTCTGTCTCTGCCTCCTGAGTGCTACCGTTACAGGCATGCACTGTCTTGTATGACTTTTTAAAATAAATGCATTTGTGAGACAATTAGGAAGCTTACTATTTATTGTGGATATTATATAGCATTAGAAAAGTTACTGAATTTTGATTGGTGTAACAATGGCATGGTTATTGTTAAGTTTTAGATCCTTAGCAATTAGAGGTATTTATGGGTGAAATGCCACGGAGTCCATAATTTTCTTTAAAACAAATTTGTCCTGCAGGATGCCCCCCAAAATTGGGGGAGGCAGTGAAGAAAATGCCTAAATTAAACAGTATTCCAAGTAGGGCAGTGGTGGTGCACGCCTTTATCCCAGATCTCCGGAGACAGAGGCAGGGAGATCTCTGGGTGAGAGGCCAGCCTGCTCTGCAGAGTGAGTTCCAGGACAGGCTCTGTCAGAGAAACCCTGTCTCTAAAAAACAAAACAAAGCAGAAACCACATGATTCCAAAAACTGATCATAATTGTTGAAACTAGATGATGGATACATGAGAATTTATCATATCACTCTTTATTTTGAGTATGTATACTTGAAGATTTCTAAAATAAAAAACCATGTGCCCTGAAAAAGTGTGCCCAGCTTTTCAAAGTGACACTAGTGATGTCAACTACGCATGTAAAAAAACAAGAACAACAAAACAAGAAAAAGCAAGCAAACAAACAGACCCTTTTTAATGAAATACTAGAAATAAGTATTTTTATACGATACCAAGCTGCCTGGCAAGACATCCCCACTAGAGCAACAGTGGACTGGTAGTTATGGGGTAACCAACTGCTCTCTGATGAGATCTGAGGCCTGTTCTGCAGGAATTATCTCATGCTTGGCACTATAAACATGGTCCAAAACCCATGGCTGAGGAGACCATAGGCACAAGGGGGAACCTGCTGCTGTTCTGTTAAATGACCGTACTGTCACACTGCATTCTAAATCTTTATGTTTACACCTATATATTTGCGTTGCTTTCAGTTCCGGTCACGGAAGCTTCATTTTGCAGAAACAGAGGCCAAAACAGAGTCAAAACTGGTCAAAGTGTCAAAACCCTGAGCATTCAGTTGTGGGTTTTTTATCTATATCAACCACCCAACACCGAGGAAGCATGTAAGAGCAGATGGAGAAGAGAGCTGGGACATACTGGCTTCTGGACATCACGTGTCTAGTTCACACAGCCACTGAGCAGCTGTGGTGACCTGCACAGACCAGCACGACATCAAGCCAGTCAAAGCTCCAGTGTGGAGCGGGAAGGGGCCCAGACCCTACCCCTGTCAGAGGAGGTATGCCCTTGATGGCTGCTGAGGCGGGGAGAGCCACTCCATTTGGGAACAGGAAGTTGGTAGACTGCTCATGCCCCAGAAGATGGCCATGAGCACATGGGCAGTACTAATGGGACTCTGGATTGCTGATGACAGTTTTTTAAAAAAATATGGCACGAAGTTAGGAAAGAGATGAGGTAAGGAACATAAGTCCCTAGCCTAAACTCACGGGGCTCCCGCACCTCATGGAGGGAGATAGCGTGGGGGTGGGGGGGGTGGGGGGGGGTGGTAACACGATCATTACATTCCATATAACTGTGAAACTTTCAAAAATTAATTTCAAAAACAGGAAACTTGTGGCTAGTGATGGATTTTTTAAAAAAAGCAGAAAGGGAAAAATATCCCTAATTGTGTCACTTATTTGAATGTGACATCTTCGTCTCATATGGACAGCTAAATAAACACAATTATAAATACACATTTGCCTATTTTGTTGTCTCTCTGAAAGCTTATATATTTAAGTAGGCAACAAAATTTAATTCCAGAATATATTGCTGAGCACACATTGGCGGCAACATATGCAGAGAAAACAGTTGTATTAAAATACAGACTCTCTGCAGGCCCTTATTTGAGTCGTAATTCAAAGAGGTCAACTGTAGTACCCACAGCACACCTGGAAAGCCAGCACAGGAGAGGCTGGTGCAGGAGGAGCTTCAGTTTGAGGTTAGTCTGCGTTTTGTAGTGAGACTTTATCAAAAACAAAAACAAAAACAAAATAAATAAGCCAAAAAATAAAAAAACAAACCACAAACTCTAAATAGTAAAGGTCTCCATAAGGATTGGCCTGTCCACCCACCTCACTCCATAGACAGAAAATGTGCTCAGGAAACCAAGAGTCAATTTCTACTTCCTGCCCCCCGGGGTCAGTCCTCTTCCCATCCATATCCGGCTTTCTCCTCTCGGAACTGAACACTCAGGCTAAAACCCCCAGAATGCGGTGGCGTCGGGACTGGAGAACAGCCGCGTTACAATGGCCACGTTTCTTTGGGGACCGCAAGGAAGATGTTGCACATCCAGCCCTTCCTCTTAGTTGTTGACCTTTAGCACAAAGGCAGCATCGCTCCCTGGAACATTTCCCTTCCCCTGTGGTGCCTCTTTCTCCCACGCAAGGCCAGTCCGGTCCCACCGGTCTGTCTGGTCACTACAAGTATGTTTACAGGTTTGCGATCAACCGCGTTGGCTTTGCACGTTGGTCCATGCACCCTTGGCCAAGTACTAGGTCTCCGATTCCTCATCTGGAACCAAAAATGTAAGGGGGGTGGGGGGCTGGTACAGCTTCTCTTGTCCTGTAAATTGCCTGTGGCCATGTCAGGGGAGCAGCAGTCAGCAATGTGTTACAGAACACAGCCCAGAGGATAGCAAAGCTACCCTGGGTCCATCCTGGAGAGCGAGGCCGGCCAGGAGGATTTTCTCCAGAACGCCCCTTGCTTCTGCTGTGCTTCCTCCTGCTTGCTCCCCCTGAGTTCCTGCTGTCTGTGGCACGGTGTGGTTACTGTGTGGAGGGATCCCACTGTAGCCAGTATAGTGCGATTGTTTCTTGGGAAAAGCCCACTCCTCACTGGGCAATTGACTTGCGGATCACAATGAAGATGATTTTTATAAGAGCGATGATGATTAGTTAGAACTGTGATTTAATTGGACTTTCTGAATTAGCCTAAAAGATACAGGTGGTTAAGATAGTAAAGATGATTAGGGAAATGCTTTAGGTTATTCTGCCAATTGCTCCAATAAGAGACACAAAAAAGACAAATATAAGCTAAAAGTCCCCTTCTCCTTTTTAGGTATGACATTTACAGAAGATGAAAAATAAAAACAAGGAAGTTTCATGCCTTATAGACCCAAGAATTCTGCCTGTGGAAAAACAGTCTGATGATCAAAGAAAGCAATTGTGTCCCTACACCCAAGATTAGGCCTGAGTTCCTTGGTCATGTAGCTTACAGAATTAATCACAGGCCCCAGTATGCACCTTGAAAAAACAAAGCGGTGAAAGGAAATTAAATAACCCTATTGTGTATAAAGAAAATAGATGGGTAGCTGACCACTTGAATGAAGTTTCGTAGGAATCTGCTATACTGAAACCACAAACAGCTTCCTGCCAGTGCAAAAGGAACCCGCTGAAATAGACTTAGCTTGCGTAAAACTTTGTTAATCAATTATAAAAGAATCATTGCTTTGGGGTGAAGATGTTATGGTGGGAAAATAAATACAAACAAAAACGTTTAGCTATTTGTGGACTTCTAGGGAAAACATGTAACTGTGATCTCAATGTGATTTCTTCTTATGTAAAGATTTTAATTTGTTTTTGGAAATCATGTAACTTGCGGTTGTGAGGTAATCCCTTCTTGTGTAGAAATCTTTGTATTAGGAGGTATAAAAGGAATAAAAGAAAAAAAATAAGAGGAAGGAGAGGGAAAGATGTAGAAGGAAAAACATCAGAAAAGAAATAGAAGGGAACCATCAGGAAAGATCTAGAAGGAGAAGACCTGGGGAGGAGAAGAAGAAGAAGAAAGAAGAAGAAGAAGAAGAAGAAGAAGAAGAAGAAGAAGAAGAAGAAGAAGAAGAAGAAGACAACATCAGGGTGGAAGAACAGAACAGAAAAAGAACAGACGAAGAACATCCAGCAGGGAGAAAAATAAAGACTTAAGCTTTGGTCCTCGGGAAAACGTCTCCTGTGCGCATGTGCAGCTTTGCTGAGGTCACACCTCCTTTCCAGTTTCTCTGACACTGCTGGGAACTGGTCTTCCAGCAGCAGTAAATGCCTTAGGAAATACTCTGCTCAACTTGATATTCCTTATACCACACAGTGTGCACGGTCAAGAAGTCATCTCACTTCTGTAAGGGAGTACGAGGCATGATTCACCATCACTAGCCATAATACTGAACACTTACAATGGCCAAGCATTGTGCCAAGCTTTTCTGTGCATTCTCTCTCATCTCTACCCTTAGGTCACTCCTAGCACTTATAACAAGACTTCCCCCATGCCATGAGGAAGAGAAAGGGTTAGGATGAAGAGAAGACTCTGGGGTCTTATCATGCAGTTCAATATCTGCTATCACAGTGTGCATGGCCCCTGGTTAGTCATTTGACTCCTCTGTGTCCCAGTTAGCTCATCTGTAAAATGAGGACGCAGATAGTGCTTACTCTAATGGGTTCTCTCGAAGATATGACCAAATGGACATAGGTTACTGGAGCTCAGTAGCTACCAAGCTAATCTAGAGGGTATCAGAAATGTCCGTATAGAAAACTCCTTCATCCACCTGCTCCAAGCGGTAGAACAGAAAAGACCAAGCTTCTAAAGTCCCTGTCCTATCCTCTTGTAGCTTAACACAATAGACAGAAAGAGGGACAAGAATCAAGAAAATAGGTTCAGGATGGAAATTAGTGCACATGGTGTGCCCAGTAAGCGGAAGACACTGCCTACTTTAGGGAGAGTAGTTTGGGAAGCACCTTTTAGAGGAATTGATACTTGAACTGGAGGATGGAGGCGGGGTGTGTGTGTGTGTGTGTGTGTGTGTGTGTGTGTGTGAGAGAGAGAGAGAAGGTACCAGATATCCACTGATGTGGAAGAAGATGAACTTGAGGACAGCATGAGTGTGAAAGTGCTGTGGAGGAGCCAGGTTAGAGGCACAGCAATGTCATGGGCCAGGGTGACTGAAAACAGCAAGGAGGAAGGACAGTGGACTTGTGGTTGGGTCAGATGACCTTCAACCCTGGAGGGATTCTGCTTCTGGGATCTGGCCAGGAGCAGCTGAAGGGTCTGGAGCAAGATGGCTGAGTACATCTTCCTCCCAGGGACCATCAGAACAGTCCAGCTCAATCTCTCCATTTCTAGTGTTTCAGTTTTACTCCATTGTTGTGGAGTATTAGTTGAAGATGTATTATATTTGTTTGTGCTGTGGAACATTTGTTTAATGATGCAAAGATATGTTGCATTATTTTATGTTACATTTGTTTAACTCTGTGAAGCTATATTATTTTGCCTGTCTAAAACATCTGACTGGTCTAATAAAGAGCTGAATGGCCAATAGCGAGGCAGGAGAGAGGACAGGTAGGTCTGGCAAGCAGAGAGAATAAATAGGAGGAGAAATCTGAGAAGAGAGGATCAAGGAGCAAGAAAAGAAGGAGAGGAGGACATTAGGGGCCAGGCACCCAGCTACACAGCTAGACACTGAGTAAGAAGTAGAAAAGATATACAGAAATAGGAAAAGATAAAAGCTCAGAGGCAAAAGGTAGACGGGATAGTTTAAGTTAAGAAAACCTGGCAAGAAACAACTAGCAAGTCAAGCTAAGGCTGGGCACTCATAAGTAAGAATAAGACTCCGTGTACTTATTTGGGAGCTGGATGGAGCCACACACACACACCAAAGAGCAAAGAGTAAAGGAAATTAACAACACTCCATTGCACCGACCCTCACTGCTTCTAGCGTAGCCACCTACAGCAGACTAACCGGCTGATGGCAGGGCTTTGCGTCATCGGTGGACAAGACTGCCACCTTCTGGGGAGATGCTTCCAGACAGTCGCACACTTGGGACCCAGTCATGCTCAGATAAATCCTTCTGATGAAGATGAAGAAATATCAACACAGAAGAACTCTCTACCTGCCGCTGCCTGCCTCCTAAGGAGTCCATTCCTGAGTACCAGCGAGGTGAAGTTGACCTGTGAGGACAAGACAAGGAAGAACTCTACCAAGAAGAGTGCTAAGTGCTGGGAATAGAGGGGATGACTTTATTAGGAAAGTTAGTGAGTGCTTGCAGTGGCGGGATGAACCTGTGCTGTGCTTTACTATAAATTCTCTCGTTTTACTCCTTCTTCCTCCACTAGTGTTTACCTCCCTCCCTGAATTAATTGCTCGTCTTAAAACAGATGCACCTCTTTGTAGCATATTCCTGTGTGTATTCACGTAAGCAACCTCAAATAAGTGGAAGGCAGAAGCACATACATCAACGGGAATACAAAGAAGCCCTCGTTCACAATTAGCTTCAGCCGTCAACTGGACAGGCACCCAGAGTCACCTGGGAAGAGGAACAACACTATAAAAACTGCCTCCATCAGACTGGCCTTTGGGCACATTTGTGGCACATTTTCTTAATTGCTCCTTGCACTCTCCAGCAATCTTCTGAGAGTTCTTCTACAGCTGTGTTGGCACTAACCGGCCTCTGTACGGGTCCTCTGGAGGAGCAGTCAGTGCTCTTAACCGCTGAGCCATCTCTCCGGCCCTGCCACTTGGGCTTTTTAATACCTACTCTAGCTGGGGTAACAACGGGCCTTCAGGGCACGAGAATGAGAGTAGGAAGACTCTTCCAGAAGCCAAAGTAGAAATCCAGGTGGGAAATAACCATAGCTGGGGTGGGTGTTAACAGGTGGGATGGATGATTTCAGAAACTCTCCGATCAAACTAACAGAACTTTTGTTGGCTGCATTGTGTTTGCGAGCGAGAAAAAAGGAATTATAGAAAGAATAGATTGTTTTAGTGCGAGCAACTGGGTGCTATTTTCTTAGATGGAAAAAACGGAAAGAGAGGATTGGGAGGAAATAAAGACTTCCATTAGGAAGTACATTACAGAGCTGGCCAGGTGACTCTCTGCCACCTGATGCGAGCCTGATGGCCTGAGTTTGATCCATGGAACCCACAGAAAGGTGGAAGGGGATCTAGGAATTACAGCTCACCAGGAGAGACCTCGTCTACTATGTTTAAAGACTGCTGTGATTAAGCTGTGCATGGCTCTAAGTTACTCTGTTCTGTGTAAAAACAGTGACTTTCAGGCTGTATGTTGCCAAGGTAACTATTTAATAAGCAGAATTGGGTTCCGTGTTGAGTGCAGAGGCAAAAGCAAATGGTTTTGTATCTCACTGTACATGTAGATAGCACCTTTTCAACATGGCCATAAAGCACAGAATAATAAATAGTTCTTAAAGTACAGAGGCACTGCCTGGAAACTTGACAAAGTAGATTGAGAACACATGAACAGGGTGTGTTAAAACCATGTCAGGAAAAAAAAAACCAGTCTGAGAACTTATCAGACACACCAGACTGAAGAAGAGTATAGCACGTCAACCCCATAAAGACAGGACACCTAACACCACAATGGTGACAAACCCCATGTCCTTTCCTGGGACCCCAACAGTGTTCATCGGAGGACCAATAGGCAGAGGACTCCTGACTGTCCAGGGATTCACTCAAATCGTCTCTATTACTGACACCTGTCTGATTGCTGTCTGTCTGGACCTACACCTGCACCCAGCCTCTGCAAGTAGATGTCCGTGAGTTCGAGGCCAGCCAAGTCTGAGTTCCAGGACAGCCAGAGCTACACAGAGATATCCCAGTTCAAAGAAGAGAGAGGAGAAGGAGGAGGAGGAGGGGGAGGAGGAGGAAGGGGAGGAGGAGGAGGAGGAGGAGGAGGAAGGAGGAAGAGCGAGAAGGAGGAGGTGTACTTGCCAATGGCCACCTAAAAAGGGAAATTGGGACTACTTGGCAAGTCCAACCAATGAAACTGATACTACCCATCATACATTTATTTTTTTACTCAATAAATTCTGACATTGTGGACCATCTAGGTTTCAAGCATAGCACACTCATCACAAGGACCCTATTCTATTTCCAACACAAGAAAAAAAAATTACCTTGGTGGCACACACTTGTAATCCCAGCCCTCAGGAGGCTGAGGCAGGAGGATCATGAGTTCAGGTCAGCCTCAGTTACATACTGACATTTTGTCTCTAAGTAAACAAATGAGACACAGCATCAGGAAGGTGCATGTTAAAATTTGGGGATACAGCAGGGAGTCAGTGAAGAAGCCCGAAGAACAAACTGAGGCGACTGTATTATTACAGAGGATATGAGGTCTGTGCCTCAAGAAGGGAAGAGCTAAGTGTACGGAATGCTGTCAAGAGATAGTACCAACACCCCTATAGCTAGTGTCTCCTCTACACCTACCATGTACCAAAACCTGTTCCACATCCCTCACGGGTATTAGCCCTGATCTTTTTACAACACCCAGGACACAAAAGGACCCACTGGATTTTATAATACAGAAGTCAGTAAAAAGAGTTTCTTCATCCAACAAATATTATTAAGTTCTGCCTTCATGAGAGCGTAATGTAAAGAACTAAACACAGAGACACAAATTCGAGTTGGATATGTGTTTTTAAGAAAATTAGCAGGTCAAAACTATTTAGTATGAGGAGGGAGCAAATACTTGAGCTGAGAGTCTCCCAGCAGAGGAAAAAGTGAGGTGATTCTGAAGGAGGAGAGGGTGCCCGTTCTCCTCAAGAGCAAAAACGATAGCCGGGCGGTGGTGGCACACGCCTTTAATCCCAGCACTCGGGAGGCAGAGCCAGGCAGATCTCTGTGAGTTCGAGGCCGGCCTGGGCTACCAAGTGAGTTCCAGGAAAGGCGCAAAGCTACACAGAGAAACCCTGTCTCGAAAAACCAAAAAACAAAAAAACAAAACAAAACAAAACAAAAAAACCGATAAGGTGAGTGGAAGTGCTATAAAGTTAGAGATATGCCAGGTCAAGTTCAAGATCAGGTCAGTGAGTTGGAGATGTAGCTCTGCTGAGGGAGAGAGTGCTTATCTATCCCACGCAAAGCTCTGGGCTCATCCCTACCTGCCATAAACCAAGTACAGTGGTCCATGCCTGCAATCCCAAACACTGTGGAAGCGAAGACATGAGGATTAGAAGTTTAAGGTCACCCTCTGCTACCTGAGTGTGAAGCTAGCTTGGACTGCATGGAAATCTATCTTGAAAACAAAACTCAGGTTCATGATAAGGCTAGATCGAGTGAGGCTTTGTAAACCCGTTAGATTACATGCTACAGAAGATGGGAACTACCTCTGGGGTGGTTGAGAGCAGGAAATATGCTTGTAATGTATATTCTAGAAGACTCCCCTGACTCCGATGTGGATAATGAATTGGAGGGTAGGGCTAAGAGCCAAAGCAGATGGCCACCTGGAGGCTATTGTGGACTAGCAAGAGAAAAAAAATAGCATACAATGATAATTTAGATGCTAAGAAAGGGCCATAGAACATAGTTCAAAGTCAGGATTTGTTAATGTTTTAGTGCTGTCAAGGTTTTTGGACACATGGAGCTTCCTGTGGATAGTCAAGAGGGAATGCTAGATAATTGAGTTCTTGGGAGAAGTAAAAGCTGTAAATAATTTGAGAAGCTACTGGCAATGAAGTCACAGAACTGATGACATCATCCAGAGAATAAAGAGAGTTCTAGAAGAATCGGAGAGGACTAAGCCCTCAGTAGCCTCAACCTAAAGGCTGGGAAAAAAGGGCTCCAGGCGAAGGAAATGTCAGGAAGAAGCTACCAGGTAGGACAGCAGAGGTACTAATTTTCCAGGACACAAGGAAGAGTCCCATTAGAAGGAAATGGGTCAAATGAAGGTCCCCTTTTGCTCTGGGCAGGAGAGATCATTGTGACCTCAACAAAAGCAGCTTCAGCTAAGTGGACGGAATGAAATCTTAATTTAACTAGTTCTCAAGAGGACACTGACATCATGACTTCTAGACAACTATTTTGAGGATTTTTTTGTCCCCTTTAAGTCAGGCAGAGAAACAGAGTGGTACCAGGAAGAGAAGGGTCCACAGGGCTAAGGTGGAGTAATCATGTAATATCTGTGTATCAATGGGAACGGTCCGAGAGAGAAGAGACCCCAAGGATGCAGCAGAGAGAGGGGAGACGGGGGCTGTCGAGACGACTCAGCATGTGAGGTCACTGCTGCACAAGCCTGGTGATCTAATCTAATCTAACTTTGATTCCCAGAGCCCACATAAAAGCAGACCCTACAAAATTGTCCTCTGCCTCTTCCCGTCCAGCACCATGGCACATATGCACACCCACATAAAGACATCATCTACATACACACACTAATTTTTAAATTTTTTTCGAGACAGGGTTTCTCTGTGTAGTTTTGGCGCCTTTCCTGGATCTCGCTCTGTAGACCAGGCTGGCCTCGAACTCACAGAGATCCACCTGCCTCTGCCTCCCGAGTGCTGGGATTAAAGTTGTGCGCCACCACTGCCGGGCTTTAAATTTTTTAAAGTTCGATGAGAGCCAACAGATAGGGGGCAGGAATGGCCATTAATAGATGTAAAAGACAGTTCACCCACCATTGACTAGAGAAAGGGGGTACTTATGGATGCTGCATTGTGGTGGACTTCAGAGAAAAGGACGTGTGTGAGAGTGCATGCTGCATGTGTGAATGCACATAGGTGTGCTCAAGGAGGCCAGATGAGGATGGCTGAGTGGCCTGTTTTACCATTCTCCACTTTATTCCTTGAGGCAGGGGGCTCCTGTCTGTCTCCTCCTCCTGCCCCCGCCCCTGCACTGGGGTTTACAGGAGGGTACAGCCACACTCAGGACATGGGTGCTGAGATCTCAACTCAGGTCCCCATGCGTCCACAACGAGCCCTGTTACCCACTCTCCAACCTCGGTGGTACGTTTGTTTAAGTGATGTTGAGGAAGGGGGGTGTAGGGAAATAGGGAAAGTGGAACATGGACAGTGATTTTTTTTAAAAGATTTATTTATTTATTATGTATACAGTGTTCTGTTTGCATGTATCCCTGTAGGCCAGAAGAGGAAGCCAGATCTCATTACAGATGGTTATGAGCCACCATGTGGGTGCTGGGAATTGAACTCAGGACCTCTGGAAGAAGAGCCAGTGTTCTTAACCTCTGAGCCATCTATCCAGCCCCGGACAATGATTTCTGGAGTGTTTAGCAATGTGTTGAGATTGCTAAGCAGGATGGGGAGGCCACTTGAAGTTCAGAGGTCATGAACTTGGAGACCAAGCCACATAGCTGTCTAGCTTCCTCTTGTAGTATCTGTCTGTCACCAGAGAGAATCAGGAAAGCATAGCAGCACATGCCTGTAATCCCAGTACCGAGAGGATTCAGAAGGATCCTAGGCAAGGCCAGCCTGGGACTTTCAGAAAGAGAGAGAGAGAACACACTACTAAAATATGACACAGGGACAAAAGTGGGTCACAGAAGATAAGAAGGGAGAGAGCATGAGGGAATGGTGGCACAGAATCAGAGATCAGTAGAATCAATGGGCCAAAGGTGCTTTTTGAGCTCAATTTTGGTAAAAGGAGACTCATGATTGAGCTGAAATTTTGCATGTAGCTAAACAGCATGCTTAAAAACGATTCCAAAATGGCAGAGCAATTGAAGGAAGCTGCATGGAAGGGGAGCCCAAGATGGGATGAAAGCCAAAATCCTCCCAATGAGGGCATCAGAATAAGAAGTCCAGTGGCTTACACCTGGGGATGCTGAGATCCCCACACACGGGACAGGGATGGGGTACACTAGACAAGGGTTTGTTTGTTTGTTTGTTTAAGACAGGGTTTCTTTGTGTAGCCTTAGCTGTCCTGGAACTAGCTCTGTAGACCAAGCTGGCCTCGAACTCAAAGATCTGCCTGCTACCCGAGTGCTGGGATTAAAGGTGCGCACTGCCACAGGCTGGCACACTGGAGCAGTTTTGATGAAGAGAGAAGAGAGACCTAGGAAGGTAGCTAAGAAGATGGTAAGGACAGGAAATGAAGGCATGAGTTCAAAGGTTATTTCAAGATAAGATCCTGTATTGCTCATGAGACTGATTCATTAGAAAAGGGGAATTGATGGTGCAGGGGAGTGGAGACAGAGGTAAGAAGAGTTCTTCAGCAAACAAGTAGAATCTGAGGCATACATGCAGAACGCAGCCTCATAAAACAAGCACAGTTGTCTCCTGAAAGACAAGCAAAGGGAGACTCAGAGTACTAGTCTTGGGAGGTCAATAAATAAACTAGTGGTAGAAAATTAAGTGAGTTCATGATCATTTGCTTCTATTTCTTGATAAAGTGGGAGGTAAAGTCTCCCAGTGGGTGAAGGACGAACGTGTGATGGTTGGAGGGGGAGAAAGAATTGTTTAGTCATGCCAGAGCCTGGGAAAACCAACTTACCCAGTCAATAAAAGGGAGTCGGCCAGAAAGTACCCAGTGCCAATTAAATTTTGTAGTAATGTAGTTGAAATAAAACCAATCAGTGCAATAATGCAGTTTTGGATAGCAAGAGTCAGCTGCTAGGGATATAAAGAAAGAGTGCTTGCGTTTCCCAGGGTTGGAGATCTGCCAGGAGTATGGTGGCCAGCCAGAGCCAGTCGGACATGTGGTAAAGGGGTGACTGCAGTGATAAACCATATAACTGAGGCCAGGTGAGAAGCAATCCTTAGTGAGAACATGGGATTGCAGGTCCAATGCAAACAGTTTAGTGAGGCGTTGGAAGTGAGCTTAAGTGGTAAAAAGCAAGGATATTTCTGTTCAAGTCCCACCAGCCTTGTTACCTTGTAAATTTGAGAAGGACTGACCAGACCATGAACAGTGACGTGCACTCTTTCAGTCCTTGTTCCCTGAACGTTTCGGTTCCCCTGGGCCCAAGCACCAAATGCTACCCTTCGAGGATCTGTCTCTAGTTGGGGAGTAAGAGAAATTATACAACAAAATATCTCCAGCACAAATAGTAAGGACTAGTCGAAGTGTAACCTAGCAGGATAGACTGGTGTGCTGAATCGAAGGATTTAGAAGGGCTTCCGGGGCTATCGAGTGCTTGCCTAGTACGTGTGAGGAGGCACTAGGTTTCAATCCTGGAAGTGGTGAGGTGGTTTCTGTCATTATTAGGGTGTCAGTTTCCCATTGGAATTCCTTGAAGTGCAAAGAGAGGTGTCTGCAAAGCAATAGGTAGACGACACAAGAGTCAAGTTCCTTTAAACACGTGAACCTTCAGCCAGACTCCTGAGTTCTAGATGGGTGAATTTCGGCGGCGGGGGGGGGGGGGGGGGGGGGGGGGGGGGAACCTACCGCTCAAGGAAGCCAGCTGGAGCCGTGGCAGGTATCTGGCTATCAACGATGGGGAGGTCGTAATCACCGCGTTCGGAAGCAAGTCGCCTTTTCCACCCGCGTGGACCTGCGGTGACTGAAGAGGCTCACTGCCCTTGCGGGTCTGGAGGGGTTCACTGCCCTTGCGGGCCTGACGGGAATCGCTGGCCTTACGGGGCTGGAGAGGATCGCTGGCCTTGCGGGACTGGGAAGGATCGCTGATCTTGCGGGACTGGGAAAGATTGCTGGCCTTGCGGGACTGCGAAGGATCGCTGGCCTTTCGAGCCTGGAGGGACTCGCTGGCCTTGCGGGACTTGGAGGATGTGGAGGCCTCATGGGATTTGTGAGTCTTGGAGAGTTCAGCGGACTCGGAGAACTCGTCATCCTCAATGTCCTCTTCTTGTCTTTCCTCCTCACCCACTTCGGCCTCTTCGCCCTCAAGCTCGTTCTCCACCTGCAGGAGCCTGAGCACAAGGGGCTTCGGGTGGACCTCAGAGTTTGTGTCTGTTGTCGTGTTCTGCCCATCAGTCACCCCAGACAGCACGGATGAACCGGAGACATCTCCTTCCTCCATTCCAGGTAGAAGCTCCAGCTACCCAGGGCGCGAACTCTCCACCTGCCGCCTAAGCGCAATCCTCTGTGTGGACTGGAGATTTGGGACCGCCCGCGCCCCGCCCCGGACAGACTGAGCTCCGCCCCCGGGCCGCCTAGCCCCGCCCCGCTCCTCATCTCCGCGCCCTGACTGTCCGGTTGCTATGGAGACGCGTTGCTCTCCCAGGGTGCGCCTCTGTTAGGTGCAGCACAGGAAGACAGAGAGTCTGGAGAGCTGGATCCTGCTCCTGCTTCCGGTGTGAGGGGAGGAAGACTCAACAGCTCTCTGCTTCCTGACTGCTTAGGTTTCCACGGTTCCCCCACACTCTTTACAAAGGCTGGGAGTGGACAGAGTTTTCCGACCCTCCCCATCCCTCCCCGCCCCACTAAGGCAATCGGTTTCTGGTAAAAATTCAGCAGTCAGAATGAAGGTTGTGAAGAGGACATTACACGCTTAATATTGATCAGAATAATCCAGATCATTAACCTTTTCTTTACATGAAATTCTGCACACCATCACAACGAAACACTTCAACGAAACACTTCTAAATACTTATGCATATTCAAGGACATCTCGTGTACCATCATGAGGCTCACTATCAGAGTGAGACTGTTAGCCAACAGACAGGGAGAGGGGCTGTTACGGGCCAGCTTTTTCCTCGCCCTCCTGCCTTGAGACGAAAGCTTGGCGATTTAAAGCTTGGCTTTGTGGGTTTGGGTCTTCCACCAGCAAGCCCCTGCTGATGGATGACTGGCTCAGCCCTGCTCAGGACGTGCCAGTCAACCATCCTCACTTTCTTCAAACTGACCAACCCGAAATTACGGAAGGAAGACTCTTCAGAGACTTTGAAACCCCACCCCCGGCGAAGAGACTGACTTTAGGCTTCCGGAGTCCCCCGTGTGTGTCTCCCCCCCGCTTTGCAGAGCGTCTTTTCCTTGTGTGTCTGCGCATGTGTGTTTCCTCCCCCCACCCCACCCCCACCCCCCAAGAAACGACTTCCTTCAACGGCTGCTTCTGTCTGCGGTGCTTGAGGTTTCTCCGCCGCTATCTGTTGCGCTGCTGAAGATTTTCCTGCCTTTTAACTCTTAACTGGCAGAGAAAACAAACTGGACCTCTTAGACCCTTAGATTGTGTCATTTCAAGACCCTTACCCTGTATCACAACAGATGCTATTATAGAATTAATCTTGTGAACAGCACAATCGTGTTCATCGATTTTACTCATAGTGATACCTCTCATATATACCAAATATGTTGTGGCCTTGCTTGTGTTTCTCCCCCTCCTCTTATCCCTTCCCCCAGCTTCCTTTGTTTGTTTGTTTTTGAGACAAGCTCACTCTGCAGCTCAAGTTGGCTTGGAACTATTTAATCCAGGTTAGTCTCAAACTCTTAGACTTGCTGCGATCCTCTTGCCTGAGCCTCTCAAGTAATAGGATATAGGTGTGAGTGATGGTGCCGTCTTCTCTCTGTGTCTTTTAAAAAATACTTATTTCAGCTAGTTGGTGGTGGCGCACGCCTTTAATCCCAGCACTGAAGAGGTAGAGGCAGGCAGATTTCTGAGTTCCAGGCCAGCTTGGTCTACAGAGAGAGTTCCAGGACAGCCAGGGATATACAGAGAAACCCTGTCTCAAAAAAAAAAAAAAAAAAAAAATTATTTTCATTTTTAATTATGTTTTTGTGTGTGTGTGTTTAGATTTGTGCACTAGTTAGTATTGGTGTCCATGGAATCCAGAAGAGGGCATCAGATTGATTCCCTTGAGCTGGAATTACATACAGGCAGTTAGCAGCTACCAAAGAAATTGAAAACTGAACTGGGATCCTCAGCAAGAGCAGTACCCCTCTTAGGTGACCAGCCGTCTTTCCAGCCTCCCCCACTCCATGCCCGCGTGAAAGCCTGGAAAGTGCTCATTTTCGTGGCCATGATAGTATGTGAAGGAAGGGCAGAACTGGTGGCGTCTCAGTCTTGTGTTTATCTTCAAGGGAAGGAACGAAAATGCTACAGTTAAATGTACAGTTAAAGACACCATTAACACAACATTGGGGGTGGTGGTACTTGAATTTACTGTCCTATAGAAAACTAAAGGAAACATTTTTGTGGAAGTTATCTAGCCTGGAACTAGGTGACTCATTCTAGGGTGTGCATGTATCAATCAGGCAATCTGTTGCTTCAAACTCATTTTTTAAAATCTGATTACATTTTAGGGGCTGGAGTAGATGACCCAGCAGTGAAGACCACTTACAGCCCTGGAAAGATGGCTCAGTGCTAAGGAACGTTTACTGTTCTTAAAGAGGACCCGAGTTCCCAGCACTTACATGGTGGCTTACAACTGTCCTTAACTCCATTACAGGGAATCCAACACTTCAGACCTCTGCAGGCTCCTGCATGCTTGTGATGTGCATACCTACACCCAAGCGCGCACACCAAGTTTTTGTTTTTGTTTTTGTTTTAGCTGCTCTTGCAGAGACCCCACCTGGTGGTTCACAACGGATTACACTCCAGTTTCGATTAACCTGGCTCCGTCTTCTGGCCTCTGCAGGAACTAGGCACACATACAGTACACTTGCATACATGCGGGTAAAACATTCAACACATAAAGATTCTGTTGCATTTTTAGTTATGTATTGTGTGTGCGTGTATTCCTGCCACAGTGCACATGTGGAGCTCAGAGGACACCTTGGGGACATCGGTTCTTTCCTCCCATCGTGTGAGGCCTAGGGATGGAACTCAGGTTGTCCCTGAGCCACCTCAACAGCTCCAAACTCATTTTAATATGAAGATGCAAGTATTGTACAATGATTCTTCAAGGCCTTCCAAAACTTTGAGAAAATGAAAAGTGATTTTGAAAACTCAGCCTGGGCCTGGAGGGCTGGCTCAGTGGTTAAGAGCATCGCCTGCTCTCCTGGAGGCCTGGGATTTGGTTCCTAGAACCCACACGGCTGCTAACAACCATCTGTAACTCCAGTTCCAAGGGATCTGGCTCACTGTTCTAGACACTGCACTCACATGGTGCACGGACATAAAATAATAATTTTAAAAGATGAATTATATAGGCAAAATGCTATTAAAATTTTATTAAAAGAACTTTTAAAAACTTGATCAACTCAAACCATCAGGAAGAGTTAGGTTAAACCCACTTAGAAGACAAGATGGAGATTAAAAAGAAAAGAGAGGCAAGGTGGTTCTTATATCCACTGAGTGGATTGCTTTTCAGTACATCGAACACATCACAGAAGGGACTTCACTAACCAGGGGCTCTACAAGAGGAGAGTCATGGAGGCTGTGCCCATCCAGGACAGCAAGGGAGTCTGCAGTGGGGGTGTCCGTGGTGCAAACCTAAATTACATTATCTGTTATTGTAACCCAAGCTTGTCAGAGATGACTATGTGGTATGAGCAGGGCTATCATATCAAGATAACCAGATATCTTCACCATATCTGGTTAGTTTGCCACGGATTGCTAATTTTCAAAGGATGCATAAGCCAAATTCTCTGTCCAAATATATACACACTAGTCAATTAAAGCAAAGCATTATAGTTGCAGATTGAACTTACTGTGTCTGCAGGTAAGTATAGTTACTGCTTTTACAGAACATTCAAAACAGTCCTGCATGGTGGCACACATAGCAACTAGAAGGCTGAGGCAGGGGGATTGCAGGATTATCTCAAAAGACCAATCTAGTGAAGAAATCCTATCTCTATGCAAAAGAAACAGGTTAAAAAATTTAAAGACAGCCAGGCAGTGGTGGCGCACGCCTTTAATCCCAGCACTCAGAAGGCAGAGCCAGGCTGATCTCTGTGAGTTCCGAGGCCAGCCTGGTCTATAGAGTGAGGTCCAGGACAGGCACCAAAACTACACAGAGAAACCCAGTCTGGAAAAAACCAAAACCAAACAAACAAAAATGCTACAAGCTGCAGAAATATACAAAGTAGGATCTCAGCTGATTATGACAAAGCTAATACCTGGAAGAAGCCAAGGGCCTTCCAGAGGCCAAGCCGAGGCTCAAGGAGCCCTGGTGATACTTGGTGGGAGCTCGTTTTGATGATCAGCCGTTTCCTGCTATGAGTTTCTTGTGTGCTATTGTAGCTTTTCCGTCATTTATTGGCCACCATTTCCCCTCCACTAAAGGAATATTTAGGTAACCTGCGCTGACAGCTATGCACAGCCAGAACCCCAGTTCAAGCCTCCCTGTAATTATCGTCATTGGCAGCATCTGGCCAGGTCCATCCCCCAGATGGAGGAAAATATCAGAGATACCTCTGTACTCTCTAAGAACAGACTTAATCGTCCAGACTACCCATTTGAGAAGGCCTGGCGGATGTGCCAATTAAGCTTAACTTCCTTCTTTCCCAAATCTTACCTCTAGTTCCAGATCTCCCTTTTAACTATCACCAGAGGCATCTAGCTGTACACAGGTTGCCTAGCAACCAAGCACACTTCCCCCCACCCTGCAGAAAAATGGCAGACAGGTTGGACAGATAGGAGCCACAGGAAAAAAGAAGGCAGTTTTATTTTCTCCATTGACCTAGCAACTTATAGATTCTTAACATTTTCTTTCTTTCTTTTTTTTTTAAATCGAACAATAAACACCTTTATTACATGAGCTATGAATGATGGTTTATTTGCCTTTCCGGGCTTTGATCTTCCTCAGATAGAACTCCAGCTCCTTGCCTTCTAGCACATAGCCATCTGCTCTGCCACACTGGCCTGGTCTTGAGACAATACAGGCAAGAAGCTTGCCCTGCTGGACTGCTCCTCCAGAAGACTGCTGATTTTAGCATTCTTTTTCCTTTCATCATATTCCTTTTGGATTTTCTTCGATCGTTTTTTGTTTAATATTTCTTCCTCCTCAGTAGTCAGCTTGGCCCCCTTGTGGCCCAGGGGCAGTGTATAGTGAGACTCATACCACGGTCGGTATGGCGTGTTGTCGATAAGCACAGTGCAGCTCTTCACCAGGGTCTTGGTGCGGACAAGCTCGTTATTGAATGCATTGTAGACAACATCAATGATCCTTGTTTTCCGAGTACAACACTCCTAGCCCCAGGAAAAGCTCCCCACGTCCAATCTTAGGGCACAGTACTTCTTATTGCCTCCTTGGACTCGGACTGTGTGTATACGATGAGGGCCAATCTTCGTGTTGGCAGCAGGCTGTCCCAGCTCATACTTCTGCTTCTTGTGGTCGGGCTTTCTCTTATCCCCGGTCTTGTGGCACTTGTGCCAGTTGTCTGGAGAGATGCCCATCGCTCGGCGCTGGCAGGAAAGAGTGGTTCTTAACATTTTCTACCAATCACATTTAAGAATATAGTGGAGCAAGTAAGATCCCTCTTCTTAGATATTACCGGAATTTAGCCTTTAGTTAATTCATTTCCCTCTTAGTCACTTCCCTTTTGGGCTGCAAATGATAATTAACAATTACTACCTCCCTATGTGATTCTTATCACCCCTCCGTTTGACCCTGGAAGTCTAGCTTTGCACTGCCAAGGGATTACTGCTTGTAAGTGTATATATATTGGGACTCCCAGGGCATGGGAGAAAGAGAAGATTTGGAAGAATAAATGACTAGACTAAGAGCTCGGTGTGCTGAGATTCTATTTCCCCAAAATAGTCCTCGCCGTTCACAGCTCTCTCTCCTGAGCCTCTGGGATGTATAATATTAAGGCTGGTCCCTCTAACAGCATACAAGACAAAAAAAATTTAAAGACACATTCCCACTCTGCCTCTTATCTGGTGTATCACGCTGGCAACAGACAAGTCTCTTGTCTCTTCCTGCGTGTAGGTAAGTTCTGTTTCTGGGTTTGGGAGTTCTCGTGGTCACTGCTCTGTCCCAGTAGGTTCTGTCCTGTGGTGTTAAGTGCATCTACTTAAAGGAAAGACATCTGCATTTTTACTCCTAAAAAGAAAGTTTATTTAAGTAGTTTAATTAAAATTTATTGCTGTTGATGAACCACATTTGGGGGACTGGGGTAGGAGGTGGGCAGGAGTTCAGTCAGTAAAGTACTTGCTTGCTATGTAAGTGTGAGTATGTGGGTCTGATTCATGGAGACCAGAAAAAAAAAAAAAAAGAGCATACACGATTTATGGCTCCTGAGAAAGGACACCTAAAACCACCTTCTGACCTTACATGTGTACACATTGTAGGGAAAAGGGGCCAGCTAAAAAACCCCACCCTGACCCTGGATCCCAGAACCAGTGAAAGAAACACAGTCTGAATCTGGGACCTGAGCCAGTGAAAGAAACACTTTATCCCTGAACCCAGAACCAAAGAAACATGCCCTGACTCTGAAACCAGTGCCAAAGAAACACACTTTGTCCCTGGAATCAGAGTCAGTGAAAGAAATATGCCCTGGCCTTAGAATTAGAGCCAAAAAGCTAAGAAAGGCCAGTGAAAGAAACACAGTTTGGCTCTGAAATCAGGGCCATCTCTGCCCCTAACCCATGAAACTAACCAATCTCTGAGGTGGGAGGAAAGGGAAAGAAAAAGAAAAAGAAAACCCTAACCAATTCCTGGACAGAAAATCTTCTACCTGGAGAAACTCCACTCCTAAGAAATCCTATATAAACCCACCTGTCTGTTCAGTTGTCTGTTGTTCTTTCCCACCCTGGTAGAGGCAGCCTCTCTCCTGGACTCCTCCTTTTCAAATAAATTTCTTTCTCAAGAGTCTTGGGTGTGAAGATCTTCATTCGTCGGCACAGAGAAGAACCTTGCTGAGACTCCCTTAGGGGACTGAGCAAGGTGGAGCAGAAAAAATAGCAAGTTTTGCTGGACCCAGAGGAGAATGCTACATTTCTGCAGGGGTTTCCCCTTTAGCTGAGTGAGGCAAAAGAAGCAACATCTTGGGCAGGGGAAGCAGAGCTCTGCTAGGAAGCCCCCTTAGGTGGGGGCTGAGCAAGGCTGAGCTGTAGCAGCTCTCCAGGAGAGGAGCAGGTTTGCTATATCCTGCGGGGAGACCATCCCCCACTGCACCCCAACTCCAGGTATAGCCTGACTCTCCCGAACAGTCTGGATACCTTTCCCTCCAGAGCTGAGCTGTCCCATTGCAGCTCCAGCTGCCAGAGCTGTCCTAGCAGCCCGAGGTATCACCTGACTCCCCCCAAACAGTCAGGATACCTTTCCCCCAGAGTTGCAACACTCACTTACACACATGAACACACACACACAATATAAAGCAAAACCACAGGCGGGATGAAGTCTTGCTAACACAAACTTTACTTTTGTGTGGGTATAGCACCACGGTAGCAAGCATGGCATGCTTGGCATGTGTGAGGCCTAGAGTTCAACTCTCAGCACCCAGCACAAACAAAAATCCAAATCACTGTCTAACAAAATAATGAAAAAATTTCCAAGTTAAAAATCTAAAAAATAAAAAAAAAAGTAATCTTAATGAATTCTCGTTCTCTTCGTAGATACACTTTGCATTGAGAGAATAGGAAATGGCTTATTTTTTATTGGAAGTGGAAACGTTTGCTTAAGCCTGCCATTCATCCCTCTTTGATGGTGGGTTGACGGTGAGTTGAGCAGTGGGGCCGGGTCCTAGTCACTTCTACATATTTGTGGCCAGATGTGCGATCAGGTCTCTGGCATCCTCCATGGTGGAGGGGATCTCTGAGCCGTTCTCAGTCACCTGAGTTCCAAACAAGAATATCTTCCTGTCATTCCCCACTTCAGACAGTGCCAAAGCGTCGTGGATATCTGTAATGTGATAGGCGGCTTTAAGATCCTTCACCCACGATGGAAAAAGAACAGGAGATGTTGGTTAGTCTGCAGTCTTTGGGGACATAAATACTTTCTCCTTATTCTAAATGACTCCACCATCTTAATACAGAAAATACTGAGACTTTGTTATTATGACCCCAGTGTTGGTATGAATAGAAACATTGTTTTACTAGAATTATGCCATTATTTCTGACTTATCAAAAAAGTGTTTTCTGCCCCTCCCCCCCAAAAAAAAGTCTTGAATTCTTCCTTTTGGTTTTGGCTTTGGTTTTTCGAGACAGGGTTTCTGTGTAGCCTTGGCTATCCTGGAAACTCACTCTGTAGACCAGGCTGGCCTCAGACTCAAAGATCTCATGCCTCTGCCTCTGGAATACTGGGATTAAAGGTATGTGTCACTATCACCCAAACAGGACTGACTTTTCTAAACGATGCCATCAATCTGTTTATTTTTCTAAGATAATTTTAATATGATTAATTGTTAAGAATTATATCACTAAGAAAAACTTGATTCATCATTTTATCTGATTGTTCATTTTTTTTTGTTTGTTTTGTTTTTCCAGATGGGGTTTCTCTGTGTGACAGTCCTAGCTGTCTTGGAACTTGCTTTGTAGACCAGGCTGGCCTCGAGCTCACAGAGATCTGCCTGCCTCTGCCTCCTGAGGGCTGGGATTAAAGGCATACACGACCATGCGTTTGATTGCTTTTAATGTACTATTTTTATTCTTTGAGAATTTCATACGTACATACAATGTATTTTGATAACATTCCTTCCTTACTCCTCTCCCAGTTCCTCTATATCAATCATCAACCCTATGACCCACTCTCAGTTATGTGTTTTTTTTTCTTTTTATAACTCATTGAATCCAATTGTGTTGCCTGTATATCCGTGGGTATGAATGAGGCCATCCACTGGAGGATGGTCAACCTACAGAGACCACATCTTTATAGAAAACTGACTCTCCCTAGACCAGAAGCCATCAATTGCCCATAGCTCCTCAGCTAGGGGTGGGGGCTCAGGAACCCTTACCCACTCCATGTTGAAAAGCTGGCTGCTTGATCTTGTGCAGGCGACCACAGCTGTCATGAGTACCCGAGTGCCGCTTCCTGTCATGTTCAGAAGACACTGTTTCATTTAGTCCTCTCTGGTCTCTGGCTCTTATAGTCATTTCTCCCCCTTGTCTGTTCTGTTCCTGAGCCTTAGTGGGAAGAGTTGGTTGGCTTTCTTAGTGTCGTTCCATGAAACTTAAGCTGGCCTTGAACTTTTGGTCCTTCTGCCTCAGCCATGCAATTGTTGGGAGTATAGGTGTATGCCATCATACCCTACTCATCAATTACTTCTTGTCCATATCCTATTTAACTAATTTTCACACTTATCACTGTGAGTTCTTTGTTGCTATCATTATGTATTCTCACCAAAAAATTTATGTCAAACTTGTGGGGTGTATGGAGGCCCATGTGTGTAATCTTAGGGGGAGTCTGTGAGGCTTCCCCTGGTGGGCTATGTATGGTAACTAGGTATTGGTAATCACAATATGTTACCTATTTGAAAGCTGAATTCATTTAGTCATAGAGCCCTTAGTGACTTCTATAACAGAGTAATGGATACAGGCAGTATATAGATGATGTCTTGGTTAATAAATTCACTCAAGAAATTGTAAAGGAACAAGTACGGAAGAGATAGTATGGGTAGGAATCGAGGTCATAACCAAAGAATAAAGATAATAAGATAAGATTTTTTTTTTTAAATACAGGGCCTCCCTATCTAGCTCAGGCTGGCCTTGAACTTCGAATCCTTTTGCCTCTGCTCCTCACTGCTGAGATTATAGGCATGAGCCTCCACACCAAGCTAAGATAAGTTTGTGAAAATCCTGATGTAACATACTGACCTAGTGATTCATCTATAAGCATAGACTACATATTTTGACAAAATATAAACAAATAGGTATGAAATTAGAATAGCCAAGTCTGGGTGAGGGGTGATATGTCAAGGTCATCAAGGGGGAACCCCCAGAGACAACTCACCTAGGTTCGTGGGAGCTCACAGACTCTGGACCAATGACTAGGGAGCCTTTGGTCGACCTAGGTAACCCTCTACATATGTATGACAGTTGTGTAGCTTGAGCTACGTGTGGGACCCCTAATGGTGGAAACAGGGCCTGTCCCTAATGCTTTGGCTGGTTTCTAGGAACCTATTCCTCATACTGGGTTGCCTTGTCCCACCTTAGTACAAGAGGAGGTGCTTAGGCCTACCTCAACTTGTTTTGCCATGTTTTGTTAACACCTGTAGGAGGTCTGCCCCTTTCTGAAATTAAATGGAGAAGTGGATTGGGGAGCAGGAGGGTGGGTGGGAGGAGAGCATAGAAGGGAAACTTTGATTGGGATATAAAATAAATGAATACATTTAATTAATTAAAAAACAGCTAAGCCTTTTATCATTAAGGTCAAGCAAAAGTTTTTAATTTAACTGGGCGTAGTGGCATACTGACCACTCAGGAGGCCGAAGCAGGTAGCTCTCTGTGAGTTCAAATCCAGCCAGGTCTATATAGTGAGTTCCAGGCCAGCCAAGGCTACATAGTTGAGACCCTGTCTCAAATAAACAACAAAAAGTTTTCAATGTGACAAAAAATGACTGTTTATTCAATTTGATGAAGACAAGCCACACAAACTACAAGAGAAAAGAATGGATAAATTTGATAACTAAAAAGGAAAGTCTAGCCGGGCGGTGGTGGCGCACGCCTTTAATCCCAGCACTTGGGAGGCAGAGTCAGGCGGATCTTTGTGAGTTCGAGGCCAGCCTGGTCTACAGAGCGAGATCCAGGAAAGGCACAAAGCTACACAGAGAAACCCTGTCTCGAAAAACCAAAAAAAAAAAAAGGAAAGTCTTGCTGGGCTGTGGTGGTGCATGCCTTTAATCCCAGCACCTGGGAAGCAGAGATAAGTAGATCTCTGTGAGTTCAAGGCCAGCCTGGTCTCCATAAGTGAGTTCCAGGACAGTCAGAACTATACACATAGATACCTATGTAGAATTATGTCTCAAAAAGGGGGAAGGGAGTCTCCAATGTAAAAACAGAAACCACAAGCAAAGCAAAATGATAATCACTGAGATCCTGGAGAAGATGTTAATGATGCATATAACCCACAAAGGGAATTTGCAAAAGATATTAAGTACCCTACAGAGTGAGATCCAGGACAGGCACCAAAACTACACAGGGAAACCCTGTCTTGAAAAAAAAAACAAAACAAGGGCTGGAGAGATGGCTCAGAGGTTAAGAGCACTGGCTGCTCTTGCAGAGGTCCTGAGTTCAATTCCCAGCAACCACATGGTGGCTCACAACCATCTACAATGAGATCTGGTGCCCTCTTCTGGCCTGCAGGCCGAACACTCACTGTATACATAATAAATAAATCTTAAAAAAAAAAAAAAAAAGAAAGAAAGAAAGAAAGAGAAAACAAAACAAAAAGACAAGACAGACAGACAGATAGACAGAAACAACACACTGGCAAAACAGACAGTTGTGACAACAATAAGTCCTGGTGAGGGGGTGGGCATTCAAAAACTAGTGCAACTTTGTAAGGCAATTTAGGAATATCTAATAAAACTCTTTGCAGATCCAAAACTCTAGCACTTCTAGGTCTGCACATGAGAGAAATGTGCATCCCCATGTACAAGGGCACTCACATTTGAAAGCTCACAGCAATCGTGTAACAGCAAACAACTGGGCATGATGAAAATGGCCAGCAATAAGAAAATGGCCAGGTTACAGTCCATCAGAATGCTACGCAGTTCACATGGATGGACAGGAGCTGCTGAATCTTTGTAGTTCCCTTACCTGCTGCTGGGGATTGAACGCAGGACCTCTCACACGCTAAGCATATTCACTGTCATTGAGCTACATCTCTCAGACCTTGAGTCTTTGTAGTTTTAAGACACTTCACTTAAAAATGAAAAACAAGACCGGGAGGTGGTAGCATACGCCTTTAATCCCAGCACTTGGGAGGCACAGCCAGGTGGATCTCTGTGAGTTCGAGGCCAGCTTGGTCTACAGAGCGAGATCCAGGACAGGCTCCAAAACTGCACAGAGAAACCTTGTCTTGAAAAAAACTGGGAAAAAAAAAAAAGAAAGAAAAACAAATCATCACCTTTCTTTTCAAAATGCTAACACAATGTCAAAATGTGCTGGGCCAGCCTCTATCCTGGATGTCAGCCTAGGTTCCCGATAAACTAAGATCAATCGTAATTATTTAGTTTGCTTCCGTGAACATCCCACACAGAGAAGACATCAGGGAAAGGCAGGCATTGTGTCGGTCTTGGTCGACAAACGTAATTGAGAGAATTAGGTTACAGTGTTTGGAAACCTAAAGGAGGGTGTGTGTGTGCACGCAGTAATAATAGTACACATAACAAAATTTGCAGTTTTAGTGTACAATTCAGTAGTATTAAATGCATTCACAGTGTTTTATACCATCACTATCAACAATTCCCCCGAACTCTTCATCTTGCTCAACTGAAGCTCTATCTATACTAAGCTAACTTCTTCCCTCCTGGAACCCTTGACAGCCACGGTTCCACTTGGACCTCTGCAGATTTGATGACTCTGGCTGGAAACTCGATACTCGGAATCACACAGCTTTGTCCTTCTGTGGCTAGTGTGTTCATTTAGGATAGTATCCACCAGGTTCATCTATGTGGTTACATGCGGTAGAACTTCCTTCCCTTGGCAGGCTAAAGTAATATGCTGTATGAACACACCACATTTTGCTACGCACTCATCAGCGGGCAGACACGTTGGTAACTTCTAACCTGTGGCTATTGTGATAATAATAGTGCTGCCATGAACATAAGTGTATAAAAACATATTGGCTCCCTGATTTCATTTATCTGGGGCATATACAAAAAAAAAGTTGAATTGCTGCATCATATAGGAATTCTATTTTTTTTTCCTAGTAGCTTACACTTTCAAGGACAGTGTACAGAGCTTCCAATTTCCTCCATGGATGTTTATTGCCTTGAACGCAAGCAAGTGAATTCAGTCAAGAGTCACTGATCAAAAACACAACTCTTCCTTTAACACATAGAAGCCACTCAGATACTGCGTTGATTTAAATCAACAATCAATATTGCTTTATTGAAATAAGTTCAACACACATGGTTCAATTCCATTTCTCCCTAAGGCAACAGTCTAGGCAATTCAAGTACTTAAAGGACACAAGATAATTGTATTTCCATTGAGAGAGTATATAATCCAGGAGTCTTAATAAACTGAATACAATTTATTATTGTAATAGGTAATATTCAGCAATACTTACCTATTAAAACCAGACAATTCTGTGCTACTAAGGAAACTATTGACTGCAGGTTACACTAACACAGAAAGCTAGGCGAGGTGCTCTACCACAAAGCCAGATTTGCACAGATTTTTTTTTTTTTTACCTGTTTGTTGGCAAACACAACCAGAGGGAGCCTTGGGTTTTGTTCCAGTAGCTGATGAAGGCATTTCTTGGCTTCGGGTAATCGTTCGTGATCAGCTGAATCCACCACAAAGATCAGCAGCCATCCCTTGAGCAGGTACTTATCCCAGTAGGATCGGAATGGCTCGCTGCCACCAACTGCAGAGGACGGGAGAGGATGCAGTCACAAACTCACTAGTCAATTAAAACCACAGCGGACCCACCAAGGGGGTTTAGGGGACACACCGACCAGGTGCTCTATTAAATGCCACTGCGTTAGACTGTAGCCGCCTCTGAGTGGCCAGAGCAATGTCACTGTTTCCAGGAGGAAACAGTTGGTCAGTGGGAATAACTGCACCCCCGTAGAAGTGAATCACTCATCTAGGAATCACAAAGGATCAGTTTGAAAAGCCAGGCCAGTCAGTTCATGCCTGTAGTCCCAGCACTCAGGATCCTGAGGCCGAATGAAGGCTGCGAACTTGAAGCCTGCCTACTACCAACATAGCAAAGACTGTGTCCCAAGCAAACAGAGACCATCAGTATTTAGGAGATCCTAAACACTCCAGTGATGTCTTCCTATCCTAAAGACACAGCAGAACTGCCAGCCGCTGCTTGCGCATTCGGCATAACTTAGAAACATGGGCATAGGCTACTAAGATAATGGAAGATGATAGGCTAAAATACATGTCACTCTAATATTAATATTAATATATGTATGTGTCTAGATAGACAGATAGATAGATAGATAAGATAGATAGATTAGATAGATAAGTTAGATAGACACAGGGTCTCACTATGTAGCCCTGGCTGTCTTGAAATTCACTATGCAGACCAGTTGGCCTCAAAGTCACAAAGCTCCACCTGTCCCTGCCTCTCAAGTGCTGGGTACACGCATGCACCACCATGCCTGGCTTCTAAAATAATTCTTAATGTTTATTTTTTATGAATGTATATGTGTGTGTGTCTTGGTGGATGCATGCCATGTGTTGGTGTGCCTGGGCATAGGCCCAAAGAGGACACTGGCTCCCCTGAAGCTGGAGGTATGAGCACTTGGGAACTGCCTGATATGGGTGTTGGGGACTGAACTCGGGTTCTTTGCAAGAGCAGTGCGTGCTGGTGGAGTCACCTCTCTACCCAGTAAACCCTTTAAACAGCCACGGGAATGCTGCATTTCCGTCATCACAACCCGCGACAAGCTGGTTTTCCACTCCTATCATTGATTTGTGCCTTACAGATTTTCTTGATACCTTTTACCAGAAGTCGGTCTATTTCTGTTTATATTTTCAATATACTAACTTTTGACTTTTCTGACCTTTGCCATTGTGCCTTTCCTCCCCCACTTCATTGGTTTCTAAGTGGTTTTTCTCCCCCACCCCCACTTTGGTTTTAAATAGGATCTTACTATGGAATCCAGGCTAGCCCCTAGCTCATGATTCTCCTGCCTCAGCCTCTCAAATGCTCAGATTACAAGTCTGTAACCCCTTGTCTGGCTTCATTGTTGTTGTTTTTAAAGATGTATTTATTTATTATGTACACAGAAGAGGGCACCAGATCTCATTACAGATGGTTGTGGGCCACCATGTGGGTTCTGGGAACTGAACTCAGAACCTCTGAAAGAGCAGTCGGTGCTCTTAACCTCTGAGCCATCTCTCCAGCCCCCATTGTTGTTTTTAACAATGACTCAGTTCTCCATCTTTTAAAAAAAATTATTTATTTTTATTTGAAATGCATTGGTGTTTCTGCATGGGTGTTGGGTCCCCTGGAACTGCAGTCACAGACAGCTGTGAGCTTCCATGTGGGTGCTGGGAGTCGAACCCAGGTCCTCTGGAAGAGCAGTCAGTGCTCTTAACCGTTGAGCCATCTCTCCCACACCAGTTCTCTGTCCTTTTTTTTTCCACAATGACTTTATCTTTGAGCTAAGAGTCACTTAGCTCAAAGTGGATAAACCTATCATTAAGCGCTTTTAAGTTAGCAAAAGCTTTGTTTAAATAGTGTGTTAAAATAGTGGTCTTTGAGCCTGGGCAAAAGCAGAGATTACACAGTGACTGTGGTACCTGGGGAGAGAAGAGAGGGGCAGGCTGTCCTCACGTGGGAGCTGAAAAGGACAAAACGCAGACATTTGATGCATGCTTTGGAGAGAGAAAACCTCAGAGTTTGACTTGCAGAATGATGCTGTAGATAAAGACTGTCGGGTGGTGGTGGTGGTGCACGCCTTTAATCCCAGCACTTGGGAGGCAGAGGCAGGTAGATCTCTGTGAGTTTGAGGCCAGCCTGGTCTATAGAATGAGATCCAGGACAGGCACCAAAACTACGCAGAGAAACCCTGTCTCTGGGGAAAAAAAAAAAAAAAGACTGTCAAGGGCCATGCCCTGGAAATCCCTTGAGCACCTCCAGGGAGGAGCAGCCTCCATGTACTGGCCAGAGGACTACAGGGAAAGGAGCAGATTCAGGATGAGTCAAGCTTGCTTTGCTTGTTTTGTTTTGTGACCACAGCAAGTCTCAAAGGCCAATTAGGAGTTCAAGCGGAGGTGGCAGAAAACATCTGGACTTGCTTGGGCTGTTCGGATAATTCTGGGTGTCTCTAGATGATATTTAGGGCCGTGAGGACAAATGAAGTCTTGTGGAAGACAGGAGGCCTGATCTGACTTTGGGAACTGGGTTATTAGCGAGGTGGGGACAATATTGCCACACAGTAGGGGCTCTGGGACTGCCAGCTAGCTAGAAGAGGTTTGGGCTGCCCCCCCCCCCCCCCCCGATTTCACTGCCGAGAAGGACGCCCATTATAGTTGCTTAAGTGGCTGCGTATCCCCAGCAGTGAGGGAAGACGAAGGATGATTACAGGAGATCACAGGAAGGCGTGCTAAAGCCTTCCACTAAGCCTCCTTTATTCCAGCACTACAGTGAAGGGAGAAAATAGAAAGAGCAGAAAGAGGACTCCCCACTTCCCGCCCCAACCCCAACCTCCACCCCTTCCTCCACCCCACCCCCCACCTCCCCCACCCCCGAGCAACTGAGTGTTAAATTACACATCATCCTAAAGTGTAGGAGAATCCCATCCAGGGTCACATCTCTCAAGATTACAGTGTCAACAGAGAACTCTGCTTCCGGCCTAAGATGGACGCTAATGAGAAACAAGAGCTTACTCTCCAAGAACTCCAACTGGCTGCCTTCGGTGTTGATGTACACTTCGTTGAAACCTTGGGTCGGTGCCACGCTGTGCTGGACTCTGTTGGAAGCCAGGGACTGGAGGACACTGGTCTTTCCTGCTCCATCCAGGCCTAGTACTAGGATCTGGTTACTTTTCTCCTGTCAAGTAAAAGAACCAATCAGTAAACGCATGCTGCCGGGGCTGTGTTTGGCTGGCTCCTTAACAGTGTGCCTGACTGTGTACCTAACTAGTTAACCATGGAATTGCTAACCAGTCTAAACCCAAACTACCCCTACTTCTGTGATGTTACTTCGTTGTCCTTTTTCTATTATCCAATTCTTTGGTAGTCTATCAAACAACAAATATATGTGTACACACACACTCGAACACGCATGCACACACATCTTAGAATTTACATGCTGTGTAGTGTCACAGATCTATGGATACCAGGACTAATTTCTAGATATTTTTCTTCTTTTTTCACGTGTGTGTGTGTGTGTGTGTGTGTGTGTGTGTGTGTGTGTGTACTCATGCACAGGAGGGACACCTCAGCTTGCATATAGAGGTCAGAGGTCAACTCTCAGGAGTTGGTTTTCTCCTTCTACAGTGTGAGTCCCGGGGATCAAATTCAGGTTGTCAGGCCCTAAAGTAAACATCTCTACCTGCTGAGCCATCTCAGGGACCCATTTTGCATCTTGAATTATCGACTTGAAAGGACCAGGCAGACGCCATCACAGACTGCTCAGTCTTCTCTCAGAGATCAGGCCTCAATTTCAGTTTCCTGAGACTTGAGCAAGCAGTTTCTGGGAGGGCCATGAACAAAAGACATAGTCCTTGCAGTAGCTCCCTTTCTGCACGTACTCTGACCGCTCAAGGTTCAGCCAATTGTTTACTGTCTGGGACCCCTCACCAACTTAGAGCTAGGTGCACGAGCCAAGGACAGAGCCTGGGCCACTGAGTCAGCACCCACAGTCAGTATGCGCTAGGCCAGCCAGCCTCCAGGGCAACTCAAGGACAAAACCTGGGACTTGTCCAGGCCTGCCCCAAAATGGATAACTGTAACCCCCAACTAACCCTAGCCAATTAAAAGTTACTAACATGATTGCCGCTCACATAAACCAATCCTGAGTCTGTACCTATGTAGTCTGTAGACCCCAAGCCCCCTTTTGCTTTAAAAACACTGCCCCATTGCTACTCGGGGTCTCTCCTGCTCTGCTGCTGTGTCAGATGGACAGAGTCCTGAGTTAACTCGTAGTAAAAAAGACTCTTTGCTTTTGCATAGGATTCAGTCTCTTGGTGGTCTTTGGGGGATTCTGGGTACAGCAATCTGTTGGCAAATGCACTAGAGTGGTTTGTCTATGGTACAAGTATGGACTGTTCCACTCAACATGGAAGCACTTAAGGTCCCAGTTGTCTTGTCTTAGCAGTTGAATAATTTGGCTATAAAATATTAGGACAAGGTTCCTCTCTTGTGTTTTGTTTGTTTGTTTCTTTCTTTCTAAGACAGAGTTTCTCTGTGTAGCAGCTCTGGCTGTCATGGAACTCACTGGCCTCAAACTCATAGAGCTCTGACTACCTCTACCTCCTGAGTACTGGGATTAAAGGCATGAACCACCACTGCCCAGCTCACTCTTGTGTTTTTGATTCAAGTATCATGATTAAGCAGAAAGGCTAAGGTTTATAGACATCGTCAAACCTGTCTCAATAACAAAAGAGTATTTGTTCCAAAGGCCAACATTTAACCTGGGGATTTGGAAGCAAACTCCAAAAGCAGCTTTCTACTTAACAGTCCAGCCTTAGAAATTTTCATCACAAATATCAGAAAGGAGCTCATGCTTTTAATCCCAGCACTCAGGAGGCAGAGTTAGAACTCTGTGAGTTAGAGGCCAGCCAGGTCTACACAGTGAGTTCCAGGGCAGCCAGAGTTATATAGTGAGACCCTTGTCTTGCAAAATAAACAAGCAAGCAAACAAAACCCCAAATAATCAGAAAGGAAGGTCAGCATGAATACAGAAATAATTCAGGGTGTTCAGAGATGTTGCTTCTATAGTGCGAACAATAATCATCTTAAAAAAAAAAAACCCAAATAACAAAACACTAGCAATTACCTATCATTAAGGCTACTGCTTCTAAAGTAATAACAGATACAATTCTACTTACTCTATTTGAACACTAAAAAGTATTGATTGATTGATCACAGTGCTGAGGATCAAACTCAGGACCTCGAACATGCTAGGCAAGTTTTCCAATCCTAGCTAGAAAATGGTCTTGTCTGACTTGAGCCGTCATCCCACCATGTAGCCCTATGTGGCCTGGAACTCACTTTGTACATCAGGCTGGCCTTGAACTCACAGATCTACCTGCCTCTGCCTCTGAGGATTCAAGATTCATACCACCACACCTGGCTCAAAAGGTGATCTTAAATTGCATTAGAATCTCTAGCTCAACTCTTTTGTCTGTTGATTTTTGTTTTCTTGAGTCTTATAGCCCAGAGGGCCTTAGTCTCCCTAGAACTGGAATGGAAACACTCTCATCTGCTTTAAAAAAAAAAAATCTGTGTGAAAGAAAGATTTTTTAATGACTTATTTATTTATATTGGCACACTTGTGTGAGGGTGTTGGATCCCCTGGAATTGGAATTACAGACAGTTGTGAGCTGCCATGTGGGTGCTGGGAATTAAACCCAGGTCCTCTGGAAGAACAGCCAGTGCTCTTAACCACTAAGCCATCTCTCTCTCTAGAAAGATGTTTTAAGGTATGGCCTAACAGGGACTTATGTAGAAAGCATGATTTATGAAGGCCTCACTGTTTGTTTGTTTTTTTAAAAGATTTATTTATTTATTATGTACACAGTGTTCTGCCTACATGTATGCTTGCACACCAGAAGAGGGCACCAGATCTCATTACAGATGGTTGTGAGCTATCCTGTGGTTGCTGGGAACTGAACTCAGGACCTCTGGAAAAGTAGCCAGCGCTCTTAGTGCTGAGTCATCTATCCAGTCCAGGCCTTGCAGTATTAAAGACAGTTTTTGGTTCTTGGAGTAAGTTTTTGTGGCTATATATATTTGAATATATATATATGAATTTGAATATATATATGAATTTGAATATATATATATATGAATTTTTTTGATTCGTGTAGTGTATTATGATGCACTCACCTGAATCTCTGTGTGTGTGTGTGTGTGTGTGTGTGTGTGTGTGTGTGTATGTGTGTGTGAATAGGCCAGAGGTTGAAGCTTAGGTTTTGTTTTGTTTTTTTAAAGATTTATTTATTTATTACATATACAGCATGCATGACTGCAGGCCAGAAGAGGGCACCAGATCTCATTACAGATGGTTGTGAGCCACCATGTGGTTGCTGGGAACTGAACTCAGGACCTTTGGAAGAGCAGTCAGTGCTCTTAACCTCTGAGCCATCTCTCCAGCCCGAAGCTTAGGTTTTACATGGATGTTGGGGATCCAAATTCAAGTTCTCTAGCCAGCTGCACTTTACCCGTGGAGCCAGCTTCCCGGCCTTAAGGAACTGGTATTCTCATGAGTATTTCATACCTCATTCTAAAGCAGGACATTCTAAGCCCTTCCTTCCTTCCCTGTTCTAGTGTTAGCAGCACCATTCTGAGAATACTCCATGATAAGGAGCAGGGCATTGAAAGTTTTAAAACTACACACTTTGAAGTACCAGAGGCACCAAGAAATGGCTGCAGGGTGTGGATTGTGTCCCCTACAGTTCACACTGTGAGTCCTACCCAGGCCACCCTAACATACTCTATTAATTCTAAGAAGACTATCCCCACTGCTGAAATTAGGATGTGGTTTTTTTTTTTTTTGTTTTTTTTTTTTTACTGGTTGGTCATTTTTTTTTTTTTTTTTTTTTTTTTTTTTGCTTTTTCGAGACAGGGTTTCTCTGTGTAGCTTTGCGCCTTTCCTGGAACTCACTTGGTAGCCCAGGCTGGCCTGGAACTCACAGAGATCCGCCTGGCTCTGCCTCCCGAGTGCTGGGATTAAAGGCGTGCGCCACCACCGCCCGGCCTGGTTGGTCATATTTTGATTGGCAGCCTTGTATCCGAAGTCTTAGAAAACACTGTGTTAGAAATCGTCCCCTAATCCTAACCACTCACTCATGGTTTACATTTTGCTTATCCGTTTAGTCTACAATGCAGGCTCTGGACTGAGATGGTCTAGCTCAAAGGTTGAGTTTATTGCTGAAGCTCTGGACTCTAACGCCAGTTCCAAAAGCCAAGCCAACCCAAGCCACAGGATCCTTCACATTTATCTGGTCCTAGTCCACAACTACCAGAAACGATGTAGTTTCTCGAATTAGGGGAAATGGCAGGGACCCGCATGATATCAGAATGCAATGGAGAAGCCTCGCCCTTGGAAAGCCACTTTGCTAGGTAAATACTCAAATCTAATTCTGAACATCACTGTTCTTTGTCAGTAGTTATTTCTTCCATCATCTGTGGAGTCTGTGTTTTTGCCAGGGATTAAGTCTCCGTTAATAATTCCAGCTGTTCAGAACTAGAAAACGTTTCTGAACCAAGGAACCAGCCAAGGAACCGGAAACACTAAGCGACAGAGTTGTTTCTGACCAAAACAATGCCTGGGGTTCTGAGACTAAGTCCGCGACCCTCCCTTCTACCGCAGGTGTCCTGAAAGCCATGCCAACGGTAACTACAGCGCCCACGGAAAAGGACCGGGAGCTCCCAAACACATCACGGTTCATCGTCCAGGAACCCTGTCTCTTCCGACGGAGAGCACATTCACTCCAGCTTTCGGCATTGTCTATGCGGTCCGCACGCTGGCATGAAGCGCTCGCGGGACAGAGACCGGAGCCGGTCCCTGCGTTCAACTAGGACCACCAATAAGATCCCTGGTCTCTCGACGCTAGACAACAAGGGGTAGGACCTGGGGATGCGGGAAGGGGTGAAGCTGGGGTCGGGGGGGGGTGCCTTCGAACCTTGGCACATCCCCCTACCCCCAGACAGAAGCCCCGGTTCTCTGCGCACTTCGGGGGCGACGTAACAGAGCCGGCGGGTCTGGACGCCCACACTGGCCTCCGAGGCGAGGGTCCCGGTCCCAGGTCTCTTACCGGCGGCGGCGGCGGCGGCGGCGGGTACAGGACTTTAATCGAGGTGCTGCTGCTGTCTTCGACCTGTTCTGTGACCTGTTCCGTGTCCTGTTCCTTCTCTTTCTCCGCCCCTTGCTCCTCCATCTTGGCTTCCTTCCCTTTCCCATTCTCCTCGTTTTTCACGTCCTTATTTTTCTCTTCTTTTCCTTTTTCTTTCCCATTCCCCTGGGTTTTCCCGTCCACACTCCTCCGTCTCTCCTCTTCCTTCCTTTTCTCTTCCCAGCTGTCGCTTTTCCTGTCCACACTCCTCCGTCTCTCTTCCTTCCTTTTCTCTTCCCAGTTGTCGCTTTTCCTGTCCACACTCCTCCGTCTCTCTTCCTTCCTTTTCTCTTCCCAGCTGTCGTTTTTCCTGTCCACACTCCTCCGTCTCTCTTCCTTCCTTTTCTCTTCCCAGCTGTCGTTTTTCCTGTCCACACTCCTCCGTCTCTCTTCCTTCCTTTTCTCTTCCCAGTTGTCGCTTTTCCTGTCCACACTCCTCCGTCTCTCTTCCTTCCTTTTCTCTTCCCAGCTGTCGTTTTTCCTGTCCACACTCCTCCGTCTCTCCTCTTCCTTCCTTTTGTCTTTCCCGTTGTCACTTTTCCTCTCCACACTCCTCCTCCTCTCTTCCCAGTTTTTAATTTTCGGGTCCACACTCCTCCGTCTCTCCTCTTCCTTCCTCCTCTCTTCCGCGTTCTTCATTTTCAGGTCCACACTCCTCCGTCTCTCCTCTTCCTTCCTCCTCTCTTCCGCGTTCTTGATTTTCAGGTCCACACTCCTCCGTCTCTCCTCTTCCTTCCTCCTCTCTTCCGCGTTCTTGATTTTCAGGTCCACACTCCTCCGTCTCTCCTCTTCCTTCCTCCTCTCTTCCGCGTTCTTGATTTTCAGGTCCACACTCCTCCGTCTCTCCTCTTCCTTCCTCCTCTCTTCCGCGTTCTTGATTTTCAGGTCCACACTCCTCCGTCTCTCCTCTTCCTTCCTCCTCTCTTCCGCGTTCTTGCTTTTCACGTCCACACTCTTCCTTCTCTCCTCTTCATTCCCTTTCTCTTTCCCCTTGGTTTTTACTTCCGCATCTTTCCTTTTTTCCTTTTCTATCTTTACCGATTCCTTACTGCTCGAAGAAAACTTATCCCTGTCCTTCTTCGCCTTCCCCCTCTCCATCCTCACCGCCTCTAATTCTCTCCCCCGCGCGCGCCAGCGCGCCGGAGCCGCGGCCCTGGATCCTGGCAGGTGTGGCCCTGGTGTGGGGCTCAAGGTGGAGACGTAGGTCCAGAAGGCGTGGGCCACACCCGCGGTCACAGGGTCGCAGGCCGCGCCAGTGAGCGCAGCTGGCTTTTGCTTTAGCGCTGTCTAGAGCTGGCAGCTGATTCGTCCAACTTGAGATGAAGGAGTGACGGGTCGAAGAGGGGAGGGCCAGGATGCTAGAGGGTGGATCGAGCCAGTCTGGAGGACCCTGGTGATCCTCAGCAGAGAACCGGGAGAAGCAGGCAAGGTGGATGGGCTGCTTTTGTTGGAAGTCCATGGGCACCCCTTGCTCCAGAGGGCACAAAGGCACGCTTTGGCAGTGTTGGGGAAATGCCTCCTAAGAGTTTCAGCTTCAACCCCCCATTTGCTCTGCCAGGCCATGCCTCTAACTTAAGAATACCTAAGGCGCTGAGCTCCAGGAGTCCAGTCGAAGAGAGAGAAGAGGGATTCTATGAGCAAGGGGCATCAAGATCATGATGGGGAAACAGAGAGAGACAACCAAACCAGACTAGTGGGAAACCATGAACTGTGGACCAATAGCTGAGAGCCTCCACGGGACTGGACTAGGCTCTCTGCATAGGCGAGATAGTTGTTTAGCTTGACTTAAGGGCCCCAGGCAGTGTGTTCAGGATCTGTCCCTGGTGCACGAGCTGGCTTTTTGGAGCCCAGTACCTATAGTGGGACACCTTGCAAGCCTTGGTGCAGCGGGGAGGGGCTTGGACCTGCCTCAATTGAATGTACCAGGCTCTGCTGACTTCCCATGGGAGACCTTGCCTTGGAGGAGGTGGGAATTGGGGTGGGTTGGGGAGGAAGGCTGGGGGGTGGGGCGAAAGGAGGGAGGAGAGGGGCATCTGTGATTGGTATGTAAAATGAACAGAAAATTTCTTAAAGATTCCCCACCTTTCCCCAGCTTACAACCACTACCCCAGAACATAGGTTACACATTTGCCTACCCCCATCCCATGTGAATTCCACTAGGAGCAACAAAAACGGCTGTTCTTCAGGATTGTCAGCTAAGGACAGAGATTGCAGGTCCTGACAGGACAGATATCAAAACCGAAATGAGGCAAAGTCTAATGCCCCTCCGCGACCAGTGTGCAGCAACTTAAGCACCCCAAGTGAGGTGGTATGTTTAAACTAGCTGAGGAACTCGCAGTTCTCTTTATTTCTAGCTGGACTTGGGGTGGTTTTTAGGGATGGGGTGTAGGTGATGATAAGAGTGCTGAGTAAGGGCCCTGGGTCCCTGCTCAGTAAAGACGATGTGTAACATCAGGACATGGGCGCCTCATGCCTGTATTCTAGAGCTGGCAAGGCTGAGTGAGGACTGCTTGAGTTTGAGTCCAGACTGAACTACACAGTAATCCCCCCCCCCCCTTTTTCCAAACAGGGTTTCTCTATATAGTTTTGGTGTCTGTCCTGGATCTCGCTCTGTAGCCCAGGCTGGCCTCGAACTCACAGAGATCCGCCTGGCTCTGCCTCCTGAGAGCTGGGATTAAAGGCGTGAGCCACCATTGCCTGGCACTACACAGTGATTTTTTTTTTTTTTTTTTTTTTGGAGCTGAGGATCGAACCCAGGGCCTTGCACTTGCTAGGGAAGTGCTCTACCACTGAGCTAAACCCCCAACCCCCATACACAGTGATTTTTAATGCCAGGCTAGTGTGTTGAGACCCTCTTCTTCCCCACCATATGGAAAATTTTAGTTTTTACATGAAACTGATTTTCTTTCATCAGATGTTTCAAATAAGCTAATAAGGAATGATGGCAAGTTCCAGAAGGCTTCAGTGATAGGACAGTTTTTAAGGTTAGCTATCTTGAAAATGCTAGGCTAGGGGCTGGAGAGATAGCTCAGTGGTTAAGAGCACTGGCTGCTTTTCCAGAGGCCCTGAGTTCAATTCCCAGCACCTACTTACATGGCAACTAACAGCTGGCTTGACTCCAGTTCCGGATGATCTGACACCCTCACACAGATATACATGCAGGCAAAACACCAATGCACATAAGGACAAATAAATCATTAAAAAGTGTTTAAAAATATGCTAGGTTCAACACTTTACAAAAAGCTTGGCTTCTGTTCACTGACACACCTACCAATAGGACACATTTTTTTCTTTTTAAGATTTACTGTTTTATGTTTATAGGTACTTTGCTTGCATGTTGTGTATGTGTACTGCATGTGTGTAGTGCCAGAGGGGACCAAAGAGGGTGTCAGATCCTCTGGAACTGGAGTCAGACAGCTGTGAGTTGCCATGTAGGTAGGTGCTGGGAGCTGAATTCAGGGTCTCTGGAGAGCAGCCTGTGCTGTTAACCGCCGAGTCGTCTCTCCAGCCTCCGAACTGCCATTTTTTAAACACAGTTCTCCCAACCCCACGAGATTTGTAGTTTTGCTGGGAGGGACAAGAGGTAATTTTAGATATTCAGCTTAAAAGAACATTCTTAGACATACAATAAGGAAGTCCTCCATCAAATGCCAATACCCAAAACATCTTTATTCACATTCACTGCTGGAATATATTTTAAAAGGACACAGTGAATGGATGCTTTCCATATTGGTTTTTATAAATGTACACATATACACACGCACACACCCCAGTATGTACTGGTTAAAGACTTACCCAAAATAGTTACTAGAATGTTCATACAGATGAAGTTTGGACTTAAATAACTTACTTGAAATGAGGGTTCCGTGCCTTAGCAACAACAATACCAACCGCTGCTAACCATGCCAACTAAGAGTACTAGATGTGTATTTCCCCATGGTGTATTGGATCAAAATTCTCAAAGTTCAAGAAATCTCACCGAGTTTCTGTTGGTAAGCTTAAGAAAATTACCTTTAAGTCTAGTAGATGTAGTGGAATCCTACATGATAATCATTCCTGTAATAGGGTATTCAGTCTCACCAAGACTGTTCTCTGGAGAGCTGTGTAAATCCTCTTAGATGTCACTTAGGCAGCCCCCATTTGTAATCCCATAGAGCAGGAAAGCCTTGTAAAGACTCACTGAAGAAGTTTCAATAGATGATGCTCAAACACAGCAGCGTTTTTATTAACAAGGACCGAGTAATCTGATCATAGGAAACAGAAGTGTGAAATAAACGATAGCTCGGATGGCATAAACGAATACTAAACGTGGGAGACACCCCAGGTGTGTCTCACAATGTCTGAGTAGGAAAGTGGGCGCTAGCCATGAAAGACAAGAGCGACATTTACACCACAAAGTGACTGCAAACCACGTAACTTTGAAAAAGATAATGAAAGGCCATGTCCCACGGCCAGAAAGGGGAGCCATCTGAGTACTAACTGGGCCAAATGCTCTTGTGAATTTCAATCCCGCCTGGTACTGTTTCCTCTTAAAGAAGTCAAAGTTTATGTTCTTGATAGTGGCCATTAAGTGTTCTGGTTAAGAGGCCCAAACCCATTTGCCCTCAGAACACTGGGTCTAAGCGTCAACTACTTGTAACATTGATATATTTTCTTGCGGTCTTCAGTGGAACTAAATCAGTATGTTAACATAATCTGAAAATGAAATGGCAAGGGTACAAAGAAGTCGATGTACACATACACGTGAAAGAGTCCCAATTCCAGTAGACAGAGAATTTAGGGTTAAAATTATTTTAGACATTGAGTCTTTCTGGCCACGCATCACTAAGATCCCTTTTCATCACATGATAGCTCTAAACAAATACTTGGAATGCTCAGAAGATTCCACCTTTAGCCTCCTAAGACATAATTTAAGGTGAGACTTGAATAGGAACGCATATCTTCACACTAGTTGAAACAGGAGAAACATTTTCCATTTAAATCCCGGGAAACCTTAGATAACGTGCCTTAGGCTCAGTCATCTTCAGTCTTCTGTAAAGCTATTTGGTACAAGTAGGCCAAATCTGCTTAGGCAGTTTGAGGAGAACGTTTTCCCATCTGAAGCATAGGAAATCATTTCAGGACTATGGGGATGGAGGAGGAGCGCTGTGCTTCTTGCTGTGTTACCTTTATTATGTTCCTAAGGTCACTGACAGCGGATTAAAACAGCCTGCAACAAGTACATTGTCTTCACCAGCCACTTTTGCCGCCTTTCTTCTTCTTCTGTTGCTGTTTCTTTTTGGTTGCTGGGGCCCCTGCGGGTTTCTGGTGTCTTGGGGGTACGATGTTACTTGTAGAGGAAGACAGCGTTGCTGCACTGCCAGGCCGTGGGGAGGTGGGGGGGCTGCTCACAGTTTTACTGGCATCCCTGAAACAAACCAGAAAGATTTTTAGTTATTTAGAAATACAGGAAAAGGTATAAGCATGTATGTGCATGGATTTCACTTTCCACACTGAATAATTTCTCACACATTTTAAGGATACCTCTGTCCACTCCTTTTGAATATTTTTTAACCATATTAAAACTAAAGAAAATTAATATACGCTACATGCCAAATTTAGTAAGTTTAGAAAATCAATTTTAAATGACTTATAATTCTTTTTTTTTTAAATTTATTTATTATGTACACAGTGTTCTGCCTGCATGTATGCCTGCAGGCCAGAAGAAGGCGCCAGATCTCATTACAGATGGTTGTGAGCCACCATGTGGTTGCTGGGAATTGAACTCAGGACCTTTGGAAGAAGAGCTAGTGCTCTTAACCGCTGAGCCATCTCTCCAGCCCTGACTTGTAATTTTATGTAGAAATAACTCACATTTTAAATTCTTTTTCCTAGGTGTTACCTATCTACCACACAGTTAAATGATTCATTATCTTTAGTTTCAAAACCAAATGTCATTACAGGCTGTTTTGTGGTTTGTCGTACTTAGGGGTTAGACCCAGGGCCTTATACATGCTAGGCAAGGGATCCATTACTGGGTCATTCTCACAACTCCTAGAATACTTAGTTTTTAACAATACAATCACATAGTTTTAGTATTTGCAATAAAATCAAACAGTATATTTTCTTCCTTTCACATACCACAAATATTTATCAAGGCTGTAGGACTGTATTTCTCATACAGCATATAAACAGTCTCCCTCATAACCGAGTCAGCCTCCAAGATGAACGGCATCCTGAGGGCCTTCTAGTCTGCACCACAACTTACAGTTCGGAGGAGGCTCCTGCAGCTGCTCCTTGTGTTCCTTTTCCAATCTGGTCCTTCTTTTTACCCTTCTTCCTTCCTCGGTAGTAAGAACGTTCTCGCATGGGTAGCCATCTTTCTGGATCTGGGGTAACTTTTGGGTCATAATTCTTAGGCAGTTTTCCTGGAAATGATTGGCAAATGAGAAATACACCTAGACTAGTTTCAAGCTTGTTTGTTTAAACAATGTGTTCATGACTTGGAATAAATAACACGACTGAAATTTGTCTGAGAAAGGCTTTTTGTCTGTCTGTTTTTGATTTTATTATGTAGCCCAGGCTGGCCTTGTACCTGCAACTCCCTCACCTCTGGGATTGCAGGTATGCACCATGTTCATATGTCGAGAAAATTTGTCCTGAGACAGTGTCTCCCTATGTAGCCCTGGCTTGCCTGGAACTCTCTATGGAGACCAGGCTGGCCTTGAACTCACAAAGATCCATCTGTCTCTGCTTCCCCAGTGCTAGAATTAAAGACTTGAGCCACCATGCATAAGGGAAAATATTTCCAGACATAACTTTATAAAATTTATAATTTTTATCTAATAAAATAATATGTTTTGACAAACTGGAGGCCAGTTTGGGCTTCTGAAACCGTGTCTACACATCGGGTAAGAGTAAGCTCATATCCAAGTCCTAGGACAAGAAATGAAGACTGAGACTTTTGAAGATAATGGACTAATGCAAACACTAGTTTGTATAATTTCTGTAAACTCCACTAAAACAGCAATAACTACACATTTGAACCTGGAAAACACATGGCCCTTCGGTAATTCATTTAACCAGGGCTTGAAAAATCTATCTCAAACAACAACACAGAAATCTGAGTGTATTTTTCCTTAAAGTCTTACCTTTCTTTTTCTTCTTCTTCTTTTTCAAATCTCCCTGTCTAAAAAAAAATTGAGAATCATTATCATCATTGTGATAAACACAGTTCATTACATATGTGCAAAAGAGCAAGCCAGGCATATTGACATAAAAAGGTGTATGTAAGACTTGGTACCAGCTCATAAACTTAACAAAGTAGCTGGAATATTAATTCAAGTTCAATCACATGGCAAACTTTTCACTTAAGAAAAAAATCAGTTATCACTATGTGTGTATGTCTGTGTGAATGGTGTGTTTTTGGGTTCTCATGCTAAGGCACACGTTTAGAGGTAAGAACAACTGTGGAGTCGGCTCTCTCCTTCTACCTTTATGTGGCTTCTGGAGGGAAACTCAGATTATTAGGCTTGCAAGGCAAACGCCCTAGATCTGCTGGGCCACCTCACTGGCCCCCTTTTGGAGACAGGATCTTGCTACACAGTATGAACTGGTCTCAAACCCCAAGTCTTGCCTCAAAAACTTCTGGTGCGAAGCCGGGCAGTGGTGGCGCACGCCTTTAGTCCCAGCACTCGGTTAGGCAGAAGCAGGTGGATCTCTGTGAGTTCGAGGCCAGCCTGGGCTACCAAGTGAGTTCCAGGAAAGGCGCAAAGCTACACAGAGAAACCCTGTCTCGAAAAACCAAAAAAAAAACAAAAAAAACAAAAAAAACAACAACAACTGGTGCAGGACCTCCTGAATGTACCTCCAGGCCTGGCTGAAAACAATCTTAAAATGATACACATTAGGCTTAATGTAAAACTCTTTACAACAGAAATATTATCTATTCTTTGAAAAGAGCGACCATGCCTAAATTACCCAATTATCCTTTAAATAGTATGAGCAGTATACAAAGTACCTCAAAGTACCAGAAGTCGAATAGTAAGCTATTTATACAAACAAAAACCTATCATGTCTTCATGAGTTAACTGGCAAGATTTTAGAGAATCAAGAAACACTTTGACAGAGAACATGTACTGGTAATCTTTTAGGAGGATATGGAAATCAAGGTACTCTGGTCATGGCACTAGAAGGGAGAAAGATGGATGGGACACTTTTTACTGACTCTGCACTTTCTATTTTTCAAGATTTGTTATGTATACAGTGTTCTGTCTGTATACATGCCTGCACACCAGAAGAGCGCACCAGGTCTCATTAAGGATGGTTGTCAGCCACTATGTGGTGGCTGGGAACTGAACCTAGGGGTAGAGGTGGTTGTCTGTACTTTACCCCTGAAGCACCACCCCTAGCAGGCACAGGCTAGGTACCTGCCTGCCCCCACCCCCTGCCAGGTGTGGCCAAGAGGGAACCCCTTAAGGCCTGGAATGCATATGTGCTTGCTCTCTTGGCTACCTCGTGGTCTTGGACGCTGGTACTGTGAACCAAGGCAGAGTTCTCCAGAGAACCCCTTTGGACCGCACCACACCACACCCCTCCTGGATCCTGTGACTACTTATACATACTGTGAGTTAACCCAGAAAAAAATCTCTTTTGACTATTAGACAGACTCCTTGGAATTACCACTTTATCTGTCGCTTTACCAGGGCCTCTGGAAGAGTGGCCAGTGCTCTGAACCTCTGAGCTATCTCTCCAGCCCCCCTATTCTTTACTTTTTAAAGACAGGGTCATACTATGTAGCCCCAGCTGACCTGAAATTTACTATATAGATCAGGCTGGCCTTGACTCACGGAGATCCCTTGCCTCTGCCTCCTAAGTGGTAGAATTATAGGCATATCTGGCCTGTGTTTTTGTTTTCCCTCAAAAACACATCTCATCTAGCCAAGGCTGGCCTCCAATTGATCCCCCTGCCTCTGTCTCCCTAGTATTTGTAGTACAGGCATGTGTCAGCACACTTGGCTCACTATGTAGAGAAGGCTGGCCTTGCATTTGGGAGGCACCTGCCTCATGCTCTCAGTGTTGGATTACAGGCTGCTGAAACCATGCCCAACTACTGAGTATCTTTTTCCTTTAAAACAAGTTCATGTTGATGGGGCTAGGGCTCACACTACTAAGTACAAGTTCATGTTGATGGGGCTAGGGCTCAACGCCTCCTGAAAGGCAGCCAAGTGCTCTAAGACTGAACTATACCCCTAGCTTCAGTTTTCAAATTCTGAACTTTACAAATTTGTTAAATTTTGAAATAGGCAAAGTAGTTTACTAAGTATACTGGCCAAAAAGAAAAAGCAGGTACTGGAAGGGACTAAGAAATCATGAAAATATTTCAAGGTAATTATTAAGCACTCTGAAAGCTGCTGTCAGAAGACCAAACATCTCTTTGTATATATTATGTGTGATACAGCTGAGAACTATTCATCAGTGAACTAAGGCAAAACGCTCATTCCACAAGAATGAAGAACGAGCAATACATGGTGTCGTCCTTCATCTCTCATCCAAAATGACGCTCTCCTACCACCGCTCTTAGAGCTTTCCACCAGCTGCACTTCAGCAAATCACAGGCAAACCTCTCCTCCAATTCCCGTTGAAAGCTATTTTCTACTGCTTATCTTTCGGTCAGTGTCTAGTATAAACATAGTATAGCTTCCTTCAAAATAAATTAGACTTTTGCTATTTAACAGTATAAAGAGCATTAATAATGTCTAGTGAGATTACTGTACTGATGATAATTTGAAGCTCAGAAGTCAGTGTAAGACCAGCAAGATGGCTCAGTGAGTTAAGGTGCTTGCCACAAAGCCTGATGACCTGAGTTTGGGCCTTAGAATGTATGTACATGGAAAGCTAAACCTGATTCCACCCCCCACCACACACGAGTGGTTTTCTGACCTACACACAAGTACAGCAGCACAAGCGTGCCTCCCACCACTAAACAAATAGTGTAAAAGAAAAAGTAGCTGGGCCTGGTGGTACATGCCTTTACTCCTAGCACACAGAAGGCAAAGGAAGGAAGCTCTCTGGGTCCAAGGCCAGCCTGGTCTACATAGTAAATTCCAGGCTATCCAGGGAAACATACATTCTCTTTTTTAAAAAGCTTTTAAAAGAAGGTTTTTAAAAAATGCTACAGTGTTTCAGATTCTATCACTTTAACTGATTCAAATTTGAAGCTTTTGGGAACACCAAAATAAAATTAATTTAAAAAAAAAAAAAAGGGATGAGACCTTGTTTCAAACAACCAGCCACCCAACCAACCAAAGAAGCCAGTGTCTAGGTGGAATTGGCAATTGGATGAGGAGGTGGAGGAAGGACCGGGAGTTGACGTCATCCTCTGCTACACAACAGAGTTTGAAGGTAGTCTGGGCAACACCATTTCCTGTTACACAAAACGCAAGTGGCTCAAGAGTTAAGGTACCCGCTATGTGACCATGAAGACCAGAGGACTGGCGTTCGGATCACAGCACCCACATAGTAAGCTGGGCATCTGGTAGGAGATTGACAGAGAACACTGGACGCCATCTTCTGGCCTATCCATGTGTGCACGTATGTGCAAAAACATACAATCACACACGAAATCTTTACAAGTCAACATACATTATAATGATTAAGAGAAAAAATATGAAAGGATTTAGAAGAGAACTATGCATTTTCAGTAGCTATTTAATCATTTATGTTAGAAAAAAATTACATACTTAAATAGATGGTACTTTAGAGCTCACATAAGACTTAGCCTAAATTTATTTTAGTTTGGTATCCATAAAAGCTTGAAATTTGAATCAGTTGAAGGGATGAAATCTGAAACATTGTAGTATTTGAGGTTTCTTTTAAAAGTTTTTTTTTTTTTTAAAGATGAACATAGGGGATGTAAAGATGGCTCAGAGGTTAAGAGCTCTGGCTGCTCTCCCAGAGACCCAGGTTCAATTTCCAGCACCCACATGGCAGCTCACAACTGTCTATAGCTCCAGCTCCAGGGGACCTGACACCCTCACACAAACATACATGCAGGCAAAACACCAAAGAACATATGGAAAAAAAAAAGATGAAAATGATGAAAAATTATAAAAAAAATGTTGGTATTTTCCATGCTCTGTTCATTCTGAACCAAAACAAAAATCTTAAACATTAAAAAAAATATTTTTATTGCTGGGCATGGTGACACCCATTTTTAATCCCAGTACTCGGAAGGGCAGGTGGATCTCTGTGATTTCAAGGCCAGTGTGGTCTACATAGTGAGTTCCAGGCCAGCCAGGGCAACACAGTTTGATTTCACCCCTCCCCTTCTTCCCTCCCCCCAAAAATATTAGATAGATATGTATGTATCTATCTATCTATCTATCAATCAATGATCTATCTACCTATCAATCATCTATCTACCTACCTACCTACCTACCTACCTACCTATTTATCTATCTAGACAGACAGACAGAGTGCCACATGCCTGTGAGTGCCTTTGGAATCTCAGTGTCAGATCCCACAGAGCTGGAGTTTACAGGTGGTTGTGAGCAGCCCACAATGGGTGTTGGGAACCGAACTCAGGTGCCCTGGAAGAGCACACAGCACAGTTAATTGCTGAGCCACCCCTCTAGCCCTTAGGTCCGTATTCTGTATAAGAAGAATGAAATTAAAGGCTGGCTGCAGTGGCTAATATCTGTAATCTTAGCATTTTGATGCTTCTGAAGCTGGTGGATTGCTACAAAATTGAGGTCATTGTAAGCTACAGAATGAGATGCTGCCTCAAAAAAAAAAATCTAAGAGAAATATTTAAATTTTTGTGTCTATGTAAACATGGAGAAAAGATCTGGAAGGACATGGATACTGACTATCCAGGTGAGTTCTGATGTGACAGGCTAGGTGGAGATGAGGAATAAAAGGTGGAAACAGCAAAGGAGAAGGAGAAACAAGACAATCACATTCACACAGAACTTCTATCAAGAGGTCTTTTGGGCTGGGGCACAGCTCAGTTGGTCAAACGTTTACTGCACGAACATGAGACTTAGGTTCAGATCCTCAGAACCCACACTGGCTGGCGCCTTGGGTCAGTGGCAAACTCCTCCATCCGCCTACATGCTGGGGAAGTGGAGGCAGGAGGATCTCCAGGGCTAGCCAGCCAACCAAGCAATGGTGATGAGGTAAGCTCCAGGGGGAGACTGTTTCAGAAAACGTGCCAAGTGACTGATGGTGACCTCCGGCCTCTGCACACACATGAAAGGTGTACCCAAACACATGCACAAAAGATTGAAGTTTTTATTCCTAATGACATTTCTGTTGTTGTCTTCAGACAGGGTCTCATTTAGCTCCAGATAAAGGAACTGGCTGAGCTAAGGATGACCTGGAACTCTTGATCTTGTGATATTCCAGGCCCATGTGTCATCATTCCAGTTTATGTGATGTGAGGACTGATAGGGATTGAACCCGAGCCTCCTGCATGCTTATATACTTTTAAATCAGCCTAAGAAAATGTTCTAAAACTATTTTGAACTGGAAAAACATTACCCTTGTTCCTTTGGCTGATTGTCTCCAGTAACTTTTCCGCCCTTCTTCCGAATGTATGTAGCACCAGGAGAATTCTCAAGAGCCTCGACATCCACTTTTAGAGACATGCTGTCCGATGAGGGCAAGTGTTTACTAAGACTGGGGTGGGACAAGTGTTCAGGAACACAACATACACACATTTAGGTCTGTCAACACATCTCTGCTAACAGAAAGATACTATCTTTTCCTGATGGCCTTTATCAAAAGCAAAAAGTACTCTTGAATCTTCTATAGAAAACAAGTCACATCAAATAGACAATATATATTCTGAAAGGAAAACTTATCATGCATTCCTTAACTCATGTAGTGATGTAGTTCAAGGATTCCCAAACTTCCAAATGCATAGGCTGTCCCAGCACAGAGGCTGTGACTAGTAGCTTCCTAGCATCTGATATGCAGCTCAGTCCTTGGGACATGGCCTCATCAGTAGCACTTAGAGCCCCAAACTGACCAACTAGGGTATTTAATTTTTTCTGTTTTGAACTCAGGTTAGTCTTGAACTCACCATATACGGCCAATGACGACCCGATTCTCCTGCTCCTGCATCCCAAGTACTAGAAATTGCATGCTTTGTCCCTAAATCATCTTAAACATGGTTTGTGATGGACATGTGACTCCCTCCCCTACTTCATTACTATTTTTCAGTCATACTGATACCTAGTTCTAAATTTTGCTTTCACCAGTTTGCAAGCCTGTGAGTTGCAATTTCTAGCAGAAAACCCTCTGCTCCAAACCCGAAGAAGCAGAGCTCTTGGTGCTCCGCGGAGAGCCATGCCACAGAGGATACGCCTTTGCTTTCTCAGGATCCACAAGCGAGTAAGCAGAAATAAGCTGCGCTAGTGTGTGAATATCTTTTGAATTTTGCCTAAAAGAAGAAATGAAGTTAATAAACAGCTTATAAAATTAACGCTAGCATAAACAGAGAAGAGCCCCCTCAGATGAACGAAGTGTGGACCCCCACCACTTTTCAGAGCTTACTTCCACAGCTGCTCTAGGTCACTAACTGCCTCCTTCTTTCGTCCATATTTGAGCTTGAAGTTTGCAGCTTCTCTTATCAAGGACAAATGAGCAGGGGATTTGGGCTACAGGTTCAACAAAACAAAATAAAATAAAGCCTTAAGCCAAGTATCTAGCCAGTCAGTGAAATCCTATTTATCAGCCCTTTAAAATGGACCTGAGCACTAAATTCCTCATCTGAAGTTTTACTAAGTACGTGAAAGAACAAGTAATCATCAATGTATGAAACTAGAACATAATCCATTTCTATTTTGGTCACCTACAAAAATAAACAAGATTGGAATGTAGGTCTGGTAGTGAGTACACTTGCCTAGGATACCTAGTATGTGGTCCATCTCTAACACCAGCAGAAAAAAACCCAACCAAACAAAACAATATGCTCCTAAAATCAAATCATAAAAGATATGGCACATTCTCAAACATTAATTCAACAAAGTACTATTCAAAACACTGATGCCCTCCCACCGCTAACAGTTAATAACCATGTAAATGCAATATGTATGTATGTATGTATGTGTGTGTGTATATGCATGGTAACATGTATGTATGTATGTATGCATGGCAGTAAGTTGATACTATCTATGCAGCATTGATACTGGAAAAAATGAAGATGCTCCTATTGGATGAGACATGATAAATATTCATTGCATACACTGCTGTTCTAATAACCAACAATCACCCACGGGCTCTTAGCTCCTTATCAATAATGTACAATAATATCATGACATTCTGAGTGTGTATACGCATGGACATGCACAGGAAAAAGCTTCTAACAATACAAATGAGCTGTTTTGTTTCATCTTGTAGCTGTTCCTTATGTCTAACAATTTTATTTGGACCTAGCATTCTTTACAAAAATTAATGATAGTCTAGTAAGTCTTCCATTTTAAAATAGTGACTCAAAATATTTCAGTTCTGAAATTTTTGGCTCAGTAGAATATTTTATTACTTATGGAAAAAAAAAATGCCCTTATAGTACTTCACTCCATTCCTTTACCTGATGGCTTTGATACCACTGGATAGCTTGTGTGAAGACTTCAATGGCACTATCAATATCTTCCTCGTGGCTGTACATGGTTACTAACGCAGATACCTGTCCAGCAAAGGAGTAAGTTAATGAACAAAACGCTCCATGCACTCTCAGAACATAGTTCTTAAAAATTAAAATTGCTAAAGAATGAATAAAGATTGATGGGATCTCTGCCAGTACCTAATTCACCATAAACACTATTCTTTTAGAGAACACAATCTCTTAGAAATACTTAGAAAAATATGAAGGCATTTGACTCCTTCTAAAGTAGTGTCAAGTTTTGTAAGATCAGAACATGAAAAATAAGCATTTTGATATAGTTATACAAACTATCTTGCTGGATATTCAAGTGTGTGATTAGGGAGCTTCCAGCATGGCTGAAATGCAATGAGATGAACATCGCCTAAGCTGTGAAAAGCTTACCAGATGAGCTTTTGGGGCAGCAAGGAAACCCACACTGTCTGGGTGTGCATGGGTATGTGCCTGTGTACTCCTTGAAAGAACAGTAAAGGTCAGGAAACAGAAAAAAGTTGCATTTTTAAGAACCTTTGGTAAAATTCACACAGTCTGGCCACACTGGTCAGAGAGAGAGAGAGACAACATAAGTATGATGGCTAGTCCTGGACATCAGCTGGACACACTTGGGAAGCAGGAGCCCAACTGACCAATTGCCTCCTCCAGACTGGCCTATGGCCATGCTTGTGTGGCATCTTCTTAATGAATGATTGATGTGGGCGGGCCTAGCCCACTGCGAGTGGTGTCATCACTAGGCAAAAATGGTCCTGGACAGTATAAAAAATGTAGCTGAATGTGAGCCTGGACTGGTATGTGGTGTTCCACGGCCTCTGCTTCAGTTCCTGCCTCCAGCTTCCCTCAATTATTTATTTGGTTTAATGTAACCTGTAAGCCAAATAAATGAACTCTTTCCTCCCAAAGTGGTTTTGGTCAGTATTTTACCACAGCAACAGGAAACTGACTGGGTCACGTAACCAGCATCAGTGAAAGATTCTGCAGTTATTGAGAGTATAATAAGAAAGTACTTGTACAGCCTCTATGGCAGTAAGTTCAACAGCTGAGATGAAATGGATAAATTCCTTACAGCAAAAGACTAGATTTTTCAGTCACATAATGGTACAATTCTAATAAAAAAAACTATAGCACAAGCCTTCAACTATGAAGAGAAAGCTCCATGAAGACAGCACACATTATCAGTGCTGTAGGCGAGCTGGCTTAGAGGACAGCAACATGAATAAAGCAGTTCTTATTTAACTGATGCATGTTCTATCACCACGCAATCAGTGTGTACTATGAAAAAGACACTTTCATATCTTACAGATAGGGTCACTCTATAGTCCTGGCCAGCCTCAAACTGAAAGATATCCTCCTCTTTCTGCCTCTTGAATGCTGGGACTAAAGTGTGTGCCACCATGCCTGGGTTAAACCTGTAATATTTGAAAAGAACTAAAATCTAAATTTACTGACCACTACTTTTAAGTTGTTTTAAGAAAAACACTAAAAAACCAAATAATTACAATGACATGATAAACAATCTAGCAAGGAAAAAAAATCCATGTACAGATCTGAGATTGAGGCTGCCCTTTATGGGTAATGTGGGGCTTAAACAAGACTTAACACATCTGACTACCAGAGCACAGAGTGTTATTCTAAAGGCGAGTCCTGCCTCACTAACACACGAGGAAATGAGTGGAAACCAAAGAGGACATCGAGCCAGCACAGCCATGCAAACAGGAGTCACTCAGACACTTACCATGCCTGGCTTATGCTTTAACTCCTCTATGCTTCTCAATATTAGACAGGCTTTGGAAATGTTCCCTAAGGAGATTAAAAACAAGATCAGCACCACACTGAATAAAGCATATTGTGGAAAAAATACAAGAAAATTTATTCCCTATCATTTTTCCTTGGGCAAGAGATCATCAACTGTACTCTGCAGTATCTCTAACTACATAAGCATTGGGGACTTTGGATAGTGTGCCCACTGCTCATTTCTGAAGTGAGGAAACTCTATCTATGCTTGTGCATGTGCTGAGTGTATGGTGACGTGACTGTGTACGCGAACATGGAGAAGAGGATGCCGCTGTCTTCCTCAGAGCTCACTGCAGAGAGACAGGGTCTTCTACTGAATCAGAAGCTTTCAGTTTGGAAGGCTGCACAGTGAGCAGACTCCTGGAACCTGCCTGTCTCTAACAGTGAATGGAGTCTCAGGCATGCATAGCCATGCTCAGCATTTTATGTGAGTGCTGGGGATTCAAATTCGGCTCCTCATGCGGCACAGCTGGAGCTCTTAGGCCCTGCACTGTCTTCCAGACTGAAACCATGTCTTCCTACAGAGCTTTTATCCAGTCTTGCAACTCCAGGCTGTTGAGTGACATTTTTTCTTTTTTAGACTGGAATCTGAAGGGGCCTGTGTGTGTGTGTGTGTGTGTGTGTGTGTGTGTGTGTGTCCGTGTTCCCAAAAGGCCTTGAAATATGTTACTATAGACCAGAGTGTATGGAAAAATGGTGGTATTACAATTCTGATTTTATGTTCACTGCAAATTTCAATAACCCAAATCTCTCATCTTTAATTCTCAACCAATCCTCAATCCTGTTTCAATTACTGCCTCACCAAGGAGCCCCCCCCCCCCCCCGCCTTTTCTTTCTTTCTTTTTTTTTTTTTTTTTACACTTTTTCCTAAATGCCAACTGTTTTCCCCATTCCATGAAATTTTCATCTTAGCCATTGTGACTAGCTAAAATTTTCTGGACCATTTGCTACTGTCCACTGAGAACTTGAACTGTCAGATATATACTTCTGCAAATGTCAAGGTCTATGCATCCACACTGTCCCATAAAGGTACCTTTAGTTTTCTCTGGCTACTAATAAAATACATATTTCTGAAACAGGTCCTACTATGCACCTCAGATGAGCTCTGAACTCATAATCTTCCTGCCTCAGCCTTTAGAGAGCAGGGATTATAGGAATGTGCTCTAGCTACATGAATATAGCAGCTAGGACACTAGACAACTCAATTCTAGATAACCAAGTTCAATTAAAAGCAAACAAACCAGTTTTCTTCTGGGTATCAAATATATGAGATTTCACGGACTTCTGTACTTAGCAAAGTATAAAGAAGGAAAAAGGAACAAGCTATGAAATACTGCAAAGGAGCTCCTTTCTTACTCCATCCAATTTCAAAGGAGGCTTCTCTAGACGTGACATCCTAGGAAACGCACTGCAGTGCTCTGCAACAAAGGAACCTCACGCTTGCATGGATTTTTCAGGCTTGAGAATCATTCTAACAGTACAGGAAAATCCAAGGAAAGGCCGATTTCCCCACTGCTCAGTCTGTTGGAGATCACACAGCCTAGACTGTCTGAAACAGCAGCTAAACTTTACCATTCAACAAAGAACTTAAAAGTCAAATATTAATACCTTGGGAAATTTTCAGCTGCGCCATGGTAAGCTTGATTTCAGCTGCATTTTCTGGATGTTGATCAGAAAATTCCTAAGATATTTTTAGTTGTGGGTTAAAACACACGTTTAATTTATACAACTGTAAGACATTACAATTACTTAGCTCTGTAATATTTCAAAGTTCAGCTTAAAGTTAACTTCTGGTTTCAGGTCAATTTTTTTTTCTTTTAAAGACAGATTTCTGTGTAGCCCTTATCCTGGAACTCAATTTGTGAGTTCAAGTGCTAGGACTATCGATTAAAGGAGTGTGCTACCACAGCTGGCTGAGGTCAAAATCTTACCTTGGGAGAAATGTTACTCCACACCCAAGCTTTATAGCAGGCTTTGTATATAGGTACAGTGATATCAAGTTCCCTGCTACACAAACTCGTTGTACTTGTCTTAAAGAAACTCAGCTACTGCCTCCTCACTGGGGGGTCTCTGCTAGGCAACTTTCTCTCACAATGGTCCTAATTTTATCCTGTCCATTTTCTCAACTATTTACACTCATGAAACTCATATAATATATAACACTTACGTAATATGACAACTGGTTTGGGATGATACAAACCAAGTCAGTATCTCCCTAACTGAGGGTGTGGAGTAGGACCCACTGAGGTATTAATGCATCACTGGAATGGGGGCCAAGCACAGTAAGTACTGTAAGCCTAAAGTTCAACTCCCTAATTCACGCTGAATGGAACTCCAAATGAAAAAGCATTCTTTGGAGTTTATAAAAATATTTACAAAGTACAACATATAGAAAAAGTTATAACTTAAAAGTCAACTAAAGTGACGCTGGAACTCATTGGTGCAATACCTGTGAGTTTGTGGGCTGTTACAGTGTAAAGACAAGCTTGTACACTACAGTGTAATGAAACAGCTTCAACTACCTGACATCTCACTAAGCATTCAAGTTTGATGTCTTTACCTGAAGCAGCTCTATTGCTTTTGTATGTTGCTTTTCACGGCAGAGCTGGGCAGCTTGGATTAACACAGGCAAGAGACGCTCAGGACTCTGGGACTGCAAGCTGGCAGATATTTTTCGGCACTGCTCTGCCTAAAAGATGCCCCTTTTATTAATAAGTATATTAATAAAATTAAACATTAAATAATCCAAAATAAAGGGATGGGGTAAACAGCTTTAATTAAAACAGTAGGTGCAAAAATATGTAGGCTTAAGCACATCAGTTTATAGCATCCACCTCATATTTTACTGAAAGGACAAGACTGCTAGTCTTGAATTTAAGAGAGTCCTAAAAGCAGTAAGCAAAAGGCAAGTTCTAAACCAGCAGTTCTCAACCTGTGGGTCATGACCCCTTTGAGGGGTCAAAAGACCCTTTCATAGGGGTGGTCTAGGATTACTGGAAAACATGGACATTTACATTATGGTTTATAACAGTAATAAAATTACAGCTATGAAGTAGCAGTGAAAATAATTTTATGGTTGGGGTCACCACAACATGAGGAACTATACTAAAGGGTCACTGCATTAAGAAGGTTGAGAACCACTAAATGATCCTCTGAAACCGAAATTCTAGGTAAATGAAATTCAGAATTTCCTTCCAAAAGCAACACAATCAACAGAACAGCCACAGAAATACATTCCTTGCTGAAACATCAAGAAAACCTGACTCAGCTCTAAATAATAAAAACATTACTGCTTCTCATTTTTGGACTAAAATCTTGTGCTTTATAGTATGAATTCAGAATTTAATTAGGATACAGAAAAAGAATTGAACTCCTTGAGGGTTGGACAGATGACTTAGCAGTTAAGAGGATCTGGGTTCAATTCCTAGCACTCACATGGTGGTTCACAACCATTCATAACTCAAGTTCTAGGGGATCTAACACCAGGCAAACATGTGGTGCCCAGACATACATGCAGACAAGACACGTAAAATAATAATAATGTAAAAATAATACCAAATGCTTTTTTTTCCCCCCAGAGCTGAGGACCAAACCCAGGGCCTTGCGCTTGCTAGGCAAGCACTCTACCACTGAGCTAAATCCCCATTCCCCAAATGCTTATTTTTTTAAAAAAAGAACTGTACCCCTTAACATTTAAATTTGTAACGTCCAGTAAAATGAAAGTTGGATCTTAGATCTGACTGATGTCTTTAATGATTCCATTTTAATTCAGAAAGACTAGCAATGAAAGTAATGGAAGGGCTGGGCATGTAGCTCAGTAGTGCATACAAGGCTGCGATCAACCACCAGCAGTTAAACAGAAAATGAAAACACCCTCTCCCATAAAGGCACTAACTTTCTCTACAGTTAGTAAGTCTATATGCTTACAGAAGTGGGTCAATTACTTGTTTAGCACAATTATTAAAACTTACTAATACTAAAGAAGGAAAGAAGACAAAACGGAGAGAGATCATACAAATATTCATTGTACCTCATAAACCCAAGTAGGACAAGGTCAGCCAGGGAACAGACTTACTGCTTACCTGGTTTGTATACATAGCCAGCAAAGCTTTGTTAAACTCTATGGCTTGCAGTTGTCTCTTTGAAAGCTTGAACTCTACTCCTTCTGCATTGGTTAATTTCACTTTCTTCTTGGAGTCAAAGACATTTTGATCCTGACAAAGAAAAGTTTGCCTACCATTAGCAGAAACTCCCACTTTGGCTTTTGTGACTCTTGAAAGCCTTCCCTTTCCACTCATTTATTTCAAATAAACACGACAAGAAAGCTTGGCTACATCTACTGGCTGCAGTGCCTAGACTAACAAGATGTGTACATATCTGCCCTGGTTTTTGGCTCATATGAGTTCGAGGCCAGCCTGGGTTACAGAGTGAGTTCCAGGAAAGGCGCAAAGCTACACAGAAAAACCCTGTCTCGAAAAACCAAAAAAAAAAAAAAAAAAAAAAAAAAAAGGGGCTGGAGAGATGGCTCAGAGGTTAAGAGCACTGGCTGTTCTTCCAGAGGACCTGAGTTCAATTCCCAGCACCCACATGGTGGCTCACAACCATCTATAATGAGATCTGATGCCTTCTTCTGGCCTGCAGACATACATGCTGTATACATAATAAATAAATCTTTAAAAAAAAAAAAAAAAGAAGAACAAAATTTTTGTTTATCTTCCCAATGCTGGATGCTAGTTTTGAGACCTTTTGTTTTTAGTTTCTGGTTTTCAGACAGGGTCTCACTCTATAGTCCAGGGTAGCCTGGAATTCACAGCAGTTCCTGCCTTGGCTTCTCAAGTGCTAAGATTACAGGAGTGAACTACCATGCCTACATCACTTCAGACTACAAAGACACACACCTGCTGTGTCTATAAACCATGCCGTCTATAATTTAAATGAAAAGTGAAGAAGGTAACAATCCTGCTTCAACTGTGCCGAAGGAAATCGCTAAGTCTCTGAAACAGACATCCCATCTAGACTCCACTGTCGGCAGACAGCATGCATGTGTAGTACAGCCACTAATTTCCTTCCCCAAGAGCCTCCTCAACTAGGCAGACCCATGAAGAATCGATTCTGAAACTTCCTGCAGGGCAACCATGAACTTAGCACTGAGGCTCTGAGTTCAACTTCAGTTCTTCACAATGCGGGTGAGGGGCAGAACACAAAATTATTGAGCATCGTGAATTTCTTAAGAAAGTAAGACAACTAAGCCATAAAGTGTTCTGAAGAGAAATAGTTTCTTTTTCAAAGTGCTTTATAAAGCAACTCATTTACTTGCAAGCATGTTCTTATTTTTATTTGTTTTTTTTGAGACAGAGTCTTAGATAGCTCTAGCTGGCCTTTAACTCAGTATGCAGCTGAAGATGGCCTTGAATTCTTGACCTTCCTGCCTCTACCTCCCAAGTGCTGAGATTACAGGTATGGGCCACTACTCTTAAATACCTGTGCTTTTGAATTAAGTCTTCTACTAGTTTAAAGACTAAAACTCAAAAATAGGGCTGGAGCTATGGCTCAGATGTTAAGAGCACTGGTTGTTCTTCCAGAGGTCCTGAGTTCAATTTCCAGCAATCACATGGTGGCTCACAACCATCTGTAATGAGATCTGGCGCCCTCTTCTGGTCTGCAGGCATACATGCAGATAACACACTGTACACATAATAAATAAATCTCTAAGTCCTACTTTTTCTTAATATGATGCTTCAAACTAGTTTGAAGCCAGAAGCAATGGTGTGCCCCTGCAGTCCCTGACAGACAGGAGCTGTCAGGAGGACCCTTGAGCCCTGGAGCTCATGGGCAGCCTGGCTTAACAGAGTGGGAATCTGAAAAAAGGAGGTATTTCCTAGGTAGTGCTCAGGTATTAATTACTGTTTTTATAATTCAATTCTTTATGCATGCCAATTTGAGACTTTTCTTAAACTTTGTCATAACATTTTTAAAAAAATTTATCTTCAAGACTTTTCATGTTAGTATCATTTAATGTAAACTTAATTTTTTTTACTACGTACCATATCTATTTGTTTGTTTTCTCATCCCTTACTCCTAAATCATACATATTTCTTCATATGTACATATGCTGTTGTTGAACCTTTAAATCTTCAAGATTTGTCTAAATTGCCAATTCAGAGACTTTTTACCAAATATAGTAGCCAGGAAGTATGAAAGGAAGGTATTAAACACACATAATTATTTTCAGTATCAGGATGAGGTGGTTGTCTCCCCACCTACCTGAGACAGGATCTCACCATATACTCCAGGTTGGCCTTGATCTCCTCATTTTCTTGCCTCAGCTTCCTGAACCCTGAGATTACAGGCACGCACAACCATGCCTGGCTTTTCAGGATGAGGTTTTAAACTATAATGATTAAGGACCTACTTTTCTTCTTAAACACTACCTATTACATCTAGTATTTCGAACAAAAAGTAAAAAATATTAATGTGAAGCCAGGTATAATGGCATATGCTTTTAATTCCAGCACTTAAGAGCTGAGGCAGGTGGGTCTCTGTGAGTTTTAGCCCAGCTTGGTCTACATAGTGAGTTCCAGGACAACCAGGGCTATGTAGAGAGACCCTGACTCCAAAAAACAAAACAAAACAACAACAACAAAAAGTGAACTGAATAAAGACTGATGTATAAATTATATTTAGGTGGAGATGTATATTTAGTATTCCATACATCCTCTTCTCCACAATTATATGTCTGATAAAAAGTATTCACCGTGATAAACATTTCCAAGTCATGTATTTGGCTCAACTCAAATGTCAGCACCAGTGTGTGGAAACCTAAGGCATTCCACTGTCCTACATCTAGAGCCTCTATCACAGGACGAGAGAGGTACAGTCAAGAACAAGGGACAGCCTTTGGAGTCAGAAACTGGCATCTGAATCCATGTTCTAACTCTTCCAGGCAATGGCCTCATACAAATGGTTTCTTTCAGTCCCTACACACCGAAGATAAGGAACAGCATGACAAATCAACAGTTGCTTCTCTTATTTTCTACTGACTTGGATTTCAAACCTCAACTTGAATTGTTTTTCCACATGGTAATTAATTTGATTGGCATAATACTCTTAAGTTACAAGTACCTATAGCCACTCCTGTAATGGTTTACAGAGGGTAGGTGGGTAGGACAAACCACCTGCCCATACCCTGTCCCCCATAACTCCCCCCTCAAAATTTAGACACAGAAAAGGAATGTAAAACACCCATGTACTTAAAGGTCCAAACTACTTATATTTCTAGCACACGGATAGTCTTCATTATTACCATAGACAGGAAATATTTTATTAAAATCCAAGGCCTACAACTACAAAAAAGTTTCACTACTTGAATAAACAGGGCAAAAACATCAGTATTATGAGTTAAAATACTCTCCATTATGATTTTGTTACACCTAAATTTGTTTGTCATGGAAAAAAGAACACATCCTAGAAAAAAGTTGGAATAATATGTTCTCAGCATAAAACACACATGTAGAAAAACCATAGAGTTCATACCTTATTAATGGTAATGATGTTATTTGCGATTACAGCAAGAAGTGCCACATCTGTTGGCCTGTGAACAAGCAATAGTTAATGCCAAACACACTTTAAACAGCCACAAACAAAAGCCTCATCCCCGGAAGGACACTTCATTTTTTTTAACAACTCACTTCAGTTTGATGATCTGATTGTAAAGCTGCAGGGCCTCCTCTGTCCGACCCTGAAGCTGCAGGATATATGCCATTTGACCATGAATGATGGCCAGTTCTGCCTGTGGGTCTTCCTCAGCCCCATCCTAAGCAGAAAAAGAAACATCTACATAGTTTTACCAAGTGATCCAGACATTTGAAATATAGACAACCTTTATGAAGTCATGTAAGGTCAGGACTCTTCCCTGAGAATCAGCTTTGAGATTCAGAATTGCCACTAGAGAGAACTGTTGAAGGGAAAGTGGAAAGGAACTCTTGAACGGACATGGTCAAAGATGCAGGAATGCAAGGTAGTGATCACTAAAAAGTAACATGTTTGCGATGACATCTCCTCAAATCTTAACTGTTTTCTTGCAAAACACACATGTAAAAAAATGCTTCTCAAGACTGGATGGCCCAGTGTTAAGAGCACACACTGCTCATTGTGGAGGACCTGGTTCAGTACCCAGCATTCAGATCTGGCAGCTCACAACTGCCTGTAACTCTATCTCCAGGGAATCCAAAGCTCTACTGGATTTGTTGGACACCTGTACTCACACACATAATTAAAGCAAAATAAATCTTAAAACAACAACAACAAAAGACTTGGCATGTTATAGAATACTTCCTAGCATTTGTGAGGGCCCTTGGTTCAATCCCCGAGACCTAAAAAGAAAAGATGTAGATGGCTTTCTTAATTGATGCCCCAAAATTAAGCTAATGTAATTGATATGCTGAAGGACTGGCTAGTGCACACTCCTAATGAATATTCAAAGCTAGGAGGCTATATTCTTTATGCATGTGTATACATATTTGTGTTTGCACACATGCATGTCTGTACATGTGGAGGCCAGAAGACAACCTTGAATGCTGTTTCTTGGGTACTATCTATTTTAACTTTAAAAAAGATTTTATTTTTAAGTGTCTGTGGGTGTATATACTGTGTTCATGGGGTGTTGCAAAGGCCAGAAGAGGATGCCAGATCCCCTGGAACTAGAATTACAGGTGGTTGTAAGCCATCTGACCTGAGTACTAGGAACTGTATTTGGATCCTCTGCAAGAGCAGCAAGTGCTTTTCAACTTTTACACCCTCTTTCTATCTCATCTACTTTCTACTTGAGACAGGGCCTCTCACTTGCTTGGAAATTGCTGCTCAGGGTAGGCTCCACCTCTGGAGGGCTGGGATTCAAGTGCAAGCCACCGTGAATTCACCATGCCCACGAACCCAGCAAATCCAGTCATCTCATCAGCACACACACACAGCAAGCACTTCACAGGGGAAGCCATGTCCCAGCGCCCAGCACTCTACTTTACTAACCTAGCACTACGCTGGTGAAGGAACACTGGCTGGGTGGGTATGATTTCATTTGTTTTTGATAGAGAAATGCTAAATCAAAGTATTGTAGAAAAGAAGAACAAGTGCGAAAAGACGCTTGTCTCAATACAAATCACAGAATGCTCAGTTGCTGAAGTCAAGTTCCTAAAGAAAATTACTATCTGATTAGGTAAGAACCAAATGCATGGTACCATCTATCCCACAAAGTTAACACACTGCAGTGAAACTTCCCACTATTTGTCACAAGTATAAAATTTGGTTTTACTGAATACTTACAGAATCTTCTGAAAATGAACGGCGACAAAGATCTGTGGGAGAAAAAACAGTAAATGGTTTTAAAATTAGCATCACTGGGCACTTCCTATTCTTTTCACAGTTCCAAAGAGCAAAAACTAATTTCTGAGCAGATTTCAAGCAGTCTACCAGCTGAGATACATCCTCAGGCCTAGGTGTTTGTTTGAATTTTCTAATTTTAGATGTGTGTTTTGCCAACATGTATGTGTGTGCATCATCCTTGTGCGTGGAGGTTAGAGGAAGGCACCTGCTTCCCTAGAACTGGAGTTACAGATGCCTGTGAGGTACCACGTGGATGCTAGGAACCAAACCTCGGTCCTTGGGAAGAGCAGCCAGTGCTCCTAACTGCTCAGCCATCTCTCGAGCCCTGCCAGCAGCCTTTTTCTGTGAGGACTGGACTGGGAATGGATTCTCTCATTGCAGGCAAGCCCTTTACTGACAACATTACTCACCCCCAGCTCCCATGACCAGTCTTTAACAACATACAAACTCATGTTGTTTATAAACTTGCTCTCCTAAACATCCCTCCAATTGATCTTTATGCAAATATATATGCGAATCTTACCTAACTATATATATTTTTTAATTCTAGAAGCAGAATTCTTGGATAAGATAGTGTACCATGTGTGTGCTTGGTGCCTGTGGAGGCCAGAAGAGGGTGACAGATCTCCTAGACCTGGAGTTATAAATGGCATTGAGCCAAATTTGAAATTTTGCTACATATCACCCACGCCTTCTCTCTCCTCTCCTTCTTCCCTGCTTTCTTTTCTACTTTGGTGCTGGAGACTAAACCCACAGTATTGCTAGCTATAACCCCAGCACCCTGTTTTTAAATTAGAGGCTTCAAAGCATGAAATACATGTGGAAACACATTAAATGGCCTAAAATGTCCTTGAGTAGTACTATAAATATTTACATTTATCAGATTTATTCTGTGTGTGCGCACATGTGCGTGTGTTTGCATATCATGTCATGTGGAGGTCAGAGGACAACCTGCAGCAGTCAGTCTTCTCCTTCTACCACGTGGAGACGGGGGCTGAGCGCAGGCCATCAGGGTTAGTGGCAAGTGCTCGCTGAGCTCTTTCCCTGGTCCTTCACTGGTTCAGGAATCATTTTATTACATACTGTTTTGTTGTTAGGTCAATTAACTTACATTTAGTACTTACAATAACCCCTTCAAAGACCTGCTCTTCAAAATTAAACTTTAGAAACTACTTTGATTCCTTAACAGAAATTGAGAGATGGCCAATGACAAACTTCTGAAACTTCTCACTGTCCCAGTAACTTCCACTTAATAATTTCACAAACATGAAATCACTTTTTAGAGATTGTCTAAAGTTATACATTCCACCCTGATTTACGGAAAGCTTTAGAAACTGCCAACCTTCAGCCTTTTGTAGGGTTTTCATGGCCTGGCTCAGCTGGCCTTGCCCTATCAGTGCGCAGGCAGCGTTGTAACAGAGCTCATGTGTGCCTTCCTGGAGACCCAAGTTCTCCTGCCAGAGAGAAACACGTCAGTCACACAGTAAACAGGAATCCTCTGCACGGCTGTACGGAGCAGACGGACACTCACCGGCACCACTTTTTCCCAATTGCTCTGAGCTGCGACAACTGCAGAAAGGTTGGTTTTCCTCTCCTCGTCATAATCGTCCTGGGAGTTCCGGACAAGGTCTCTATACACGGCCAGGCACTCGTCATAGCGCTCCAAGCGGTACAGCTGAGGGAGGGCCAGAGCACAAGGTCAGGGCTGACTAGCGCACTCTTGGGTTTAGACCACACTAATGCTTTCCATAACCAGTAAGGAAGGAACATAGAAACATAATATGAGCAAGCCAATGGTTTATCTTTTATCTTTTTATTTTCAACTAGTTTTGTGAGCTAATATTTTTAAAAATATGACATGCAACGAATCTTTATTACAATACACATTTGTAGGTGTGGCTACATTTAGAAAAGCAAGTTCTTTATCGTAGTTAAATGCCTAAAGGCTGTGAAAGGAAAGCTTTCTATAGAAATCTATGCTGTTAAAAGCTGTATTTTAAGTTTACCATGAACGTATTTTTGAGCTGACAAAAGTGTTTCAGGGCAATGTTGCCATCTTTAGTAGAAAAACTACCTTTCCCAGAATGCATTTCCCTTATATCAATCCCTTATTGCAAGCTAGCTTTTGGACTTCATTTCCCAAAGATCTTTTTGGGTCTGAGAGTCAACTTCTAAGTTCTCTTTTACCAGACTTGCTTACAAATTCTTGCCCGGGAGGTTTGAACAAAGTTTTTTGCTTTTGCAATGGGAGATTTGAACAAGCATTTTACATTTTCAGCTATGGCACGTTGGGAGATTTCTATTCTCTCCTCAACTGGCTTTAACAGGTGTTTCTCCATATTTGGAAGTGAAAGCCTGATACCAGAATTTATTTCTTGTTTGAACTTTTTGAACTTAAAATGAGATAAAATTACAAAAAGATTTTGGTTATGGATTTCTCATATTTGGAAGGCTAGTACCAGAATTTATCATTTGAATTTTAAGACTTAAAAAATGAAATAAACACTAGAAATTTCATTGCAATGGGACAATTTTGAGTTTATTCATAGTAATGACCTAGGAATTGTTTGCTGGAATTGGGTTAAAAATGGAACTGTTTAAATGAAGAAATTTATTGTTTCTACCTTGACTCAAGATGCAGTTTTGTGTATGCATATATGCTGGTGATTCATGAATTGTTCTGTGTTAAAAATGTAATTGTTTTGTGGAACTGTTTACGTAAAAATAGAATTACTTATGGAACTGGAAAAAAAAAGAAATCTATGCTGTTACCTGAATTACAATGATCACACACAAAATGATTACTAAGTGCCAGTAAACAAGAAAAATTCAATGCTAACTAAAGACTTAACATTTCCTAGACGTTCACTATATACACCCCTGTACTTTCTTTCTGTTTCTCAGAAATCAGGTATGTCACATAATGACAGTAGTACCAAGTTCATACAACCTAAGTCTTGCTTCAGTCAAGTTGTTCTTAAAGGAAGGTAACAGGGCTGGGCGTGGTGGTGCACACCTTTATTCCAGCATTCAGGAAGCAGAAGCAGGAAGATCTCTGGGAGTTCAGGCCAGTCTGAACTACACAGCAAGTTCCAGGTCAGCCAGAGCTATATAAACTGCCTTAAAACAAAATAAACGGCTGGGCAGCAGTGGTGCACGCCTTCAAGCCCAGCACTTGGGAGGCAGAGCTGGGCGGATCTCTGTGAGTTCGAGGCCAGCCTGGTCTACAGAGTGAGATCCAGGACAGGCACCAAAACTACACGGAGAAACCCTGTCTCGAAAAATCAAAAAATAAAACAAACAAACAAAAACAAACAAACAAACAAAAGGGGCAGTAACAGCTGCTATTCTGGATCTATTAGTCCACTATGTGTACAGAGACTGGTTCTCTTACTCTGTGATTACCCAGTTTACATCTCTGTCCTCTCATCATTAATAGCACTTTCAGATCAGGCTTAATTTTGTCTCAAATCCTTTAAGAATATTTTCAGGGGCTGGAGAGACTGCTCTGCGGTTAAGAGTACTCGTTGTTCTTGCAAAGGACCCAGGTTCAATTCCTAGCACCTACATGGTGGTTCACAACCACTCTGTAACTCCAGTTCCTGGGCATCAGATACTGTCTTCTGACCTCCATGGGCACGAAGCAAGCATGTGGTGCACACACTATACATGGAAACAATACTCACACATATATAAAACTGAAAAAGCTCCCCAAATTCTTATCCTTCATTATCATCCTATTTTAAACTTAGAATACTAGCTGGGTGGTGGCACATGCCTTTAATCCTAGCACTTGTGAGGCAGAGGCAGGGGGATCTCTGTGAGTTAGAGGCCAGCCTGGGCTACCAAGTGAGTTCAAGAAAAGTCGCAAAACTACACAGAGAAACCCTGTCTTGAGAAAAAAGAAACAGAATACTAGTTAATATTAGAAATACGGTTTCACCTATGTACATAGCTCACTGGCCTTTACCGTTCTAACCAGAAGTCACATTTCATATAATAACCCTGAAGAAGTCTTATCTTACAGAATACTAGACACACAGCTCTTCCAGTGAAGAGCAGGAACATGGAATACACCCAAACCCCAAGAACTGGTTTGGTGGCTAACTTTGTCGAGCATCAGGACGGGCTGGATTTCCCCATCCCTGCTCCATGTTATGGGGAAGGCCATGCCTACTTGGGATGACTGTCAACAGGTATGTAAAGCAGTAATTACCACTTGTCCATAAAGCTCCTTTAGTTTGTCTGTCTGCTGGTTGGCACTTTCTATTGTCTTCAAGGCATTTTCAATTCTGTTCAGCCTATACTCGCAATATGCCTTCTCAAAGGAGAGAGAGTTACTGAAGAAAAACAAAACAAAACAAAAACAAAACAAAACAGCATGTGATTAGTATCTAATAATGTAACATTCTGTATTACATTAAGTCAATGGTTCTCAACCTCTAGGTTTTGACCCCCAAAGACCATCAGAAAACATGTATTACAATTCATAACAGTAGCAAAATTACAGTTATGAAGCAGCGATGAAAATAACTTTATGGTTGGGGTCACCAAACATGAGGAACTGTGTTAAATGGTCGGGTGGAAGCATTAGGAAGGTTGAGAACCACTACTCTAAGCACTTGATACATGTTAATCTATTCAATAGTCACAACAAAGCTTTGTGACTCGCCTCCCAAATCACAGAGACTCTTAAAAGTGGCACAAAGTACTACATCCATTTCCTCATCTACTCTTCTTTCTATGAATATTAAAAAAAAAAAACTACTAGTATTTTGAAACAAGTATTAAAGAAGTCAATCATGGACTAGCTAAATACACAACTGCCTTAGATACAAAGACAACACAAACACTCAGTTGGTAAGAGTGCTTGCCTAGGATACACAAAGCCCCGGCCAGGTTCTATGCCCAGCACCTCATGGCTGGATGTGGTGGTCCATGCCTGTTATCTCAGCACTGGGAAGTACAGGTTGAGATCAGAAACCTAAGCTCTTCCTCAGTTACCTCAGGAGCTTGAGGCCAGTCTGGGAGACATGAGATGCTGTCTCCAAAGAAAAAAGCTTCTTAAATCTACCTAATAAAATAAGCTATATGATGCTTGTGTTTTGGTTCACGAACCAAATAATTATCAAGGAAAAAAAATAATTAGAAGTAAAATATTGTATTTATAACTAAGTAACTGGTAAAGATACAAGCAAGCAAGCAGCATTTAAATATCCAGATTTAAAAAGCTCATCTACACTAATATGATATCTAAAATTCATTTTCAAGTTTCAACCAAAATCTCCCACTCAGAAAAAATTTATCAAAGCAAATGCAAAAAAGTAACCATTCAGGAAGTTCATGCTCTGTGAAATGATCAAACAAACAAACAAACAAACAAACACAGCCGTCAATAACTGAAAACAAACAACTGAAAGACGTCGGCCTAAACAACTAATGGAGCTAGGGCCAGAGGTCGGGCTAAGGCTGCCCCATTGTCTTAAAGCCTTCTATGGATTTAGAGGTTTTTATACTCTAAACTTACACATCTCTATTTGATAGATACTCCACCTTTGGAAACAGGGTCTTAGTATATAGCCCAAGATGGCCTCAAATGAGATATTTGCCTCAGCAGGATTACAAGCATAAGTTGTATATCTGGCTCTTTTCACATTTATGTTCTGCATTATGGTTTGTTCCTTCTTAGCAGTTCCAAAGAGAGACAGCTGGGGACTGTGGCACTTACCTGCAACCCCATCATCAGGAGGCTGAAACAGGAGGATTGTAAGTTTGAGACTAGCTTGGGCTACATTGTGAGTTCCAGGCTAGCTCGGCTCAGATCCAGAACAAACAAACATGCAAATACAAAACAATGAAAACCCAGAAAAACAAACAAACAAACAGAAAACCCCAAACCAAAACACCTATGAAATTCTTCCAAGAGCAGAAGAGAACAAAGGTTAGTACTGCTTCTTCCAATTTCAGAAGGACCGATGACAACCAAAACCAAAACCAAAGAGAAGAAAAAAAGAGGGCAAAGAAAGTAGGTCAAAAGTAAGTGACCAGTGCAAGAAAACAATGGGAGAGGTTACACAACTCTAACAAAAGTATTTCTAATAACTGTACAGCTAATGGATCACTTACTTGGCTAACACTTTGGTGTGAGTATTGATGACATTCAAGGCTTCTTTGAAACTTCCATTCTGGATAAGGCAGACAACTTTACAGTGCAGGGCGGTTACATCATCCTTGTTAATCTGCAATACTAGAGAACAATTTTAGAAAAGTCATTTTTAAATCCACGCCTTTCCCCCATTTTTACTAAATAAAAATGGCAATATAGCGTGCCTAACAAATGTGAGGCCCTAAGTCCAATTTCCAGCACTGCAAAACAAAAAGTACAACGGAGACACCATTTATCTTGTGGAAATGTTCCAAAGAAACACTCAAAACTTCCCTTTCCCATAAGGAGATCGAAGAGACGTACAAATAACTCAGGCGGCCTAGGTTCAACGCAGGTCAGTGTCAAAATGACTAAGATCATAGCTGCCCTTGCTCCTGGTCAACTACAGGAGTTCAATTCTCAGTTTAGGAATCAAAGGGATTTCTAGAAATTAATATTTACTGCTGAAGTGGCACTCTTGGCTGATTCAAGTATTGCCGCAGAGGGTTACACTGCTGCTATGTACTGGTTGGAGGCCCAGTTAAGGGCTACTGTCAACTCAAGTAAGTCTGGGAATCAAGGATTCTAATTAGTAGCTATTCCCCTCAATGCACTGGGGTCACCATCACTATTTTCATAGTAACTCAAAACCCCAAAGTTGCCAAGTGCATGTTACTGCTAAACCCTTTACATAACTATTGCTTTGCACAGCTAAACCATTTGGCAGTTACATTACCAAGCCTAACACACGCAGGTGCATCTACTGAACAGACTACGGCATGGCCATATTACAGGCATGTAGTGGAGAATAACAACGTATGGAATCTCACAATGAAGACAATTCAATGAGAAATGATCACTTATGAGGATAAGAACACAGATCAAACTTTTCTTCCTAGGTTATTTTAAATGTTGTCGCACTCACGCGGACACACACACACACACACACACACACACACTCACTCTCTGGCTAAACACCACGGGGGAGACTCTGTACGCGGAAACGAGTAAATGGTAGGCTGGACATTGACACCTCTCCCCTTTAGAACGTGCAACACTTCCACCTTGTCTGCAACACGGATGTTACGTGTATCGAGGAAGGTGCCTTCTCCTGCCCCCTACTCCTGCCCCAGCCCCAGTCAACAAGTCTCCTCCACGACACTGTCTGGATCACTTCCCTCAAGATAACGAAGAAGAGGAGTCAATCGGACATCCCCGCAAAAATCCGGCAGAGGATAAGGGATCAAGACCAATTTGGGAGCGGTTCCGGGCGCCGCGGTCTCTTTAAGTCCCCCCTCCCCCTCGCGTCGGATCCCGCGGGTACGGAGGGAAGTACACGTGGCCCTCAGCAGCCGGGCTCGGGCCGCCGGTGGCCGCGGGGCTGCGACCCGGCCCCGGGCTTGGGGCTGCGCCGGAGGACGCAGCGGTCCCCACGGCGCTGTGCCCGGGGGTCGCGCGCTGGGCCCGGGCGGCGTCCCCCTGACGGCCCCGGCCGCCGGGACACTCACTCTTGTTGACGGTCTTGAGGGCACGCGTGAAGTCGCCGTTCTGGCCATAACGGTTCACCTCACTCCACAGCGCAGGCACCGACACCCCGCCGCTGCCGCCGCTCGCCATCTTGGAGGAGACGAGGGGGTGGGAGGAGAGGGGCGACCTCTGCCCCGGAAGAGAATCTCGAGGTTGGCCGGGCGGAGGAGGAAGTTGGCGGTTGCTAGGAGACCGGGAGTCACGAGCGTGTCGGTCCCAGAGCTAGCGTCGGGAGCCGGTCTTCTTAGGGTTTCGCTGCTAGAAATTTGTTTACCCAGTGACTATCACTCCTACTCCCGATGAAAAGGCGGCTGGAGGAAGCGGGCATCGGATTCAGAAGGGGCTCACCGAAATTGTCAGGTTTTTTTTTCTTTTTGGTTTTTCGAAACAGGGTTTCTCTGTGTAGCTTTGCGCCTTTCCTGGATCTCACTCTGTAGCCCAGGCTGGCTTCGAACTCACAGAGATCCGCCTGGCTCTGCCTCCCGAGTGCTGGGATTAAAGGCGTGCGCCACCACCGCCCGGCGAAATTGTCGGTTTTTAAGATCCAGTTCAGGAGCAGACGGCTGGAGCCCAACCGGGTGAGAATGCCCACGTTCTGAACTGGATTCTCCAACTCATGGAGATGCCACATAGTAAACTACTTCTTGGAGGACTTCCTTAAAGTATTTCTTTAAAGAAACTTGTTCATGTATCCAGTCTACATTCTGGTTCAGAGGGCCAACTTCCTTGTGTGGGGCTGGAGAGCAGTCCCATAAAGCAAATGTTCTTACCATCAGCTACACACTCGGTACAAGACTGTTGAGCACTGATCCTTCAAGTCCCATCTCACTCTTACAGTCCTGAGGCCAGAGACCTTACTTTGTTTACTATCACTGCTTTTTATGTACCTAGGAGACCTGTGCTAAACCTCCCTTCACTTCCCCCAGTCAACCCCAGGTTCTCCTAATGGCGGTTGTTAATAAGCTTTTTGTTTTTTTTCTCGAGACAGGGTTTCTCTGTAACAGCTCTGACTGCTCTGGAACTCGATTTGTAAACCAAACTGGCATTGAACTCATGAAGATCCACCTCCCTCTGCCTGGGATTAAACGTGTACGCCACCACTGCCAGGCTGTTACTCAGCTTTTAAACCACTCTATATTTCTTGTCTGAGTCAAAGGCTGAAACTGTCTAGCCAATGGTCATATGGTGCCTGCCAACTTTATACACTCAGCTTAATACATCATGTTGAATTTGAGAAAAGAATATCTTGGATCATGATTTCACAAATTTCAGCCCACGGTAGGTTGGCTTTGTTGTTTTGGAACCTTGGCCAGGAAGAGCATCATGGTGGGAAGCTTGTGGTAGTCACCCAAAGCTGCTCACGTAATGATTACTGGGAAGCAAGAAGCTGGAGAAGTCCCAGTCCAAATGTCCCCTTTAAGAGCACACCCCGGACTAGGTCCCCACTTCTAAAACTTCCACCACCTTCCAACAGTGTGAAAGGGACCTTTGGAGGACAGCTGCTGGACAGACATTAGTTCTGCGTCCCCATCTTTGGGAATATGCACTTTTTTCATTCAGTGAGTATTTCAGTGCCACATACATGCCCATGCTAGAACTTTACAGTTGTTGAGATGAAACAAAATGTCCAGTGTACTTGGGTTATGTACTTCCTAGTTGGAAGTGATAGACAATAAAATATATATAGATACACACACACATACTACTAGGTGGTAATAAGTTTTATGGAAAAACTGAAGATCGAGAATGAAAGGAGACATTAATCCCCTTTTGTTCTCTGTATTTTTCTTTGGAGAACAAAGTCTATCAAAAGTACCTTGTCACTGTTCCATATTAGGATCATTTAAAGTACTGAAGCTCTAATTCAGTGGTAGTTGTTTGCCTAGCACACATGACCCCAGTTCAATCCCTTCCACAGGAGTGGGTGATCCCAAACAAAAATCAACCAAAATCAATAACCAAAACCAACCACCCCCCCCCCCCCACCAAAATTTCCAAACACTACAAAGGACTGTTTAGCAAAGACTTTGTAAGGGCAGAAATCCAGCTTTACTCATCTTTGCATCCTCAGGACCTTGTGCATGTTATAGGTTGTATTTGTGGGAGGTCTCCAGGGAAAGAGAAGCAATGGTGTATGCACACGAAGACTTGTAATTAACCTGACAGCTGCAGAGGTTGAGAAGCTTGTAAGTGTATGGCCAAACTTGGCCACTCAGGACCCCTGAGAAGCTCCCACACATATTTTACACTAACTATCCCATGAGACAAGTGCTATTTAGCCCCACATCAGCCTGAACTGCCTTTCATATGCTGGGACCACAGGTTAACCTGCTCTAGGGATTCCCATGCTAAATAATGGCAGTCTGGACCACAGCTCAGAAACAAAGCTAGCTGATGATCTAGTTAGGGTGGTTTTCATGGTGAGTTAGTTAGAATTTCATTTTTTATACAGGATGTTAAATAGATGTAATATAGTCATTTGCCAGGTTTACATATATTATTAACTCACTTGATTTTAGGTTATTTATTGAAGCAACAGAAATTCCAAGTAGAATAACAACAAAAATTTAAAAACCAGGGCTGGGGATGTAGCTAGTTGGCAGAGTGCTTGCCTAGCATTCACAAAGGCGTGGGTCCAATCCTCAGCACCACATAAACCAGGTGGCAGTGGTAGGAGGATCAGAAGTTCAAGGTTACCCTCGGCCATAGATCAAGTGTGGGGCAAACTTAATAAAAACTGTACTACTTGCACACTTAAAAATGTTTCTCTACAAACCATGGAAATGACGAAAGTTGATGTGCATTAACAAAACATACTTTGAGACACACAAAACAATTATACTGAAGACTTATACTGCATATTAAAAGAAACTAATGAGCTAGAGAAATTGCTCATTGGTTAAGAGGACCTGCATGATTCCCATCACCCGCATTAGGAAGTAACCCCAGTTCTAGGAAAATCTGACAACTCTGGTCTGAGGACATTGATACTCACATGCACATACCCACACCTGGATACATATTTAAAAATAAAATTTAAAAACAAGTGGTAAAACTGATGGTGACCACTGCTTAATGGACGATCCTATTAACTAGTCTATCCATGCTTAAAAATGTGCCAGTTAGCTGGGGTCTTCCACAAAGGGGTGGTAGAGCAGGAACATCAGCACATGGCTATGGCTGTTTAAGGAACAAACAGTAAGCCTGTCTAGATGTTTAAAAACAATGTAATTCTAATATCTAGGAGACACCTAGGCATAGCAAAAACTGTGATGGTTAATCTTCACTGCCAAGTTGACAGGACTTATAATCACCATGGAAACACACCGTTGGATGTGCTGGTGAGGGTGTTTCCAGAAAAGTTTAAGTGAGCCAGGATGACTCACGTTGAACATGGGCAGCACCACCCCATGAGCCAGGCCATGGACAAGTGTGAAAAGCAGAGAGGGAGCTGAGCACTTGCATTCACTTACCTTTCTGCTTTCTGACCGTGAGAGCACATGACTAGGGACTTCTGCCAGCATGCCTTCCCCACTGTGAGCCAAAATAAACCCACCCTTTTAAGTGGCTTCGGTCAGGTGTATCCAACAGCGTGAGGAAACATGTACAGATTTCTCTAGAGTTTACAATCCAGCAGAGAACGATTATAGACTCCATGGTTATGTTTTATGGAAACTGAGAATGAAGACCAAGTAACCAGCATTTTAATGTTTGTGGGGGGATAAGTGATTCCTCCTCCCAGGGCCTTGTGCATGCCACAGAAGTACTCTACCACTAGACTATATCCCCAGCACCTTTCCCTTTCTAAGAGGGTCTCACATGGCCTAGGCTGGCCTTGAACCTGGGAGACTCTTGAGTAGCTGGGATCAGAGTTTCATTATCAGGCCTTGCTTACACCAATGACTTTTAACCTCTTGTCCACAGACAGGCTTTCAAATAGCTAAGGAACCTATGAAATCCAATGATTTATGGATTTTTCTTTTTTCAAGGCAAGGTTTCTCTGTGTAGACCAGGCTGGCCTCGAAATCAGAGACCCACCTGCCTCTGCCTCCAAAGTGCTGGGATTTTCATGTGCCACCAACACCTGGATCAGTCTATGCATTTTTTTTTTTTTTAAATAAAGAGCCAAACCTTTTCAGAATCTATGCTGCAAAATGAGAAGACTGCATTAGTCTTAGGGTAATCAAAGGCTCAGGGGAGAATGGGGGCCTGTAGGCATCAGGCAAATGTTAAATCTTAACTCTCATTTGTATAGAAGATAGGACAGTGTCGATTCAAAGCCTAGACAGAAGTTAAAATGGACAAGACTTGGCAATTAAGGTTGTGAAAGGTTAGAGAAGATCAAGGTTGAAATCAAGTTTCTAACTTAGCAGACAGTGAATGTAGCAGCCTGAAGTTACAGGCACTATGATTTTACGATGGTGCCCATGGGACAGACAGGCAGAAACAAATGGTTAAACATACAAAGTCTAGCAGTACAGAGCTAGGAGTCATTCATCCTAGCTTTAGCTTAAAGTGTTAAGTTCACTTAACACTGCTAAGAACTTTACAGTAAAGGCACCAATACCTAAGAAAAGGGTGTGAAAAGATCAGTAAGTTTATCTTAATGACTAGCTGAAGGAGTGGTTAGTTACATCCTACAGGGCCCAAGCAAGTAGATCATATGAGGTAACATCTGAGTAGGTGAGAGGTTAGACATACAGACTGGTGTGGGTTTGTCACCATTTCATCTGTGGCAGCTTCTCTGCAAGCCTAAACTCCCTTCTCATAACAAATGGACATGTAAATTACATGCAAACACATGGCTGCTCAGATTAAAGAATAGTGACCTATAGGAAATCAGTGCTGTATAATGTAATGCAGTGATTTCCAAATACTGAATTATGGGTTTCAGATAAACTACAATAAAGATTTCCCTGCTGTTTAATAAGAAAAAAAAAAAAAAGACAATGAGTTCATTCATATAAAGAACTCTCTATAATCTATAATCCCACCCTTCCTAGATTTTGTATATTTGTAGCCAACTTGCTGGTGTGGTAGTTGGCACTGAAAGGGAGCACAAAATTTCAAGCTAGGCATAGTAAATATGTTCAAGACTATCGAGAGTCCTTAAGGTAGAGAAGCCAGCAGAGCAGAAGAGAGGAGTAAACACAAGACCGAACTGGCTCAGTGGATTAGGTCACTTCCCTAAAAATGCATGTGATGACCATGGCAAAGGATGGGGAAACACTGATGGCATCTACAGCTAAGCTTCATGAAGGACAAAATGTGTCTTCTCTGTAACGTCAGAGGTTACAGAAGTGAATCTGGCTAGGGCCACTGTCCAGATTATATACTAGCAAAACAACCAACTAGCCCACCACCTCACCTACCCACCCACTCCCTGATTACAAACTGGAGATCCAATTCTGAAAAAGGCGGTTGGTAGGAGGGTGACCGAAGGTGTGGCTGAAACATTTTACAGAAAATAAAAGTTTATGACCCACAGAGGCACCTACCAAACCTAGCTAAACAGCTAAGCAGTATTTACTCATCTTTTATTGGAATGGCAAGGTGACTGCCTTTTTCCATGGAGAACTGTCCTAACACCCCAAACCTCAGGAAAGAGCCCTCTGCACACTTCCGTTCCATGTGCTTCTTCCACCCCTGCTCTCAATTACTTTAAAAACAAAAGCCCCAAGCAAACCATGGTTAAGGCCCTAGGGTTTCTTCACCACTGTAAAAACAAGCCCAAGAAAGCACAAACTTAGCTGGAGACTCCTGGAGCTGTGTACTTTCTTAGATAATGACCTACAATGTACAGACCATGCAGTGAGAATATACTGTTATTAGCATAAACAATACAAGTATTTTAATTTTCAAATCATGAACTGCAAAAGATCAAGTAGCAACTAGTGATTTACAAAAAGTCATTATTAGCATTTAGGAATCATACTTAATTAACCAACTCAGTTCCTCTGGAAGAGCCACAGCTCCAGCTCCATCAATGACATTTCTTTGCTAATGTTACATAACTGCCCAACAATGGCTATACAGTAGGTGGAATACAATTTAATAGTGTCATACCAATTTTACTAACTATAGTTTTTTTTTTCCAATAGAATCTTAACATATAGACCTTCTGCCTCAGCCTCTGGTGTAATGAGGTTACAGGGATACATCACTATTCAGAGCTAGAGAATATCAGTAACAAATACTCACTGACAATCTGTCAACCCATACATCCAGGCTCATTTGTTCACTAGTAAACTGAATTGTTTTCTCTGATGTGAAATCATTTTGCTTGAATTCTTTTCTTTTTAATCCAAACTAGGAATGTTAACTTTTCTCCTAAAAATTACTTTTACAAATTGCATTCTCTGATTTTCTTGTCAGCTTGCTTTAAAGATATCCATGTGTTCAATATGCTGGCTCGAAGTTTGGCCCACACCAAATGGTTGTTTAACCCAAATATCTGAGCAGCAAACTGGGCAGATCCTTCTGGAGAAAGTATAGTTGAACAGCCAAGACCTATTGGTTCAGAAAGAAAAAGACAGAAAAATGAGCTGTTAACTTAAAAATAAATAAAAAGATAAGAAATCCAAGTCCTTATTTCTTAAATGCTTATTAAGCATATAAATATAGAATAATATAAAATCTGACTTAAAATTAGTAGGCTATGGCTAAGAAGTGTAATCAAATATTAATAGATAAGACTAGGTAGAGACACTGAGATTGCATCTTGAAATTTTGGGTATATAGGTCTTACCACTGGGCAGTCGAAGAGATGACCAGACATCCTGAGCACCCCAGTCTGGTGTGATGGGGGGACAGCTGATAACTGGATATGCAGTATTACCAGACATCACTGGTCCCAAACCATTGCTTCTGCCTGCCACTGCGACAAATACAGTAGGTATGCCATCCCCTAGGGAAATGACAAGATAATCAGGTCCTTTTGTTTTGTTGACAATAACAGCAGGAACAAGACAATGCTGGGCAGGTGAGATGGCTTTGTGGGTAAGGGAGACTTTGTTGCCAAGCCTGATGACCTATGCTTGACCTCTAGGACTCCTATAATAGGAGAGAACTAACTGACTCATGCAAGCTGCTCTCTAACCTCCATGCATGCTCCATGGTACATGAATCTGTATGCACTTATACAATAAAAATGAACATAAAAAAATGAACTTAATCTTTTAGTAGTCTGCTATGGAAAAAGTATCTAAAAGATGCTTGCATACACACATTCAAAATTAGGGTTCACCTTGCTACCGAACAGTACAGTAAATAATAACCTAGGTAGAGTAGGTCTGGCCATTTTTGAGATCTAGAGTATAAAGGGAATGTCGTGAAGCTGGTGAGGGAATGGCCAGCTCATAGCTTCCTTCTGCTATTGCTGCTTAGCCTCAGCACCATGGAGATCCTCACCAGCTATCTTTCATGTTGAGTTGTCCCTCAACAGGGTGCCAGGAGACTCATTTAATAGGGAATATTCAGTGTCTAGGTGCCGGGTCCATGGAGTAAAGCACCCGCAGTTAAAATGCTTAGGGTGCTTGAGACTACAGGCTCAATCACTTCCAGTGTGGACAACCAACAACGAAGTGCATATGCAAATTTCAAACTTTAAGAACTTGATATATTTCACATAGGGTCTTACTCTAGCCCAGGCTCAGCTTGAATTACAGCAACCCTGACCTTCTCAGCTGTTATGATTATAGCTGATATCTGTTCCTGGTTTTATGTGGTGCTGGATATTGAATCCTGAATTTCTTGCATGCTAAGAAAGCACTCTACCAACTGAGCTAATACTACAACTTAGTCCGCCTTTCTGGAGAAAGAATTTAAACCTTCATTAGCTTATTAAAAGGACCAGAAGCCCTCCTCCCATTATTTTTATTTTATTTTATTTTATTTTTTTTCGAGACAGGATTTCTCTGCGTAGCTTTGCGCCTTTCCTGGAACTCACTTGGTAGACCAGGCTGGCCTTGAACTCACAGAGATCGCCTGCCTCTGCCTCCCGAGTGCTGGGATTAAAGGCGTGCGCCACCACCGCCCGGTCCTCCTCCCATTATTAACCACACTTCAGTAGTAATGACTCAGAGAATCATCCAACATTTCTTCCAGTTAAGAAAAGTATTCTCTTGAATACAGACTTCAGTATTTTAGATCAATGATAGCCGGTCAACTATGTAATGTATTGTCTCCTGAAGCTATAGCTTTATTTCTTCTTTCCTTCCAAGAAAGCTGACAAGATACCAGAGAGGCTCTGCTGCTTGAGCTTAGGCCTCCCACCACCAGGCAGGAGGCCCTTCTTTGGGAACACACAGAAACAATGCTCCAGGAGCATTGCTAACTAGACAAGGAGACCGCCTGTCCTTACAGGTGTAGTTTGTTTTCTTTCATGCTTGTACTTTCCAAAAAGGTTTTACTTGCAATTTCTATTTTACACGTATGGCTGTTCTGTCTCCAAGTCTATGCACATGTGTGCAGAGGCCTTGGAGGCCAAGAAGGCAATGGATCCCCGGGACTGGAGCTACCGATGGCTGTGAGTGCTCTTAATCAATGAGCCATTTTTTTTTTTTAATTTTAAAGATAAAAAAATATAAGTATGTGTGCCTGCATGAGTTTGTATGTGTCACATGCATGCAGGTGCCCAAAGAGGCCACAGGATGTCAGATCCCCTGGAACTGGAATTACAGGCAGTTCTGAGTTGCCTGATGTGGGTACAGGGAATTCAACTGAGGCATCTTTCCAGCCCCGCCACATCTGTATTTTAAGTTCTTTTCCCTTGTTCCTTTCTAATGCATCCCTGGAGATAAGTGTAAAAGTATAGGTGTGCTACATGATTTTCCTTGGAAATATGGAAAGGTTCTTTTATACGTTATTATTAAAAAAAAAATGCATTTTAAAATCTTTTACCAAGGGGCTGGAGAGATGGCTCAGTGACTGCTCTTCCAGAGGTCCTGAGTTCAATTCCCAGCAACCACATGGTGGCTCACAACCATCTGTAATGAGATCTGGTGCCCTCTTCTGGCCTGCAGACAGACATACATGCAGGCAGAACATTGTATACTAAATAAATCTTTAAAAAAACTTTTACCAAAATCAGAAACAGCTGAAATTCTCTAGTTATTTATAAAGTTTACCTTCATATTCTGCTTTAATCCTTAAAGTCTCATCCGGTCCTTTATGGGCAGATGTTACTCGAAGTTCACATGGAATCCCAAAATTTCCACAGGCCTTCTTAATTTTCTCACAGTGCCCAAGGTCCGAAGTTGAACCCATCAGCACTACCACCCTGCCCCGGCTGTCTGACTTCAGAAGCAACTGGAGAAGAAACACAGAGGTATGAAAAAGACAAAAATGGGTACCACAGCAGTCAGTGCAACAGAGTACTTTTTCTTTTCCTTCCTTCCTGTGTGTGTGTGTGTGTGTAGGGGTGCCGAGTCAGGGCATTCCATAGCTGAGGACGGACCACCAATTCCTGACACTCATTCTTGACTCTCTCCCTCCCAAGTACCCAGACAGCTGGTTTTTCTGTTTTCTCCTTCACTTCCTTCATTCCCTCGTCCCCTCCCTTCCTTTTTTGAGGTCCTATGTAGCCCTGGTTGACCTGGGACTCACAGGTAACTGAGGATAATCTTCAACTCCTGACTCTCCCGAGTGCTGGATCACAGGCGTCTACCATCACATTTGGTTTTATGCAGTCCTGGATGGAATCAAACCTGCGGCTTCATGCATGCTAGGCAAGCACTTGTAAACAGAGCTACATCCTCAGCACAAGGAGTTTTTGTTTTGTTTTCGGAGACAAATCTCACTATGTAGAACAGGCTGGTCTCAACCTCAGAGATATGTATGCCCTATCTCCCTTCCAAGTGCTAGGATTAAAAGTGTGTGCTACCATGCACAGTTGACATTTTCTTTCTGAACAGACCAAAATTAAGCAGATCATTAAAATAATAATAAAAATCTTAGGCACAGTGGCACACACCTTTAATCCCAACATCAAAGAGGCAGAGGCAGGTGAATCCCTGGGAGTTGGAGGCTATCCTGGTCTACAAAGGGAGGTCCTATCTCAAAAAACACAAAACACATCCCAAACCTCTATATGAAAGTTTTCATAATTAATATATATATATTAGATATATATATAATTTAGATAGGGACCGGCTATGTAGCTCAGGCTTGCCTCAAACTTACATCCTACCGCCTTCTGGGTCCTAGTATCACAGGTGTGTACCACCTTACCTGCCTGCCAACAGATAAAAGAGTTTTTACGAGACAAATTATGTTTACTAATTAATGAAGATGACAATAAGCATCTTACTATTTAGAGAATAACAAAGTATTTCAGCATATTCTGTTGAACCTTTTAATGCACAATCAACCAAATTAGGTTAGGTTATAAATTTGTTAGTTGGCTGCTTTGAACTCTATATATACATAATACATAAATTGGAAACAACCTTCTAAAAAGTGATTATGACTCATACGAATCCCATTCAGCGTTCATAGACTCATAGTAGTAATAGCATAAAAATTCAAGTGACACACAGGGGTTAGAAACAGGATCTTAGGTTTCCACACCAGAATCTGAGAATGGGATGATGAACAGCAGAGTTCTCGTAAGGTAGCATGGCTGGGGCCATTTCTAAACATGTTCTTTTCTTACAAACTCACTGAAAAAAGATACGAAACACCCCCCACCACCCGCCGTGGGATGATCCTTCTGTATGCTGTGAATATGTACTACTCTCATTGGTTAGTAATAAAGCTGTGTGGCCTATAGCACGGCAAGATAAAGTTAGGTGGGACAATCCAACTGAGGACTCTGATGAAGAAGGGCAGAATTGAGAGGGATGCCAGTGAGCTGCCTAAGAAACAAGATGCCAGAGGACCAGTAAAGCCACGGACCATATGGCAATACATATAGATTATTAGAAATGGGTTAATTTAAACGTAAGAGCTAGTCAGTAATAAGCCTGAACTATCGGGACAGCATTTTGTAATTAATGTAAGCTTTTGTGTGTTTATTTGGGACCAGGTGGTTGGGACAGAAAAGCTCCACCTCCGTTCACAACCACCTGCACAGTTTCACTTAATCAGGTTGCCCACACTGGCCTGGAACTTGAAAGTCTTCATGTCTTGGCCTCCAAAATAGCTGAGACTGTCAGCATGCACCATCGCACCTGGCTTGAAACACTTCTTTGTTTTTGCTACGTATAAACGTGTGGAGTCCAGCAGACAACTTTAGAAGTTCTTCAGGCACCATCCAATTTTCTCTTTAATTTACAAATTTTCAATTTATTTTTGTGTATGTATGTCCACACAAATGTGGATGTCAGAGAACTTTGTGGATTCAGCTTTTTTTCCCTGTGTAGTAGCAAGTGATTTAACCACTAAGCCATCTTGCCAGTCATATCTCTCTATTTATCTTTTTCCTTTCTTTTTCTTCTAGAGACAGGACTGTCTGTGGCCTAGACCTTGTCAAGTATGCTGGCCAACATGGGAGGCCCAGGGGTCCTCCTGCCTTGGGATTACAAATGCATGCCGCCGCATCTGGCATTTTCTTTGGTGTTTTACATGGGTGCTGGAGAATCAGAGCCAGGTCTTCATGCCTGCAGAGCAGGCAAACCCTTTACCAACTGCTGAGCCAATTCCTCAGCCCAGTGATGTCATCAAATAAAAAACATAATGTTTTATTGCAGGTTTACTAGAGAAGAATTACCTCCACTCGATCTGCAACCCACTCGAAGTTTTTCTTTACCATCTGGAGTCCTTCCGGAGTTACCTCCTTGAGGTCACGGTAAGACTAGAAAATAAGAAAGTTTAGAAAATAATTTTCTCTGTTATCTTAAAACACTTGCTTCCTTAAGTAGAGCTTATGACAAGTATGCACAATGACATGTATCTGAAAATGTACCTTGATGTACAAATGTTTTTTTCAATGAAAAAGTTCAGCAGCAAAGTAAAGTTTCGCCTTTAATTTAAGGTCAAATGCTTTCTTCATTAGCAACTACAAGTAACTGACTTAAGCCCCCCAAGACTTGGTGTGTAGGGCCCCAGATCTGGCACTTAGTTTTGATATTGTGAAGATACTTATTAGGTAAACAAGGACACTTGTTCCTTTACTGTTTAAGAATCTGAAGATGACAAACACAAAACCTGCTTTGTAGGTTAAAAGTTTTCCTTATGACCACAGGGTATTTCTGTTCACCTTTACTTTTTGGTACTGAGGGTTGAATCCAGGGCTTTGTGTGTGCTAAGCAAGTACCCTGCCATTGTGCTGTATCTCCAGCAGAGAGAGATGATTTTGAAAGGTAAACATGAAACAATCAACCAGACTAACATCCTCTTTCCCCCTCACCACTACCACAGCTTGATCTTACAAAAGACAGTAAGCTCAAAGCACTACATACCTGTTTGTCTTTCTGCTGGCTCCGATCTCCTGATGGCCAAAGTCTCCAGGAATCATTATCAATAACATCAGCAAGAACAATCTCTTTGGTGGTTACATCAACACCAAATTCAATCTAGAAGCAGCATATCACCAAGGAAATGATTTGAAAGAAGCACACACTACTACAGACATTTCTTAGTTACATCCTTCATTTTTACAACCTATTTTATCAGTACCTTCATATCGACCAGTGTACAGTTAAGGGGCAGCCAAGATTTCTCCAGTATTTCAAAAATAGCTTGTGTAGCATGACTCATGATGTCCACTTCAGTCTGGCCTATAACAAGTCCAGCAAAACAAAACTTTGCAGCAATGAGCTGCTCTTCAGACCACTGTGGGTCATTATTGGCATCATCCTGAGAGTAAAACATAGCAGTACAGTTAATTTAAACCTCGAATTTTGAACTTTCCAGAAAAAATAAAGTCCTCTTTTGCCTTGAATGTGTTCCTAAGAATTGAAATTTTCGCCAAGCAGTGGTGGCACATGCTTTTAATCCCAGTACTCGGGAGGCTGAGGCAGGTGGACCTCTGAGTTTGAGGCCATCCTGGTCTACAAATCTAGTTCTAGGACAGCCATGGCTTCACAGAGAAACCTTATCTGGGGGGGCGGGGGAGAAGAATTGATATTTTTTAATCTAATTTTCTCCCAGAATACTCTATGATTCAAGTAATTATTTTTGTTTATCTACTTAAAAACTTGCATTTTCATTTGTGTGTTGTGTTCCATGTGTGCAGATGAGACCAAATTCTGGTTCTCTGGAAGAGTAGCAGGTGCTGAACCACCATTCAGGCCTTAACTTGACTACTTGACTACCTACTATGTGCACTTCGCTCGCACATAACTCGCCATTTGTACACCATATGCGTGCCTGGTGCCCATGGAGGCCAGAAGAGGGAAGCAGACACGCTGGAAGTAGCTATAGGCAGAGGTGAGCAGCCGTGTGGGCACTGGGAAGTAGAGTTACAGGCAGAGGTGAGCAGCCGTGTGGGCACTGGGAAGTAGAGTTACAGGCAGAGGTGAGCAGCGTGTGGGCACTGGGACTTGAGCCTTAAGCGAGTGCTCCTAACTGCTGAGCCATCTCTCCAGTCCCTCATTTGTTGACTTTTAATAGTTCTTTTAAGTTATTTAGATACGCAACTCATTCTAGGTAGTGAAATACTCAAGCCAAATTTATCCTCTCCCTGTAAAGCAATTTTTATGTGTATAAATGTATTTGTGTCATGTGTATTTGCATTTTTAAGCAGTTAATTGTATAACATGTACGTATTATGATTAAAGTTATAGAAATCCCAGCACTTGGGAGGCAGAGGAAGGCGGATCTCTGAGTTCAAGGCCTGGTCTAGAGTGAGTTCCAGGATAGCCAGGCAGGGCCACACAGAAAAACCTTGTCTCGAAAAATCAATAAAACAAAACCAAAAAAAAAAAAAAAAAAAAAAAATCTTATGGACAGTGTCTCATTAGATGGCCCAAGCTGGGCTTGAACTAGTAATTTTTCTATGCCCCTTCTTTCCTTTACATTTTATTTCTAAGTAAGGTATGGACATTTTGCCTGCATGTGTGTGTGCCTGCATTCCAGAAGAGACCATGACATCCCTGGAACTGGAGCTGACTAGCTGTGAGCCACAACGTGAGTGTTGGGATCAAACTCGGGTCCTCTGGAAGAGCAGATACCTTAACCGTGGAGTCTTCTCTACAGCTCCTGCCTTCATCCCTTGCTTACCAGGCAGGAATACAGGTGTGTATCACAAGGCTCACCACGCAACTAAATCTTTTTAAAACCTGACTTATCATTGCTAATGTAAGCATATATTATCAACATGAATTTCTAGCATGGCACATTGCAGTATCAGATGTTTCAATAATGTTTAACATTTTGAGTTTGTGATTGAAGTCACGAAAGCAATCACCTTGAAGAACATCTCCACCTTTGGTGGGTAAAACTTATATCCCTCCTTTACACCAGGATTCCTTTTGAGAAAAGATCCAGTTGCTATTCTTCGGCACACCCATTCAATTGGGATCATTTCACATTGGGGTGCAATGAAAGCAGTCTCCCCATATTTCCTGGTGAAAGCGGTTTTGATACCTACATATTGATGATAAAAGGGGGAGAAAAGCAGTAAATTTTTCTTTAAAGGTAAGTAAGACCCTAAAGAATAAAGTTCTCACCCTTTAATTTTCTTTCCTCTTTCAATTTATTCTGATGCACATATATGTATGTGGGTGAGTGTTTTTGTACGTGGAGACATTGCAAAGCCAGTTCTCCCCTCTGTACATGGTTTCTGGGGGTAGAACTCAGACAAGTTAGGCTTACACAGCAAGTGCTCTACCTGCTTAGCCATCTCAAAACACCCATCAAAAAACCCCCACCATGGGATTAGAGAGATGGCTCAGCAGTTAAGAGTGCTTACTGCTGTCCTAGAAGACCACGGTTCCAGGCACCCATGACCCTTATAACCAGCTCCAGGACATCCAATGCCTCTGGCCTTTTATGGCAGGTGCACTCAAATGCACATACCCCCACACAGACATACATAATTAAAATTAAAATAATAAAATGTTTTTCTATTAGTTATCAAAACAGCCGACAGTTTCATTTTCATATCACATGGCAAACCACACACCAGGTCTAAAGTCCAGTTCAGAGTGTTTTACCCTCCAGGTAGTCAGTGTATTCTAAGGACACCAAGTCTCTCCCCTCCATACTACCGACTATCTAACTGTAGAAAGCACATAAATCATCTGAGTGGTGTTAAGTTACCTCTAAAGCTAACCTGACTACAGAATTCTCATGTTCTACAGTTCAGTATCAATCAGAACAGCCCTAAATCCTGAAGATAGCTTTTCTTTTAATGTTAAATGTCCTTGAGAAAGCATCCATCACGTGTTCTTCCATTCTCTTCTCTTTGACTATAACTGAAAATCTAAGCCAAAGAGCTGTTTGGAATGGAACCTGTGACTTTGGAAACTAATAACCTCTCTGATAATAGTTTAAATATATCATCATGCACTAGAGAGGCAGATCTGCAGTTGAGAGCATTGCTTTTGCAGAGCTCAGTGTGGTTCCTAGCATCCTCACCAAAGTTTACAACCACCTGTAATCTAGTTCTATGGGACTAAATGCCCTCTTCGTATACCAGAGCTCATGCATGCATGTGGTGCCCCATCCCCGACACACTTCAACACATACACATAAACTTGGAAAACAAAACCTCAAGATCCAATAAACAGTAATAATAAAAAAAAAATCCTAACTGGCTCCCTTTACTGCAATATTCCGTACAATCTTCTAACTTATCCACTGGAAGAAAAGTCTTCCTTCAGTTTTTCAAAAGGTGGACCTCTGTCCTAAGTTCAGCCCAGTCACTTATACTTCGAACAGCAGGGCAGGAAGGCACAGCTGCTATCTTCAAATACTTCTCAGCGTTTATAAGCAGAAGAGGGACCTACAATCTGTACTGTCTAAAGTAGGCAGAACAAAGAAACAACTGTGCAGCATTCCAGGGAGTACACTCCGTTATGACTTGATGTTGCTAATACCAGGAAGGCTTCTTTCAGAGTTAAATTCCCTAAGGCTAAAGATTGCCCTGCAGAGGGAAATTACACCAGTGGTTTACCTGACCGATGACTGTAGGAAACTGTTAGTTTCTTAAATTCTTTTCTTTGTGGGAGGTGGGTTTGAATGCTTGGTCCCCAGTTGGTGGAACTGTTTGGGATTAGGTGTGGCCTGGTTGGATGAGGTTGTCATGGCTCTGATGTTTCAAAAGCCCAAGCTATTCTCAGTTAGCTTTCTGTGCCTCGTATTTGTGGTGTAAGCTCTCAGCTATTGCTCCAGTGCCCTGCCTGGCCTGGCCTGCCTGCCCCCCACCCCCACCCCCAATCATGGCCATGGACTCTACTCCCTGGAACTATAAGCCCCAAATTAAATACTTTCTTTTATAAGTTGCCTCAGTCATGGTAACAGAAAAGTAACTAAGACTGTGGGCAATATTGGAGATTGAACGTCAGTCTTTGTGCAAGCTAAGCAAGTACTATATCACCGAGCTATCCCCAGCTTAAGGTTTCTCTGAACTTAAACACCATTACTTCCAAACCAGTAAACTGTAACAGTGAACCTGAAAAGCTCTTGCCTTGATTTTAGTATGTGCAGCTTAGCCTGTGAGACTTTCCTAAACAGGTTAACACCCAGAGAAAGAGCCAGTTACCCGCATTTGAAGTAATAAAATACACGGGTAAGCATAACGTGTTCTTAATCCAAATAATTTCTCCCCCTGAAAACTGGTGTATATGAAAGACACAGAGGAGGCACTCACCAGCATCCTGTAACAACTGAAAAATACAGCTGGTAATCTTGTTGGAGATCGCGGCTTTGCCTTCCAGGTGGTTCTTTCTAGCTGCATTTCCTGCTGTAATCTGGTCCTTGGACTTCAGGAGGACTCTTCCTGGATAATCTAACAATTCGTAGACTTCTTTCGTCTTGCCCTCATAGAGTTTTCTCCCAATGTTCAGTACTGTGGAAATAAAACAGAACTGTATCCGATTCAGGAAGATTTCCCAATATTAAAGAATCAGCTAAAGCTGGGCGGTGGTGGCGCACGCCTTTAATCACAGCACTCGGGAGGCAGAGGCAGGCAGATCTCTGAGTTCGAGGCTAGCCTGGTCTACAGAGCGAGATCCAGGAAAGGTGCAAAGCTACACAGAGAAACCCTGTCTCGAGGGAAAAAAAAAAATCAGCTAAAACGTTGAATCACTGCATAAAAAGTGATTAATATAAATAAAAACCATTTGCATAAGCCTTATACTCTTCAAGGTATCATCACATAACTTTGTTCGTTTAATTGTATTAACTACAGATTAGAAAACTAAGGCTCACAGAAGTTGAGGTCACACATTTAGTATATGCAGAACTAGAAATAATCCCAAACCTTCTGATATCAACACCATGCTTTCTGTACTATCAACTTGTCTTTGAACCAAAACAATTAAAATTAATGTAACCATAGTATTTTTGTACACACAAGTACAATACATTATTTAAAGTAACTTACAGGAGAAAAATGCTTTATTTTTCCTGACTTTTCTAACAAAGTAAATGGGAAAATTCAGAATAATTTCTTGTGTAAGAGGCTGCGTCACTCATCTAAAAACCTGACAGGTGGTAGAGGTAGTGACAGCGGAGCTTGCAGAACGTCTAAAAGTCTAGGTTGAAAGTCTAGCAAAGGAAAAACAAATAACTCCCAAACCAAGACATTTTTATGACATTAAGTTCTGAAGCTAGCCCCACCCGACTCCTGCTAGGCATGGAGACAACAGCAAGCTTTCCTCTATTTACATTTGGGTTAGTTAGCCATCTGGAAGAATATTATTTCTCAGTCTTCTGCCACCAGTTAAGTATCCTCTCCTCGTCACTGAGTTTGCAAGGAAGTACCAGGAAATGAATACAAAAGCATTTTCTTCTTTTCTGAGACAGGGTCTCACTCCATAGCCCTGGCTAGCCTGGATTGCCCTTTGTAGACACATCAGCCTAACCTCAAACTCGGAGATCCATCTGCCTCTGCCTCACTGTGATGAAAGATGGATGCATCACCAGACCAGGCAAAAGCATCTCATCTTAATGTCAATCTCAGTACCTAAAGAACACTAGAGTCCACATTAGAATGATCTAGATGGAAATGAAAAGTAACCAAAGTTTAAAGGTATAGGGAATTGCTTCTCATGTTTCCACAACATATTTACCCTCAGTACTTTTCCAGGGTATCTGTATGCCAGGACTATGGACTCAACAGCAAACAAAATTTGGCTTCTGCTCTCAAGGGACCCAAGAGTCTTAAAAGAAGCTGGTACTAAATAAGAAATCATAATAGAATAAAATAGAGACTATGGGATCCCATATTCACAGCAGGGTCCCCTTACTTACATCAGAGAAGCCTAGAACAAAGTTCCATGGAGCCCTGAAAAATGATCAAACTCACCAAGAGGTAATTAAAAGTGGCAAGGCCAAGTAATGCCAGTGTGGAGCAGGCCAGTGTGGCCGAGCACTTGGTGCTCTAGTTATGTGTAGATTGGAAGCGGTCAGAGCAGCAGGGGATAGAGTTAGGAGAGTCAGCCGGGGAGGGCAGCCTGCTCTACAGGGCAGCTCCAGGACAGTTACACAGTGAGACCCTGCCTGTAAAAACTAAACAGGAGTTGATTACGTCACACCACCAGCTGCCACAGGAAAACGAGTGTCCAAGAAGGAAACCAATGGCCTAGCATTGGCTCCGTGTTCTTGAAACGGACTGCAGGGAGACTGCAGGGAGACAGGTGAACTGACCTTTGGCCTGGACCAAACTAGATTTCTGAAACATTAGTTTTACAACCTGTTACCCACACAGTATACTGACTCTTTCCTCCAAACTCCCCAGAGATAATTTTCTTATATATATATATATATCTCCCTGTAAGTGATCTGTTTTCAATCTTTCTTGTGGTTAAAACTGTAAAGAGGTCATCTTGTAAAAACTCAATACACCATTCAAATCTATTTGCCTTTCAGTATCTGGGATCACAATCCTAATTAGCACTAAACACATCTAATTTTTCTTTTTTTTCATCTAGCTAAATTTGATTGTACGTAGACAACTAGTAAATTGTCTAATGATAAATAATTTGATTAACAGTTTCCACTGTGGTGTAGTAACCTAATGTCTAGAAGGATCAACAAAATTTAAAAAGCCCTGTAGGCTATAGCTCTAGTTTTGAGCTCTAAATTTATTTCTCTATTTCCTTTCTAGAACTCCAACTTCTTTAATTTTTCTCATCAGCCATGTTGAGTTTAGACTTAACCTGAGGACCAGGGGGTGGTTAAGTACTAAGGAAAGAGCAGTGGACAGACTCAGTATGTTAAAAGAACAGAGTTAGTAATGGAAAACAAAGGGGCTGGAAAGGTGTTTCTGCAGTCAAGAGTGCAACCGCTCTTGCTTAAGACCCAAATTCAGTTCCCAGCAGCCACACTAGGTGGCTCACATTCACCTGTACTCCAGCTCCAAGGCAGGACCCATGAGCACCTGTACTCACACGCACACATCCACACCAGAAGTAAAACAGGGTCTGTAGAAGACGGCTCAGCAATTAAGAACACTTGCTGTCTTGCAGAGAAGCCAGGTTCAGTTCCTAGTACCCACATGGTGGCTTACTCACAACCATTCTAAACTCCAGTTAAAGGGACTCGAATGCCTTCTGACCCTTGCCAGCACCAGGGGCACACGTTGCATGTGGTATGCATACATACATGCAGGCAAAACACATTAAAGAAAAACGCAAAATAAAACATCTTTTTAAAACTACAAGTTTTAATAGGCTAAAATGAAGCCAGGCACCTCTAGTCCCAGTATTTGGGACGGGGAAGCAAAATGCAAGTCCAGACTCTGCCACATGAGTTCCAGGCCAGCCTGGGCCGAATCACAAAATAAAAAGACTAAAACGAGAAAATTAAGTGAGCAAACTAAAAGTTTCTACCAATTGTTCTAAAATTTACCCAAACCTATATACTCATCATGTAATCTTTAGTGATTTTAAACAATGGGCATAAAAAATATAGGTGTGGAGCCCAGTTCCAATAAATACATCTGTGAAAACACTTCTGCATCGAAGGCTTGGAGAACACTGTGGAAGAAGGGGCGGAGAGACTGTAAGAGGCAGAGGAGCAGGGAGTTTGCTGAGATCATGTCTCCCGGCAACATCAGAAGCTACACCCATAAAGTCTCACCAGCATGACTGTCCAAATGTAAGCTGAACAAGGAGGGGTACCGACGGACACGATAAAATGAATGGAAAAAGCTCATGGGGCTTCAACCCTACACAAAGAGCTGCCGGCAACTGAGGAAAGCTGGAATCAGGAGAGGTGGTCTTCCCCAACACCAACTGGTTGCCCAGTGCCAATGTTCAGCCTTGAAAACAGACATACAAATAACATAAGAGCCGAGTGGGTTATATTTAATACATATGTATGTAGATAAACATATGCACACAATAACAGTTAAGAAAAAGAGGCCATGAATTTAAGGACAGTGGGAGGGTGTCTGTGGGAGAGAGTGAAGGAGGAAAGGGAGAGGAAAACCGCTATAATCAAACCTCAAGAATTAAGAAACGAACTACAAAAACAAAAAAAAATTAAAAAGAAAAAACATGTAGGAAGCATATGCTTCAAGTATCAAAATGACTGTTGAAAATTAATAGGCCAGGTGGGCAAGGTGGTATGTGCCTTTAATCTCAGCAGGTCCTGGGAATTCCAGGCCAGCCAAGGCTATACAGAGACCATGTTGCAAAACCAACCAACACACACGCGCGCGCACACACTCCAACCCCATAAATGGGTGAATTCACACAGAAACAGATGAAGTCTGAGATCGGTTTCATGGAATTTAAATTTAAGTCTTAAAAAAAAAAAATCCTAGCACTGTGCTGTCCAATAAGGATACACACTGCAAGTTTCTGAGTACAAAGGGCCTTTTAGAAGGCACAAAAGCCGTATCTATTAAAAAGGCCTTTAACTCCAGTTCCAGGTGACCAGATACCCTCCAGACTTCTCAAGCATGCCCAAACATAGCATCCACTCACATAAACACACATATAAATGCGGGGGGGGGGGGGGGATATGGAACCGAAGGGGGAAGATTCTAGAGATTTTTAGAAGTTTAGGCACCTTGATGTGAGAAAAATTCCGGGCCAAGGTCCCTATTTATGAAGCTGTAGCACCGTTGTTTTTGTTTTGTTTTTCATAAGTGGGAAAGAACGTGCTGGGGCACCAACCCAAACTATTTACTTCATTACCTAGAAACTTTTTTTTATTATTATGTAGTGTTCTGTCTGCATGTATGCATGCAGGCCAGAAGAGGGCGCCAGATCTCATTACAGACGGTTGTGAGCCACCATGTGGTTGCTGGAAATTGAACTCAGGACCTCTGGAAGAAGAGCCAGTGCTCTTAACCTTTGAGCCATCTCTCCAGCCCCCTAGAAACTTTTGTTGTGGTCCAAGACAGCATTTTATTATTATAAAAGCTACAAACCAATCTTCCTGAGGCTCTTACCATGCAGAGACAAAATGGTAGCGTAATTAGCCAAATCTATCAAACAAAAAGTGATAAACTAGTTTGCCTTCGATTTTGACGCTCTCCAAAGTTATCGTGGAATCAAAGACTACCAGCTAGTACCGATCGGTACTCGCCCACACCCGTAACCCGAAATTCTAGGCAAGCCTGGACCACAAATCTAGCTAGCACTTGATCAAAACAAAAAGTCTGGACTTACAGTCATATTATTAAACTATTAACCTTACGGCAAAGGAGATTATTGGTGTATTAATCTTACCAGAATAAACAAGACTTGGGTTGAAAAAGTCTGCTAGATTTTCCTGGTTGTTTACCTATCACAGTTCCTAGGCACTTCGTTATTATCTGGCCATTTCTCCTCCGGAGTACCTTCCCACTCTGCTACTTTCCTCCAGTCCCGGGGCCATTTCTGGGTATTTCCGGAGGCCCGGAGTGCTTAGGGTCCCATGCCCGTCTCCCAGCGCTTGGACCACGTGTGCAGGGTCCAGGACCCAGGCGCCATCGTAGGGTAGCGAGCAGGACACTGTAGCAGGAAGGCTGCAATCCGACCCCGGGGCTGCACGTGTCCGCGCCAAGCATGCCAACTTCCTGCTGGGGGATAGGGCGACTCTAGCGGGTCCAAAAGCCGGCTACTCACCCTCAGCTGTCGCCATTATCCGCGGTGGGACGGAAGTGTAGCCCGCGCGGGAAAGAGAACCAGCGCTCTGGAAACAAGAGGGATCAGAGGCTTAGGGGAGCGAGGAAGGGCGGTGCAACGCACAGACACGCCCCCAGACAGAGCCGCTAGCACGGGTCCGTCTGTGTTGCCCTAAGGTGACCGCCAAGTCCTGGGCTGGCCGCGCCCGGGGCTGGGATCGCCTCCCCGGGCTTCCCGCCGCGCAGGCGCGCTGACGCGACCCCGCTTCCGGGCGGCCCTGCGCCGTAGTTCCCAGCAGCGGAAAGTGGCGCGCAGGCTGCAGCCCCCGCCGGCCGGGAGAGGGTTCTGGGTCGGAGCGAACCAAGTCCCGCCGGCCGGGGGAAAGCGTGCGACCAGGGGCACGCACGGCTCACATCTTCTGAGGGATAAACACCACTACATGAACTCCTCTCATCACCTACGTCTCGGAGCGGGAAGATAACGGAGACTTCCACGTGCAGGAAGACGAGCGCTCCTGACCTCTCCCGCGGAGAACTGACCCCACCCCCTTAACTCCATAGCCCCGCCCCGTCCCTTGCGGTAGCTGATTGGCGGGGCGCTGGAGGCCGAACTGGCCACGCCCCCCTGGGGAGGCGCGCGCCGCCGCAGTAGCGAGAACCTAGCCCGCGGGGAAGGAGGAGGCAGTAGTGAGAGGTTCTGAAGCCCGCTAGAGAGGAGCGGACAGCTGGTTGGCGCTCGGACCACGCCGCGGCAGCAGGTCCCTCCACGTGCTTTCGGCGGCGCCATGGAACTGGAGGAGTCGGGGATCCGTGAGGAATGTGGCGTGTTCGGATGCATCGCTTCTGGAGAGTGGCCCACGCAGCTAGATGTGCCACATGTGATCACTCTGGGACTCGTGGGGCTGCAGCACCGGTGAGCAACAGGGTGAGGGGTGGGGGTGGAGTGGCCAGTCTTTTGCACAGCTCCGCGAGCCGCTTCTCAGCTCAGGAGCTATGGACACCGCAGGACTAGGAGGCTGGATCTCGCGAATCAGGACCAGTACCTGCTCAGGGCATTGACCCAGTGGGGGTGGGGTACACCTTGCCTCATAGACATTAACCTAGCCTGTCGCGTTCCTCCCTAAATTAAACGCTCTTTACTGGTTAACTCCAAGAATGTGCACCTCTCCTGCGGGTTCGTTATGCTCGAGTTTGCTTACACTAGCCGGGTTGGGAAGGAATCCTTCAGATCTCCTTGAACCTAGAACTGTTCTTGAGATAAGCTTCTGTAAGGTGGTGGCTGGTGAAGGTCCTCCAACAATTTTAGTTTTTTTTGCGCGTGGCCTCCAGCTTGCCGAATCTTTGTTTGCAAGGGCAGAGCTATTGAGCAGATTGTCAGCCTGAAAGCAGTTATAGGTTTGGGGGTTATGAGTTTGAAAGTGGTTACAGCTATGGGAATTTGGGGAATCCAGAGTTCAGATCCAGGGAAATAGGACTAGTACACATTCCAAACGAGTCACAGTAGTAGATTTCATGTACGTTAACTCAAATCATAGGGCGAAGATTGATTGGTAAAGCTTTAATATAATAAATGAAAATAGTAAGAGCCAATGGCGAACTCCCTTCTTTAAAGGGGGAGAGGAGTAGTGCTTGATGTCAAGATACATATTGACTTGGAAAAATTGGGATATGCCTTCGAAGTAAACAAAACAAAAAAAAGTTTGCTTCCATAATCTTTCGTTTTCTTACCACAAAATTATACAAACTAGGATTTGCATGTCTCCCCAAAGTATCACAACGTTTCACAAGACAATAAATACAGTAGCAACAACTTCTAGAACAGACCTGGGCAATAATATCAGCAATGTGGGTGCCACATGTATAAATGCATTCCTAATGATTACCTTTCCCTTGCCAAACTTAACTTACAAGTAGGCTTTTTGCTTTTTCCTCAGCCCCAAATCATTGTTTTGAGTTTCGCATTCTGTGTACTCCTTGTTTACTAAAAAGCATCTGGGAGCGGGTGCTGGTGGTGGGACACACCTTTAAATCCCAGCACTGGGGAGGCAGAGGCAGGCAGATCTCTGTGAGTTTAAGGCCATCCTGGTCTACAGAGCAGGTTCCAGGACAGCCAGGGCTACACAGAGAAACCCTGTCTCAAAACAAACAAAAAAAACATGTAGAATGAATCAACACAATTTTTTTTTTACTTTGAGTAGCTGTCTTGAATAATTATGAGTTGACCTTGTAATAGAGTTCTCATTTTAAAAATGCACAAACTTAGCATGTTCAATTTGAGAATTTAGAAATAAACACACACACACAGCTGGGGGTGGTGGTGGTGGTGGTGGTGGTGCTGCTGCTGCTGCTGCTGCACGCGTTTAATCCCAGTACTCAAGAGGCAGAGGTAGGCAGATCTCTGAGTTCAAGGCCAGCCTGGGCTTCAGACCTAGTTCTAGGAAAGGCTCCAAAACTACACAGAGAAACGCTGTCTCAAAAAAAAAAAAAAGAAATACAAGAAATACACACACACACACACACACACACACACACACACACGTAACAACAATTAATGAAAAAGAAGGGGTATGTGGTAGGATTTGGAGGGTAGAAGGGAAAGGGGAACTGATATGATTATAATCTTAAAAAAATGTTGAGAGCTGGGAATGTGCTCAATGGTAGAACACTTGCCTAGGTTCAGTCCTTAGTAGTAAAAATTTTTTTTTTCAAAGAGAAATAGAAGTCTGGTTGTGTGATTCTGAGGAGCAGTAGTTTCTAACACTGTTAGATGATATTTTGAATACCATTAGGAGCAGTGGGAATGGACCTAGGGAATGTCAGACAGTGGATGAAAGTGACGCCATCTTTTTCCTATCTATTGGCACCGTTTTGGTCCGTTACTCAGAAAGCTTCCCTCAGCCTTCATTTTTCATTTGTGTTCGTAGCTCTTTAAATGTGCTGAGGAAAAGGCAGCTTTTTCAAAACTGAGCATGCCAAATGTGGCAGCACACGCCCCAATCCCCCAGCACTGGAGAGGCAAACAGATCTCTTGGGTTTGAGGCCACAGAGCAAGTTCTAGGCCAGCCAGAGCTACAGGGGGAAACCCTGTCTCAGTACAACTTGATTTCTAGTTACATGCCCTATGTTATGTTTGCTATAGTTGCTCTTCTATGAAGGAACTGTGAGATTAGATAATGTAAGGACAATAAAGATAAGTGGTGTCAATGGGTTGTATTATATACTGGAGAGTATAATCTCAGCGTCAGCGTCGGCAATAACACAGAGGAGTCTCGCTACCAAGGGAGGGAGAGAGGGAGAGAGGAATTGCTTTATTAGGATGGCTATTTAATTAAACTAAGCAAGTCTTTGTTAGGAGACTAGTGCTGAAAATAGGACTGTGGTATTTCTTTTTCTTTTGATCAGCAACGATAAGCTAGTTTCTGGGGGTATTCATGTACTAGAGAACAACTTATGATTTTCTTGACTAAGAATGACATCATTGAGGTTTACCTAGTTCTCACTACGGATCCTAGGCAAAGCAAAATTTTAAATTAGTGAAAGGTCCTTACTTTGGTAGAATTGACATTAATTGAAAAATCAGTGGAGCATCCTTGTGTTTAGAAGGTATACGCTAAAATAGCAGATCGGGGTCAAAGAAAAATTAAGAATATGTTTTGAGGGAAGGCGTGCTCAGGATTGTACAAGAGCCTTGCATTGGCTAAGCACACACTGTTCCACCAAGTTACACACCCAGCCCAAGAGCTAATGTATGTATGGCATTGAATATGGGAATATTAAAACCTGAAACCTAGAAAAGTGGCCATATGTAGATATATAGTAGAATTATAGACACTATTTCTTCATAAGAGGGGTAGTTTATTGTAGAAGCCTCCAATTTTACTTATCACATGAGGATGTACTCAAATAAATTGAAAACATCAGGTCTGGTAGTTTGCAGAGTTCTGAACAAACTAGACATCTCTAGTAGATGACTTTTCTCTTTAAGTCATCCTCATATCTTATGGAGAGTAGAATGGGCTGGACCTATTTAAAATTCCATAAAAGGAATTACTAGACACATGCCATGAACCCCTACTTAAAGGTTCATTGTATAGTGTGGATATGGTTTATCCTCCAAAGGTTTGTGTGTGGGAAGTGGCCCTCGGTGTGGCAATACTCTACTGGTATCTTTTTTTGTTTGTTTTTTTTTCGAGATGGGGTTTCTCTGTGTAGCTTTGCGCCTTTACTGGATCTCGCTCTGTAGACCTAGAACTCACAAAGATCCACCTGGTTCTGCCTCCCAAGTGCTGGGATTAAAGGTGTGCGCCACCACTGCCCGGCTCTACTGGTATCTTTTAAGAGATGGGAGCCAGAGGCAGGCGGATCTCTGAGTTCAGGGCCAGCCTGGTGTGCAGCGGTAATTCCAGGACAGCCATGGCTACACAGAAACTCTTGTCTTGAAAACCAAAAAGGAGAGAGAGAGAGAGAGAGTTTGCAGGAAGGTGAGTGGCTGGGTATTGTGGATTAATGGTGGTCTCCCTGCGTTAGTTCTCTGAGAGCAAGTTGTTATTATGGGAGTGAGCCTGACCCTTGAATTCTTTTGGCATTCTGTCCAACTATGCTTTCCCTTTTTTCCTCCCTCCTCATTAATCTTGACCCTTACCATGGAGTCATCCACATTGAGGTCCTCACCAGAAGCTAAACTGTGGGACTTCCTGAACATGGACTTTCAGCCTCCCAATCTAACCAAACTAACCATTTTAAAGAAACAAAGTGCCTAGCTGGGCATGGTGGCACACGCCTTTAATCCCAACACTTGGGAGGTAGAGGCAGACGGATCTCTTAAAGTTCAAGGTCTGATTGGTCTGCAGAGTGAGTTCCAGGATAGCCAAGACTACACAGAGAAACCCTGTCTCAAAAAAACCAAAAGAAAACCCAAACCAAAAAACAAAATACCTTGCCTGTTGTATTTTGTTATAGTAACTGAAAATAGATGGTGAATTTTGTTAGATAGGAGATGATTGTGCCTTATGTCAGTGAGTTACCAAGGCACCAGGACAGGAATCAAAACCAACAACTAATAGATATTTTTAGACTTCTAAAAACTTCTGAAGTTTACCTGATGAAGTTGAGGGTCCTGTTGGAAGAAACATTCTGTAGAATCTTCTAGTTCTGTTAAGCTTTCAGGAAACTGGTTTATTTATAATGATCTCAGGAGAAGTTTTCTTGAGAGATATAGACACTGGTTCAGCAACAGCACCAGAAAAGCACTCAGTAGGGAAAAACGGCCCCCGTGGGAAGCAGTATATTCAGGAACACAGTAGGAGCTTCTCAGGGACCTTGTTTGAGATTCTAAAGAAAGGTTGGTGATGTTAACCATGAAGATGAAACACCAGCTTCATCTTGGGCAATTCTCATAACCTCTAGATGTGTTTTCTCATATCTTGGCTACACCGAAGTATTTAATTTTAAAGTTCTAGTGTTGAGATGTAGTTGGTTCCGAATAATGCTTTTATGCTGTTAAGCCTTGTGGCAATTTCTTTTTCGTGACAGATTCGCTGGAGGTTAAAGTGGGGGACAACTCATCAGACCTACATTTTAGAAATAAAAAAAAGGAGTAGATTTTCACCTTACTAAAAGAGTTGGGAAGTGGGGGTCGGGGATCAAGTTTCCTCTTCTCCAATACTGTTGCATGCCTCTTAAGCACGGGGATAATGTATTCCAAGAAATGCATCATTAGGCTGTTTTGTTGCTGTGCTCATCATAGCTCTTAGCATACACTCTTGTTCAGGTCAGTCACTCAACAAAGTGTTTTGAGCCAATCAAGAGACTTGGTAAACATTAGATGTAGGAGGCTGCTGCCAGGGTATCACAGCCTGGTTGTTTTACATCACGGAGCCTTTTTATAAATAGCAGGGCACTAAAATAATGATGAAAAGTACAGCCTATAGCAAAATAGAGGAACTAGTAACATTGTTGTCTGCTACCATTACCGGGTGTTATATGCTTGATTTTAGCAGCCTCAAGGTCCAGCCCACAGAGCCACTACCCAGGGTAACTTCAGAGAATGCTTCTCAGGAGTGAAGATTGAAAGATTTCTATAATTTCACACACACACTGGCAAAGTGGTCTTACTCTATTGTACTCTTTACTGCTCCATGTTTTTATTTCTTCTTCCTCTTTTTTCTTCTCTTTATTCTACCCATTACAAATTCCCAAGCCTATATATAGCCATTCATTAACAACTTGTTAGTCATAAAAAAAAAAAACCAAAAAACTACAAAGCAAACTCTGAGGGACAAGCATACCTTGTATATGTAATAAAGAGTCACGTGGCAAAAGCTTGGTTAGTTTAATTAGTGACTGACTATAGCTGCAGGTTATAAAAGTTTGACTCAACTCTTAAAGGGATAGTTACAAGGGTTACAAAAGGAAGAAACTGAACCGATGAGACATCTAAGGAAGAGGCAAAAAAACCACGTGTACTATGTCACATTTCTTAAGTGTGATTAATAATATCCAGATATGGTTAGTCAGTTTTCCTAATAATCATCTGAATCTCAGGACCTAAACAGTCTACTGAGCCTAAAATCTTGCATTAAAAACTGATGTGGAAGTATATGCAAAGTGTTAATTAATTGCTTTTTGAATCAGAGTGGGGAGGTGCCGGTTGAGGAAGCTTATGGCAGCACAGGTGCTGTTGATCTCTGAAGGACTTTGTTATAATAAGGCCAGATACCTGCAGTATTGCCCTAGTTTGCCATAAATCTTCTGAAGGTCTTAGATCCAACAAGGCTAGACACCTGCCCTTCCGCTCTGTGAAGGTTTGTCTGGCCAGTTTGCCCTGTCAGTGGCTAAAGATGAGCACAGACCTCTAACAGTCACACAGAACAATAGAGCTAGTTATGAAGCATATTTAGTATGTTTCTATTCATCACAATTCAACAGTTAAATGAGAAGTCGTCTTCTAGACCATCCACAAATATGTGCGCCCGTAAGATTGAGATGTAATCATGAGGTTACATGTGTACATTACATGAAAATGCATAGTAAATGGGGAGATATTATAGCTGTTATTGCACAAGAAATTACAGATGGAAGCAACAGTTTTCAGAGTCAGTGATCCGTAAACAGTGCTAGACGGGTTACCCCATCAGAGAAGGATACCTCTGGTGGGTTGACATCTGAATTATCAATTGCTATAAGCTGTATCTGCATCACAGCCCGCAATAGCTCGTGACGACCACTCCTGACACTGATATTTTAGTTCTTGTTGTTTTACATACTTCTGCTGTGTAGCCCAGGCTGGCCTTGAAACTGTGATCCTTCTACCTTAGCTTCCTGAGTGCTAGCCTAGTAATACGCTATATTTTGGTTTGGGTGATGGTCACATGAGTATGCTGTCTAATTAGGAGCAGAGGGAGACTAGAACACAGCTTTTCTGCTCTTCAGTCCTGTGTACTTTCCTGTATATAGTCAGCCATCTGTCTATATGCATTCTGTATCCATGGTTTCAACCCATAAATACTGGAAGTTTTTTTTTTTTTTTTTTAACTAAACTTTTGCTGCAAGCCACAGGAAAATGTAATGGAATTCAGCTACTATCACAAAAGCTACTACTTGGAAAGGTCAAGGACTTTCCAAAGGTCAAGCCGTAGCTTAAGAAGTCTTGGTGATATTTTAGCTTTTATATATATATTAGCCGATTCCTGCAATGATTTCCTTCCATGCTATGTATGCTTCCAAGAACTCACAACAGTGTATTTTATCTGAAATACCTATCAAGCATCTAAGGCCAAATGATCTCCTGAATTAAGGTAAATTAAGCTCAGACCCTCTTTTATTCTTATATAGCCTTAATGGTATTTCTATTAACATTATAGACTCCCAACATTTACCCAACCACCTCTAGGAATGTAGTTGGAACACATAAATTCCCTTTTTCTGATATATTAACGGATTTTAGCGCTTAGTTGACCTTCTTTACCACTCCCCTGTTGGGATGGTCACTGCCTGAGGAAAACTCTTGTCTGCCTTTATGACCCTGTAAGAATTCAAGTCTGGTGACCTTGCTTTAGTTAGAGCACTGCTATTGCATGGGCATATCACTGTAAACCTCAGAGTCTGAGGAGGATTTTGACTGGAGAACTAGATGGAGAGCTAGAAGAATGAGATGGAGGATGAGGAAGAGCCAGATGGGGAAGAACGAGATGAGAAAGACCAAGATGGGGCAGAACTGAGATGAGAGAATTAAGATAGAACTTAGAAGGGACAGCAGATAAAGGTAGAGGAAAATCAGGCAAGAAAGGAGCTAGGCATGAGAACAGAACTGAAGCTGTGTAGATAGAATTGTATCCCAGAGGAATAAAGTAGACAGACGAAAGAGCTCGGTGTACTTAGATTCTTTTCCTGAAAATTATTAGTGCCGTTCGTAGCTTCTCTTCTGGGCTCCTAGGAAGAAGATTATAAGGCTGGACCATAATAATATTGAGACTTTTTTTTGGTTTTTCGAGACAGGGTTTCTCTGTGTAGCTTTGCGCCTTTCCTGGAACTCACTCTGTAGCCCAGACTGGCCTTGAACTCATAGAGATCCGCCTGACTCTGCCTCCCAGTGCTGGGATTTAAGGCGTGGGCCACCACCGCCTGGGGAGACTTTTTCTTATATACAGTGTAACTATTTCATAGCAGTTATTGGATTAGATATTATCAGCAATCAAGAGATGGTTTAAAATATATAGGAGGGTATGTGTAGCTTATATACAAATACTATACCTTTTTATGTAAGGAACTTGAACGTCTGCATATTTGGGTTTCTTTTCTATATTGCATCAAAGTATCTGGTTGGCTCAAGTTTTTTGTTTTGTTTTTTGTTTTGTTTTTTGCTTTTTAAGACAGGGTCTCACTCTGTCCCAGGCTGGCCTGGAGCTCTACTTCATCTTACAACAGTCTTCCCGCAGCCTCCGAAGGGAATGAGTTGTCACATCCAGATTGCTGCTTCATTCTAGAATTTTAATTTGCATAATTTTAAAAGGGTTTCAGAGTTTAGCCTGTCTTCAGACTTATTAAAACAGTACGCTCATTATTATCTTCCTTTGGAAGAAAACAAATTTTACAGCTTATTAATTTGTGGGGCCTTTTCCTTTTATATAACTAAGTGTAATTTAAAGGGGTGCAGTTATTGCACTCACCTGGCTGGGAATGTGTCCAGTTGCTTTTAGAGTTCCTCTTCCTCTTAATGAGCTGTAAACTAATTTCCCAGCATTCTCGACTCTCAAATAGTTCACAATGTATTTAGTCTAATTTGTCAGGGACAGGGCTAAATATCTCTGTTATCAGGAAAAAGCAACAAGTTTTTCACAGAAAAAAAAACCCTTGGCATTTTTCAGGCTCTTACTTTTTCCTTGTTACTCACGTGCTTTTTCCTTGTTACAGTTCCTTGGCTTTCAAAATGACCTTCAGATAATTCTTAAACAAGAGAATACGTAACACATGATGGTATATGTTAGTTTTCAAGTATATCAAACTAGGAATATTTAAGTGATTAGAGAAATTAAGCATGAATTGACCAATTACTATTTTGGTTAGAACTTAGAAGAAAATTGAAGTTAAAAATGTGTTTTTCAAATAATAATTACAATTTGTTGAGTAAATAATAATGGTGTATGGATTTTATTTTTAGGAGATTTTTTTTTTTTCCTTGATAAATGCAAAGAGGGAAGTTCTTACAGTTTTGTTAAGGTCATCGCCAGGCTACCATGTTCCCGTTTAGTAGTTCTTGGGCTCCTGCTTCTTAGGATGCAGTCAGTTTCTTCATAAAATCTTGGTTTCTTTGAAAGATGACATTTTTCTTTTGTAAAACTCTGTATTCGTTTTTTCAAATTTTTTTTGGTTTTTTGAGACAAGGTTTCTCTGTGTAGCTTTGGCGCCTTTCCTGGAACTCACTCTGTAGCCCAGGCTGGCCTTGAACTCACAGAGATCTGCCTGCCTCTGCCTCCCGAGTGCTGGGATTAAAGGCGCGCGCCACTACTGCCTGGCTCTCCTACCATATTCTATACCAACTTAGGTATGATAAGGAAGTTCTGGGGTAATATACAATGGAGATCTACCTTCCCACTACTTAGGATAGCATAGATTAAACTGAAAATACCAAAAGAACACTTGAAATCCAGCCCCGCAGACCCTGTATCTAACCTGCTAATCCTTTGAAGTGTCTTCCGGGGTAGTGTTTATAGTATTTTCCTCTGTTAGAAAACAGAGTAATGGTTTAAATTTAATCTGTTCTTGCAATCGAAGGTTGTGCTGAGCCACTGTGGGGGCAAGCTTCTGTCCTCCAAAACATAACCTTGAGACTAAGAACATTGACATCTTCAACCACACTTTGAGAGGTCGTGTGGGAATTGCCTCCTTCAGCATCTTCAAGTATTTCAACTTAACCTTCAAGGCGGTGTGCTGAACTTGGGACTGGGATAGTATTTTCAGACCAAGTCTGTTTGTTCAGGGCCTGACGAAGAACTTCTCGTTTGCCCTTCCTCATAACTAAGGATGTTCCTTACTGCAGTGAGTATGAAGAGAGAGGACCGCTTAGTGGCTTTTGCAGTTTCCATGTTGAAACAGTAGTCTGTATTCACCCAGAGGGTTTGACGAGGCAGATTCTCAACCATAAATATTTAAAGGAACTGCTAGTCTTAAGCCTAGTAAATATCGTGGGTTTATCTGGTGTGCTGGTACTTGTATGAGATGTTGGCAAGTCAGTCGGTTCTTTACACCATGGGTGAAACACTGTCCTGGGATGACATTCTGAGTTAAGTGTCCAAGTGTCTGCTAATAGCACTTTTCTTTAACTCAGTTACATTTTCCTATACTTGGGACAGTATTTTAAAAATAGTGCACTGTGTATGAGCTGGCTTTCTGGAGCCCACTACCTATGGCGGGACGCCTTTCTCAGCCTGGATGCAGCGAAGAGGGGTTGGTCCTGCCTCAACTGAATGTACCAGGCTTTGCTGACTCCCCATGGGAGGCCTTGCCCTTTTGGAGGGGAGTGGGAGGAGGGATGAGAGGGGAATCTGTGGTTAGTATGTAAAATGAATAGAAGTTTTTCTTAAATTAAAAATAAATAAAAGTGGTGCAGTATGTAATGAAGTATCTTGAGCAATATAGATGTTTATAAAATTGATTTTAATAATTCTTTTTTGAGATAAGGTCTCTCTCTGTAGCCCTGGGTGTCCTGCAATTCTCTGTGTACACCAGTCTAGCCTCAAACTCACAGAGCTTCATCTGCCTCTGCCTCCTGAGAACTGGAATTAAAGGCATGTGCCATCATACCTGTAACTTAAAAATGAATTATATTAATAAGCCAATGAGGCAGAATGTAGTTAGGAAGCCTGTAAATAGTTGTACTAGTAGGTATGAGGAGAACCGCCGCAGACCATAGCCCAGCGCTTCTTGTTTACAAGAACTATTTGCACAGTGAGACCAAGATAAAGTTTAGATTGTGGCAAAATCAAGACCTCATGATAGGCTGCATTCTGGAGTCATGTAGGGCCACTGAGTGAAATACAGTGACTTTGTCATAGGGTCTCCCTATGTAACCATGACTGGCCTGGAACTTGCTGTGTAGACCGTGCTGGTCTTGAACTCAGAGATCCACCTGCGTCTGCCTCTCAAGTGCTGGGAATAAAAGCATGCCACCCTGCAATTCCTATTCTTAGTAAATATGTTGTGTAAAATTGACATGAGTTCTGAACCATTGCCCCTAGGGATTATATAGGGTTGGAATCCTATACGCCTCTGGTTATGATATTTTTTTGCCATAGATCAATGTGTAGCTTTTTTTTCCCTTTTTTCGAGACAGAGTTTCTCTGTGTAACCTTGGATGTACTGGAACTCCTTCTGTAGACTAGGTTGGCCTTGAACTCACAGAGATCCGCCTGTCTGCCTCCCAAGTGCTGGGATTAAAGGCATGTGCCACCATAGCCCGACTTCAATATATTACTCTTTTTTTTTTTTTTTTCTCCGTTTTTCGAGGCATAGTTTCTCTGTGTAGTTTTGGTGCCTGTCCTGGATCTCACTCTGTAGGCCAGGCTGCCCTCAAACTTACATAGATCCACCTGGCTCTGCCTCCCGAGTGCTGGGATTAAAGGTGTGTGCCACCACCGCCCGGCTCAATATGTAACTCTTGTGTTCCTGCTTCATGTAATGAATTCATTAACATTGAATTCGCTGCCAACAGTGACTGTAAGTCGAGCCTGAATGAAGGTTATCTGATGTCTTTTCTCCCTAAGGTTCAGCAAAGCTCCTGACTCTTAGAAGCTCTAGATAGCATGGTAGCACAGCACTCAGAGCATTGTTCAAATAAAAGTCACACCCAAGTGTACAAAAATGTGGAAAAACATGGTGGTGCATACCGCTTGGGTGGATCAGAAGTCCAAGGTCATGCTTAGCTACATAGGGAGATAGAAGCCAGTTTGAGCTACATGAAACCCTCTATAAACAAACAATTAATTAGAGCCTGTACGCTGGAAAATGTACCTGTTTTTCAAGTGTTAATGAAGTAACCTTACCTCAGGAGCATAGCTTAGAAACTACATTGACTTCTCAAGTATATTTCAACTTTTTTATTAATGTTTTTCCAGCTTAGGTTCATGGCATTTCATTTTAATTCTGTTAATACTCCTAGAAAGACAAATATGTGAGGAAGGAATTCTCTGGGGCATATGTATGTGGGTGTTCATTTTTCAGTGTGAGAATGCAATCACGAAAACTAGAAATTTAAAGTGAAACAACACAAAAATACACAGCAACCCTTGTTTACACTATGATAGCTAAAATAAAGGCAAGGTCGTGTGCTATCTGACTTTAACTGGGAATGCCTGTATCAGGATATAGCAGATAGCAAATGATCCTTGAAAACACTGCAAGAGTTGATTTTCCTATTGCAGACATAGTAAGTAATGACCAACTGCACCCGGTTACTGGACCAAAGCTGCATATGCTAGTGTGGTAGATTGTTACACAGGCTTTTTGAAGAAAAGTAAACATCTTTTCCCATCAATGAAAAACTTAAGTTTAAAATTTTCTTTCAAGTATAAAGGCTCAGACAACTATCTATAATAGGATCTGATGCCCTCTTCTGGCATGTAGGTACATATGCAAAGCACTCATACAAAAATATAAATAAAAAAATCAAAAGAACCCAAACAGAAACAGCTCAAGGGCTGGAGAGATGGCTCAGAGGTTAAGAGCACTGACTGCTCTTCTAGAGGTCCTGAATTCAATTCCCAGCACCCATGTGGTGGCTCCCAACCATCTGTAATGAGATCTGATGTCCTCTTCTGGCCTGCAGTCATACGTGCTGTATACATAATAAATAAATAAATCTTAAAAGAAAGAAAGAAGAAAAGAAAGAAACAGCTCAAATATCCATCAACCAAAGAATGAAAAATATAGTATATCCATAAGACAATATTATTCAACCACAAAAGAAAATTGAAATACTGATCTGGCTGCAGTGTGAATGAAATTTTTTTAAAAAAACATTTTTTTATGTCGAGGATGGTAGCACACGCCTTTGATCCCAGCACTTGGGAGGAAGAGGCAGACAAATCTCTCTGAGTTCAAGGCCAGCCTGATCTACAGAATGAGTTCCAGGATAGACTCCAAAGCTACACAGAGAAACCTTATCTTGAAAAAGAAAAAAGAAAAAAAAATTATTATGTATGCAGTGTTCTGCCTGCATGCATGCATGCCTGCACACCAGAAGAGGGCACCAGATCTCATTACGGATGGTTGCGAGCCACCATGTGGGTGCTGGGAATTGAACTCAAGACCTCTGGAAGAACAAGCCAGTGCTCTTAACCTCTGAGCCATCTCGCCAGCCCTGTGAATGAAATTTAAAAACAAGATTCTAAGTAAAAGAAGCCAGGCACAAAGGGCCACGTGGTATGATGCTATTTATGTGACATTCCTGGAGTGGTTGTAGGGCAGGTCAGGATGTTCTGAAATTAGATACTTGTGATTGGTGTGACTTTGAATATATGAAATGTTCTGCGCATGCAACAACAGATATGCCCTCTGCCGGCCATCTCAGTGCTAATTTTAATCAGAGGCTAGTGCCATTTTTAATTTCAGCAAGGCATTTTAGTACAGCCAAAAGTTTTAGGGTTAGTCTCAAGTGAACAATGTGGCCTTTCACTTGTGATTTTTTTTTTTAGGTTGAACATCTGAGTAACCTTCAAACGAGATCCATTTTCCTCACGCAGCACCTGTTCAGTGTACCTGATTCCACCCCTCCAACTCAGAATTGACCCATGACTGTCCTTTAAATAGCTATGGCTTGAAAGAGCACAGTATACCAGGGAATTCCAACCATAGAAATGGCAGCTGAGACTGGAGGTGAATCGAGTCAGTTTTGTTTCCTCTCTTGTCTGTGCTTCAAACCCAGGAGGAACAACAAATCATTCATTTAGATCCAAAGAAATGGTAATTGCCACGGCCATTCCATTTTACTTAGTGTAACAGGAGGAGACTGGGAGCTTCTGAGTGTGGCAGCCTCACTGTGATCTCCCAACCCCAGCTGTCATTGAGGAGACTTAAGCATGTAGGTGCTGGGCTGGAGAGATGGCTCAGAGGTTAAGAGTACTGACTGTTTTTCCAAAGGACCTAGGTTCAATTCCCAGCAACCATATGGCAGCTCACAATTGTCTGTAACTCCAGTTCCAGGAGATCCGAAACCCTCACACAAACATACATGCAGGCAAAACACCAATGCACATAAAATAAAAATAAATGTAAAAAAGAAAAAAAAAGAATGTAGGTGCTGACCTGATTGTAACCTGCTGAAATTCAGTGGTTCTCAACCTTCCTCATGCCCCATCTCATGACCTCATGGAAACACAATCTCCAAAGCCATTCCCACAAAGACCCTCACTCTGGGAGTTAGGGCTCCAATACATGATTTTCCTGGGAGCTGGGCGAGGCATAATTAAGTTTATTTATAGTGATACCCTATAGTAATATTTTGTCTTACACACAAAAGCAGAGTATCACTTTACCTGTGTCAGGACTTGGTTTGACACTAGAAAAGCTGTCTTCTGATTTACTGCTTACTGAGTCATCCTTAGTGACTTCTCCAGCAGCGACTGTAGGAACGTAAGGAGATGCATAGTTTTTTATTTTTTATTCCCTCCCTTTCAGAATTTCACCTTAACATCACTAATGCTCCGTGATTGTCTGCTTTTAGATTCCTCGCCTTTAAGCATCGTTTTACCATAGGTCATTAGCAGGTATTGATGATGTGTTCATTTCTAAGTCTTCTGACATAGTCTCCATCCACCCCTTCCAGCACTGACATGTCACTGTACAGCCTGTGGGCAACTTTATCAGTAGACGCCTTACATTTTATTTTTAAGGCGAATAGCTGCATACGTAGCTAACACACTTTGTTTTCTACTTCCTTAGGGTTGCCTCATTTAAACCACAAATCAAATCTTGAGAAAAGTGTGCAGTAGAGGTCTTTAGGACCACCTTGCCTGAGCCTCCCATTTTAGGCAACAGTCTATGTACTTGGCTGCTTCCAGGTTCCATCCATCTTCTGAGAGACTGACCTAGAAGTTGGCTTCCTGACCCCTGGTCCAGAACTCATTCAGTTCATTTTATGTTACTTGTGTGTGTGTGCATTGTATCTCTGCCGTTTCAGCTGCATTGATTTTTAAAGAGCTTTGTGATGTTTCATAGAAGACTTACCTACCTCTAAGGATTTCTTTGGTGCCATTTTTAGATTTACTGTATTGTGTAGTTGGTATGGAATCTTGCCTTAACTTCTGTGATCTGAAATTGCATATTGGCTTTGAAAATTTTACCTATTTTAAAATTTGTTCTGAAAAATCCTACTTTCTTCCTTTGTAATTATGTAAAAAAAATTTTTTGCATTTTAAAGGAGAACAGTATGCATTAACTCTATTTCATTATCAATTCAGCAACTAGTTAATATAATAACACTTACTAAGGAGCCTACCTCATGGTTCAGTAGGTAAGTGGTATGCAAGCCTGCTAACTAAATTCATTCCCAGAAGCCCTTGTGAAGACAGAAAGAGAATACAAATTCCACAGTTGTTCTCTGACCTCTACGTGTACACTGGGACACATGCCCCCCACCCACCCCCATGTAGCATATATTCAACATAATAATTTAAATAAGTGACGGGTTTTAATGAAACCCGTTTAACTCAGATTGTATTGTCTTGTGCAGCTGAACCCCTTGTGATGTGACATATTAAAGGCACCTCCCCTCCACTCCCCACCTGTCTGGTCAGCTTCAGTTTCTACATGTGCACGTCCTGTGGTTCATTCTCCATCTTGGAATTCGTGCATTTGTGATTTTTCTCTTTTGTTATTTCCCAGAGTAGCATTCAACTCAGTGAAACATTTCCTATTCCTAGTCATGCCTAGGCCTCGGGCTGCTCCCACAGCCTTGTATTTGTGTTTCAGATTTTCAGACTTTGTTCTGCGCTGCTCCCTGTCTCTCTCTCTTCCAGTTTTCTGAAGCCGGCTCGCAGTTTGTTCAGATGTCTTTTCATTTCTCACCGTTCCCTCTAGTTGTTGTATAGTTGTTTTCTGACCAGATGCCTATCAGAGCGCGGACTTCTGGTGTAGTCCGGTGTTTTCCTCCTTCATTTGCTACCGTTGGAATAAGAGTTGGATTATTAGGGGCTCCCATTATTGATGTACAGATACCTGCATCTGCTGGAGAGAGAAGAATGTATACAGATTGCATACGTCAGACAAGATACATAAGCAGATAATGTATTATTAAGTCACTTCTCCATAGGGATGGGCTGTAGTATTTGTTAGCTGAGCTTTTCTCTTAAGGTACGGAAATGAGCTAGCTAGCTTCATTCAGTAAGGGTTTGAAATTAATTAAAACATGCATGACTTCACTGGATTTACATTTACCAGATGTAAATTTCTGTTTTGTCTTGTTAGACCCCTAGAAAGCTGCTGTGGGCATGTTCGTTATTGTGTATAAGCTTAGCTCTGACATTTCTTCCCTGATTTAAAGAGTAAAGCTTAGAACCTACAAAGCCAGTATTTCTAGGAAACCTGCATTTTATTGAAGAAATTATGTGACTCAGAAATGATTTTTCTGTATAGATAGATGGGTAAAGAGGGAGAAATCATTAATCCTAAGGCTCTATGGGGGGGAGGGATGTCTATTTTCCTTACATTTACTTCCCAACCTGAAAGTAGATCGGTTTCAGTACGTTTTGGCCTGTTCTATACCTAGTTCACTGTCTGATGCACAAGGTCTACACTAAGAGTCCCTGAGATAGGGTCCTTGTGATCTGGTGGTGCTGATGTTTGCTTGGGGGACAGATTTCTCCCGCTGAACCAAGGAGGGGAGAATTGGATTGGAGTAACTGGTAATTCCTGTAGATTCGGACACATTTTATTACAGAGTGGTATGATTTAGATTAAATAGTCACGTGCTGGTGAGATGGCACAGTGGGCAGAGAGACTTGCCGCCGCCGCCGCCGCCGCCAAGCCTGATGACCTGTTTGATCATCTAGACCCATGAGGTAGGAGAGAACCAGTGTCTCAACATTAAAACGGTTTAAATCCAGTTTAACGGTTAATTGAGACTAAGTTGCAGGTAAGGAATATTCCAGATTTAGATTTAAAATTCTAAAATCTAAATTACGATTTAAAATTCTGCTTTAGAGAACCCAGAGGGCCAGGTGGTGGTGGCACATGCCTTTAATCCCACTCAAGGCAGAGGCAGGCAGATCTTTGAGTTCAAGGCCAGCCTGGTCTACAGAGCGAGTTCCGGGACAGCCAGAGCTACACAGAAATCCTGTTGCAACAAAACAATACAAAACAAACAAACAAAACAAAACAAAAAACACAGAAAGAGTTGGGGAGAGAGAGAAAAGCAAGGGGAAGATGGTGGCCCACAGGTCCCTTACCTCCCTAGCTTTACTAGGACTCAGTAAAGAAGGATAGAATTTTCTAGTTCTTACCTGGTTTTATGTTCCCAGAAAAGGGCCTGGTGCAAACTGTCAGTGAAACAAGAAAAGCTCTCGTGGTCATTTGTAGTGTGAATCATAAAGTTGAACAGAGGCCACTGTCCAGAGCTTTGAAGCTGGAAGCCTTACTGTTCACGGAAACAAATGAGTGGGCTCTTGGCCACTGTTGGAATAAGGTCCAGACTGATTTCAGTTAAAACACGGGGCTTATGTGAGATGCCGTTGACGTGAGTAGTCAGTTACAGAAATAAGTCTAAAGATGTTGCCTACTACGAGTAATTAAGTGTCAAAGTGTCAGCTGTGGGGTTAGGGGTTAGAGTTCAATTCCTAGTCCTGCAAAAGAAAAAAGAAGAAAGATAGAGGAAGGGAGAAAAGGAAGGAATTGTCCTACACACCATTATAAACAAGTGTGTCCAACCTGCAAGAGGTTAACTGAGAAAGGACTAGCGGTGTGAGGAAAGATGTAGCTCAGGGGTAGCACTTGCCCAGCAAAGCCAAGGCCGTTCATTCCTCAGAACCGAATAAGGTGGAGGCGGGGGAGGAAGGGAGAGACAGAGAGATACATTGGAGCTGGTAGGTTTTAGAAGTTAGTTTTTCCTTAAAACAAGCAAGTGGCAAAAGGCTGCTGACACTGGCTAACAGGGAAAAGAGGAGATTTCACAGCCGCAATCGACACTCGTGTCTGAGAGGTGGCGCCCGGTACCATCCCTTCCTGGCTCACCAGGTTCTCTTGCTGGATCTCTAGCTGTGGGGCCTGGCTCTGTGTGCAGATGCTTGTCCACGATAAGAGACAATGACGTAGTCCACAGAGACGTGGGAAGTGAGCTGACTTACAGTTTTGACCAAAGCTGGAGAGAAGGCTGTCTGTTGACCTTGCCTGTAGCAGTGACCCAACTGATGGAAAAGATGAAGTAAACATACGTACGTCTTTGTCCCAGAAGGCGGTGTATCCTGGTGTCCAAGGCCCCGGCAGCCAGTTTTCATTCCTAGCAATTTCCTGGAGGAGCCCGAATTCCTGGGGGCTCCATTCCAGAATTTTAGGGTTTTTGTTTATACATTTAGGAAGGTGAGAATATTAGAAATTTCTGTCTTGTTGGGGGCTGTATGAAACACATAGCTGGACAGCATTTTTGATACATTCTAAAATTAAGTCCTAAAGTATCTTTCAAACCTATCCATATTTCAAAGCCACATCAACCATAGTTGGTACAGCAATTAGTGCCATTTTAATGTGCTTTTGCTTTACTGGAGATGTAAGAAGTGATGGTCTTGAAACTCCTTTTGAAATCCATCCATACCTTGTGCAAAAAGGTATGTTGGATTTTTTTTTTAATCTTGATATTTCAGGCTGTATTTATCACATATACTCAGAAATTGTAAATGAAGTGAAAAACGAAAGAACAGTGTTTTTCTTTTTACCTCCGGTAATCTCTGGGGCGGTACTGGAGCCCAGGGTTGCCAGGTACCTGCTGTGGCCATCCTCCTCCTCTGTGAATTATGTGGTGGGTTCATCCTGCAGGATTGCATCAAAATCGTGGAAGAACTTCATAGTTCTAGAGCTGTCTCCTGAGTTGTGGGCATGCCTAACTGTCCTGCGTTCATTCATACTTGAGATTTTTATACTTTGCACGACACTGTTTCCAATCTCTGTATATGCCTAGTGATTGCAGCCTTGTAGCAATGTAAATAAGTATTCCTTTATTTCTCAGTGTCCCATAAAGTTGTTTTCCTATATTTCTTTCTGCCCAAACACTTAGTAAAGCTTTAACCTCCTCCTCAGTCCAGTGCTGTCCAGCTCCGCCCTCCATGTTGAAAGTGACCTGGAAATGATTCGCTATTTCTAGCTAATGTTTTGTTTCCCAGGAAACCAGAGGGGTGGTTGTAGTAAGCTCCTGAGAGCTTGAAAGGATGTAGTTTAATTGGTTCAAGCTGCCTAAAGGAGTAATTTTAGAAGGTGCCAAAGAAGCAGGCTTGCTGGTTAAATACCCTGGACCTAAATGATTGCTAATCTTACTTGTTTGGGCTTTAGGGGAAAAATTTACCCTTGGAGTAAAGGGAATGCAAACTATTTTGGTGTAATTTTTTTTTCTTATATAATTTTTGGCTTCACTAAAAGTGTTGTTTGTTTGTTTTGTTGTTTTTTTTTTTTTAATGACTTGGAAATGGTTGGCAGTGACTTTGGGATTTCTTTTTTAAGGTTTATAGTTAATATTAATAAGCATACATTTAAAAAGCATCACATTTTGTGCTGAAGTGATAGCTTATTGGTAAGGGTATTTGTTATTGCAAAGGGAGAAGGACTCAGGTTCTGTTCCCAGCACCCATGTGGCAGCTCACAAATGTCTGTAACTCCAGTTCCAGGGTATCTGACACCCTCCTCTGGCCTCTGTAGAGGCATCCATGTTGTGCACATACATTCATGCAGGCAAAACATCCATGTGCAGAAAATAAAAATATAACTTAAAGACCACTGTTTCACATTGGGGTGATGGTGCACACCTTTAATCCAGTATTAACTCTCTGAGTTTGAGGCCATCCTGGCATACACAGCAAGCTCCAGAGCAGCCTAGACTACATAGAGAGATCCTGTTGCCAAACAAATGGGGGCAGGGGTGTTGGAGAAAGATTCAAAGTGTGAAAAGCAAAAGACAAAGATGAACTGGGTGTGCACCTGTAATCCCAGCTGGTGAGCACCAGCAATCCCAGCTGGTGAGCACCTGTAATCCCAGCTGGTGAGCACCTGTAATCCAGATGGTGAGCACCAGCAATCCCAGCTGGTGAGCACCTGTAATCCCCGAGGTGTGCTCATATGTGCTGCTGTGCACCTGTAAATCCCATGAAGCTCGCTGATTTCACAGAGGATCCATTTCTTTGCTCACAGGGGTCAGGAGAGTGCTGGTATTGTGACCAGTGATGGGAGTTCAGTGCCTACATTCAAGGTGCATAAGGTAAGTTTGAGCATTCAAAACTGATGATATTAGATAACTGTTGCCAGCTGGTCATTAATATCTGCAATGGGGGTAGTCACATGGTGCACATCTTTAATGCCAGGACTCGGGATGCGGAAGCAGGAGTTTGGGTTTAGTTTGTTCTATATAGCGAGGTTCAGGCCAGACTGGACTACATAGTAAGACCCTGTTTTCTAAAATAAATAAGTTAGTAAATATACAAAGTGTGGGGATATGAATAAAATTGCAGCTAGAAGCAATTAGATAAGTCTACTAAGAAGACTTCTGCATCAGCCATCTAGAAGACTCTTGGGTCAGTCTATCTACTTCTAACTTTGTGTCCTCATACTTGTCAAATTAGGATGGATTTCTTTCCCAGTGATCTTTTGCTAGACCAGCTCATTCACGCCAGGGGGTCATCTATTTAAATATTTTTAAGAAGCCTTGACTTTTTTAAATGCCAATTCCAGTTAATATTCGACAGATTTTATTGTCTAGTAATAAAATCTTATTGCTAACTATCTGTCTTTAACATTTCCTAATTAAGAGTGTCATAAGATAGAAGTGTCAATGCTGTGGCAGTCCTAAACACTAAATTGCTCACTTTGAAATGAATTTAATGTGAACATCCGGAGTCCAGTTTAAAAAGTGAATTCATTCCATTCCTGGCGCACAGAGAAGAACAGGAAACACCTGTCTAGTTTGGACTGCCCGAGCGTAGTCTTGTTACTAGCAATACCAGTTTCTGTTTTTTTCCAACATCTACTTTTGCTTTGACTTCTCAAGGGAATGGGTCTTGTAAATCATGTTTTTACTGAAGACAATTTGAAGAAATTATACGTCTCGAATCTTGGAATCGGTCATACGCGCTATGCCACGACGGGAAAGTGCGAGCTGGAAAATTGTCAGCCATTTGTTGTGGAAACTCTTCACGGGAAAATAGCCGTGGCACATAATGGGGAACTGGTAAATGCAGCTCGGTTAAGGAAAAAGGTAAGTTGTTGTTTAGCGGCGCATCGGGTGTTATGATAGTTAATGAAAAGACATTGGAGGGCTCAACTAAGGGCGTCTTCTAACTATTGCCGCCTGTTACCTTGGTTCCAGAAGCCATTGCATCAGAATTGCCTGCATGCTGCTCTAACTCCAGATTCTGGTACTCCCCAGGTGACTGGAAGCAGTGCCACTTCAGGCTGTGATTTGGAATGTTGATTTATGTTGTCAGCAGCATGAGGGATTACTGTAAACATCCCCTTATAACGTTGTCCTATGTTCAGAGTTGGTGAGAGAGAAAAACCAAGGCATTGTTCCCTGTGTCCAAACTCAACACTGCATAATGCTATGACCAGACATGGGGTTTTCTTTCTTTTTTTGGTCTTTTGAGGTAGGATTTCTTTGTGTAGCTTTGGTGCCTGTCCTGGAACTCACTCTATAGACCAGGCTGGCCTTAAACTCACAGAGATCCACCTGTTTCTGCCTCCCAAGTGCTGGGATTAAAGGCGTATGCCACCACCGCCCGGCCATGTGGGGTTTTAAGACAGTCAGTTGGTGGAGAGCTCATTCTCATGAGACTATTGCTCAGTTCAGATGCCCACTCCAAGTCTAGGCCCTGAGCACTTAGGGCCTACAGGCTTTAAACTGAGTTCCCACATTCCCTTCTTGATTTCATTTGGTAAGGAGTGGCTCATGGAACTCAGGAAAATGCTTAATTTATGCGTATTCATTTATTTTAAGAGACATTGTGGAGGATACAGAAGAGGTGGGTATAGCAGAATTTGTGGGAGGAGACATGAGGCCTCAGTGCCTCTAAAAACCACTCTCCAGGAACTTCCATTTGTGCTCAGCCAACCAGAAGCTCCATGGACCCAGTCCTTTTTTTATCTTTTGTGGATTGGCCTTTGATGGTCAACCTGACCTCTGGCATCTGTTCCCTCCTTGGAAGTCTAGTCTAAGACTGAGTGTAGCCCTTTAATCACATCACTGGTTTCCATGGTAGCTACCCTCTATCTTGAGACATATTATTATTATATTATTGTATAAAATACATTTACTTTAGTGGTCAGGCAGTTTTGGGATTGTGTGCCAGGAGAGATTAGGCTGCAATCAATGTGCATTTGGCTTTTTAGCTCTCCATATCTCTCAAGTGTGGACAAAAGATATTTGGAGTAGAAAGTAGAAAGCTGTCTCTTCTGAACATGAATAGCCTTCTTCCTTGTTAGCCCCTGAATAACCTGCTGGTAGTTTACATTGTGTTCGTTACTGTAAGAATAGAAAGAGGATTTTAAGTGGCTTTTGTTGGTTTGCGGTTCTGGGGGTTGAACCCAGGACCTTAGGTGTGCTAGGCATCACTGTGTCTCTGAGCCATGTCCTCAGCCCCACACCAGTGTCTAAGGGACCTAAGCACATGCAGGGTTTGGTTTTGCAAGCCAGTGGAGCTATCCCCCATGGGTGTCAAGGGTGATGATGTATTTATTTCTTACTCTTTGTGACCAAGTCTCACTGTAGCCCAGAACAGATATGTAGATCTAGCTAGCCTGAAACAACTCCTGCCTCCATCTTCCGAGTACTGGGATTACAGGCATTTTTTTCCCCTATCGGAACAATATCATGAAAATGCAAGAAGAAAGTTGAATATAGACTCAGAATTCTTTGTCTGAAATGCTTAGGAGGGAGATCTTTCAGATTCTGTAGTATTTGCACATTTTGAGATGCGACCAAGTCAACATGAAGCTTATATTTCATGGTACAGATAAAACATGTTAAATGATAATTTTGTATGGTTTTTTTTTTTTTTTTTTGTCTTTGTTTTTGTTTCTTCAGCTGCTCTGTTGACATAGAAATGATGAAGGTACAAAGTGCAGCTCCCTTAGTGTCAACAGTTCTCAGCCTGTGGTGTCACGGCCCTCTGCTGTTAGTGTTATTACCACTCTGGGCTTTACATGCCCGTGACCCAGCATCTAGTGTTACAGCCCTGAGCTTGGGGTGTTGGGTAGCCAGAGCTAGTGACTTGGCAGCATTTTGGAAGCCTTCCAGCATTCGGGTCTTCCAGCTGTCTACAGCTCTCTGCTGTCCCTCACCTTCGCCGCCCACAGCTCTCTGCTGTCCCTCACCTTTGCTGTCCACAGCTCTTTGCTGTCCACAGCTCTCTGCTGTCCCTCACCTTCGCCATCCACAGCTCTCTGATGTCCCTCGTCTTCACAGTACTTTGCACTGTCCTTTTTGTGTTGTGGGTATGTGTGTGGGTCTGAGTGCATGTTTTGTACCATGTACATGAGTGATGATGCTTCTGGAGACCAGAAGAGTGCATCAGATTCCTAAGTGCTGGAGTTTTAGGTGGTTTTGAGCTGCCTTGTGGGTGCTGGGAATTGAACCTAAGTCCTCTGCAAGAGCAGCCAGTGCTTTTAAACACTGAGCCATCTCTCCAGCCCTTTCCCACAGTTCTTTATAATGCTCTGAAGTCTTTTGTAGCCTGTGGTCCTGCTCACCCCCTTGAACTCCTTAGCCTTCCTCTAGCTGTTACTGGGTGTCCCTGGAATGAGAAACCCCAAGGGACCACCTGTTCCCTGTACAACCAGCCCAGCCTACTGGACCCATACTGAAAGGCCTTAAGTAGGCAGCAAAGCTAATCAGATGAGCTAGCTAATCAAATTGGCTGTGCTGCAGCACAGAGGCCATGCACAGGAAGGAAGTGTCCCAGACGGATGCCCAGGGGCTGAGAGCAGCCTTGCTTATTTATGTGGAGTAGCTGACTTGGTGCAGAGAGGTACTGCTCCTGCGGGGCTGAAGACAGCTGTGATGAGGTCTGGAGGTTATCTGGATGGCTGCGGGCTGCGGGCTGCGGGCTGCAGGCTGGATTGTATAAAGGTTGTCCGAAGCTTATCATGGCCACAGTAACTTTTGAGGGTCCTTGGCAATTGAAGTGTACCCCTTTTGCCCCACTGAAATAAGTCTCTATGGGTGTCCACGGTTGGTCTGAGTCTCCCTGCAGTTGTCCTGACCCATTTATTTGGCAGCTCTCAGGATTTTCCTGAGAATGGTAAAAGCTGAAGTTGTGGCCATCAGCTTCCCCAGGGAACACCGGGCCCTGCCTATCAGGTGACGCAGCAGTGTTTCTCACAGCCCTGCCACATCTGGGGGCCACCGAGATAACAGTAGCAGCTGCAGAGCCGGTTCCTGGCTTCTGTTTCTGCTGTCCTCAGGCAAATCCAAGGTAGCTCTTGGGTAACTGCTGCACTGACCAGTTTCAGGAAGGGGCTGACAGCTGTCAATCATGAGGCTGACAGTTCCTGACAGTTTCCTCTATCTAAAGAAATAGATCATTGGAAGTAATTACAAGGAAGTTACTGCTCATTGGAAATAATTACAAGGAAGTTACTGCTCATTGGAAGTAATTACAAGGAAGTTACTGCTCTTTGTGTGTAACAGGGAGGCAGGTAGCCTCAGTGAGGGCCTCATGACCTGATTGCCCTTCAGAGCTGTGTGGAAACTTAAAAAGGTTCAAAGTTTAGAGCATTTTGGGGTTTTGGATCAGGAAATACTCTTTATATTCTTGAAGCATAAGAAGGCATGTGATAGAAAGAAAAAAAAAAAAGAAGGCATGTGAGGAAAACGAGTTTAAACTTGAAGATGACAAATATGAGAAAATTATAAATTGGAAACAACCACAGAAAGCTAAAATCCAGTAGTCGGGGCAGAGTGCTTACTCAGGCAGCCTGTCCAGGGCACACTGGGATCTTCCTCTCTTAATGATGTCCAGTTTCTGTCTCTGCGTGATTGTTTCACCTGTTTGTTGCTGATGACACGGCATCTTTATATTCCTGGAAGCTCCTTTTGATCTATTTATACCATTCATTTACTGTCCTCTGCTTTCTTCAGTTCATTAGATTCTAGTAATGTTCATTTGATAACCTCAGGACCAGGCGCTGGTTAGTAACAGCATGCATGCATGTCCACACACATGCACATACACACGTATGTGCACATTTTGTTTAGCATTTTTAGAGCTGATGTTCCACGTACAATAAGTAGCTACAGGAACTGAACAACGGTGAATTGGGGATTTAAAATATCTAGAGCCCAGGCTTCCTCGTTACTCATTGTCTGTTTTGTGTTTTAGCTTTAGGAAGCTCCCACTGCTCTGCTGTGCCCTCTCTGTCAGCAGTGGCATTGTCGTGGCCATAATACACATTTCTGTCCACAAATTGAGAAAACGGGTATTTTTACAAATTTAGACAATCACAAAAGTGTAAATATGAAGTAAATTACCAAAGTTGACTGCTTAGAAATAGTCGTCACCAAGAATTCAGTCGTAAACAATACATAGCTCATTGTTTCCAGACATAGCCCCTTATCTAGGTATTAGGTTTAACTTTACACATGGAGCTGGCTCCTGAAAATGCTTTTTAGTGTCCACTTAAATTATTCTGTCCATGTTTGTGGTGCAGCCTCTAGGTCAGTCCTGTTCAGAATTTCATGGTGATAAAGTACACTCAACCAATGTTTATTTAATGTCTCCTACATTTAGTCATTTAAAATGTTGATCCCTGTCAGCGGTCAGAAGTATGGATATACATTTATGCCACCAACAAACTCAGTTTGAGAGTCATTGGTGCACTTTGCTACTCTTCAGAAGGAAGATGCCTTACTTACCAGGATAATGGAGGGTCGTAGAAAAGGGCTTTTCTGCTTACACTCAGACTTAAGTTTTGCCTTATAACTGCTAAAGCAGTTCTTTTCTGCCTAGCTCTAGAGACTCCCCATTGCCCCCAGCAGCAGTCTGCTGTCGTGAGTATACACATACAGTACATACAGTTAGTGGGGTGTGGGGTTGTAACTCAGTATCTGTAGAATGCCTGCCTTCTATTACTGTGTGCTGTTGGACAAGAGGTGGAGCATCTAATGGTCTAATGATGAAACTTCTCTCTCCCATAGCTTCTGCGCCATGGTATTGGGCTTTCCACATCCTCTGATAGTGAAATGATTACTCAGTTACTCGCGTATACCCCGCCTCAGGAACGAGACGATACCCCAGACTGGGTAGCAAGGTAATTGTATAACTAGCCTATGCTTGCTGCTCCGGCGACGAGAGCTTTTTACTTGTGCGTGTTTATGGCCAGAGTGATTCATTCGGTGACTTGTAATTCCAGAATCAAGAACTTAATGAAGGAAGCGCCCACGGCGTACTCTCTGCTTATAATGCACAGGGATGTCATTTATGCAGTGAGGGATCCGTACGGAAATCGCCCTCTGTGCATTGGTCGTCTTATTCCAGTTTCTGATATAAATGACAAAGGTCAGTAGGAATTTGATTTTCATGATGCTTTTCAAAATCATTGTTTCTGTTGGCGAGTCTCAAAATGCTTCCCCTTTCTCCCCTTTTTCTTTTATGAGCTCCCCAAATCTGTGATTATGGGAAGCTTGTGGATAGGAAGAGAGGGAGCAAAGAAAACACATATCTTTATTTACTTTGTTTTTTTAAGTTTATGTGAGTGTACATACTTTGTATGTGGGTGTGTGCTCCTGTGCTGCTTTTGGAGGCCAGAAGAGGGTGTCCGGTGTCATCTTCCATTACTCCCGACCCGTTCCTGTGAAGCAGGGTCTTTCCCTGAACTTGGAGGTTGCTGGAAGCCTAGCCTTAGTTAGAGTTGTAGGTATGTGCAGGAAGTCAGCCTTGTTATATGCCTGCTGGGCTTTGAACTCTGGTCCTCATGATTTCACAGCAAGCATTCTAACCCTAGCTGTTGGTATTTCTAAAAAAATGTGTGTATGGGGTGGAGGTGTACACACGTATGAAGTTGATGGTCAACTTCAACTATCGTCTTCTGTTGCTTTCTACTTTACTCTTTGAAACAGGGTCTCACTGAAACTGGAGCTCACCGTTTTCAGCTAGGGTGGCTGGCCAGTGAGTTCTGGGGGTCTCTCCCAGAGGGGTTACAGGTGACTACCGGCATGCTGAGCTTTGAACTGATTTCAGGCCCTCCTGTCTGCAGAGCGGGCACTGTCCTCCCTGAGCCGTCTCGCTAGCTCCCACTCTTAGTTTTTGAGGTCTTCTTCTTTGGCTGTGTCTGACTTTTAAGTGCTTTTAATGCTATATTCCTTTTTCTTCTTGTCTTTTTTGAGTTGCCAGTTCATATCTTTAGCCTAACTAACCTTTTTCTTTCTGCAGTGATTTTTCTTTATAACCAATCATCTCTCTTGTTCAAACTATGATATCATAATGCTAGAAGGAATCTTGGATTATTTATTGCCTTTTTTACCTAAGTTGTGTGGAACACCTGCTTTTAATGTGATGATAATAGCAGTTTTTATCTATTGGATGTTTTGTTATTCTCACAAAATAGCCTCTTTTTTTTAAAAAAAAACTTTTTAAGAAATGATTTTACATCTTTGTGCTTGAATGAACATGGATGATGGGGTATATGGAGGTCAGAAGACCTCCAACAAGGGAGTCTGATCTCCTGCCACGTGGTTCCCTCCCAAGTTGTCAGATTTGACAAAATCCCCTTGTCCAGTGAGCCAGTCTCAAGGGCCCGAAAGCCTCTTTAAAAACTTCCCTGTGGGGACTGGGGATGTAGCTGATTAATACAGTGCTTGAGCAGGCTGTGCTAGGCTCCTGGCTTCTATCCCCGGGACTCCAGACGAAAACCAAACACAAAACAAAGAATTTCCCAAACCCGTTCACTAAATTGATCGTCTTGTGATTTATAGAGAAAAAGTCTTCAGAAACTGAAGGATGGGTGGTGTCTTCAGAATCTTGCAGCTTTTTATCTATTGGTGCAAGGTAAGTTGTAGCCTATTAATCATTTTTTTTCTTTCATGCATTCATGAGAAATTTTTTCTGCCAAATTTGATGATACATGCCTGTAGTTCTGGCTTTGAAAAGTCTGAGGCAGAATGGTTATAAATTTAAGAAGAACCTGAGTTATATGTATAGATACCCTGTCCTCCCTCCCCAATAAACAAACAAACAAACAAAACAAAACTAAACAAAACAAAAAACAGATGGGACAAGGGGAAGAGGGAGAGGAAGGAGGCAGAACTCTTTCATTCAGGCATGGTGACAGACACCTAATCAGTCCAGAACTCTTTCATTCAGGCATGGTGACAGACACCTAATCAGTCCAGAACTGGCTGGTGGGGAGGTGATGGATATTTTTGTTTCCATGACCGATTTCCTTTCCATAAGAAAGCATTTGTGAATAGTGTGCGTAGCAGTTGTACTAACTTTAATGTACCAATACTACCTTTTGGCTCTGAAAATACTGTCTTTCAAAATGCCACAAGTCTCGCTTGATTTTTTTATTTTAGTGTGCATGTGTTTGTTTTTGATTCCAGGTCTCACACTAACTCAGGCGACCCTGGAGCCCATGAGAGCTGGGAATGCAGGTTGAGACACAGTGTCTAGCTCCCACAATTTAGTTTGTTTATTTCTGTCGTGACATGTATTTATTTATTTGTGTGGGGATCTGAAGACTGTGTGCAGGACTCAGTTCCGTTTGCCCTCTTTGTGGGTTCTAGAGATCAAACCCAGGTCTTTAGGCCTAGTAACAGGCATCTCTACCCACTGAGCCATCTCACTGGCCAAACACTGACTGTACAGAGTAGGGACTTGGGCTGCGCAGAAGGTTCAGTGGGCAAAGTGTCCGCTGCTTGAGCGTGCAGACCTGAGTTGGGATCCCCAGCATCCAAGTGAAAGCTTGGCGGCTGCGGTAGGACCCCAGCACCTGGGGAGGGTCTTTTGTTTGTTTGTTTTGCTTTTGTTTATTGTGTTGCGAAGGGTACCTGTGGAGAGGTCAGAGGACAGCTTGTGAGAGTCAGCTCTTTCCTTCTGCCTTGGCTCCAGCAATCAAACTCGGGTCCTCGGGCGTGGAAGCAGGTGTCCTCATCCTACTGAACGATTCCAGCTCTTTAAGTCATGCTGTTAAGAATTAAGTAAAACAAAATAATAATTAATAAATAAATAAATAAATAAATAAATAAATAAATAAATAAATTAAGCCAGGCATGGTGGTACATGCCTTTAATCCCAGCACTCGGGAGGCAGAGGCGAGCGGATCTCTGAGTTCAAGGCCAGCCTGGTCTACTGAGTGAGTTCCAGGACAGTCAGGGCTAAACAGAGAAACCCTGTCTCAAAAAAAAAAAAAAAAAACAAAAAAAAACAAAAAAACGAAAAAGAATTAATTAATCTTTGCTCCTCTTCCTCAAAAACCACGCAATAACTTTCAGGGTGAAGTGATAATATAGATTATACTGTATACACTGTAAAGATTGGACAGTGGGCACATGAATGAGAGTACTTACTGGCCCCTTTATTTAAAAAAAAAGTCAATAAAATGTTAAGTCCCTTGTTATTAAAATTTTGCAAAATTTGCATAGGAGCAGCAGAGTTATAGAGTTTTCTTTTGCCTTTTAAAAACTAGCATATACTCATTGTATAAAATGATAGGTTTCATGGATATCTTCTGTCTGTTTGTGTCTTCAAAGATATTGCCAAGAGGTCAAGCCTGGAGAAATTGTACAAATATCCAGAGATGGTATCAAAACTCTTGATATAATTCCAAGGTCTGAAGGAGACCCAGTGGCTTTTTGTATCTTTGAATATGTTTATTTTGCAAGACCAGATAGTATATTTGAAGGTAAGTACACTTCTTTTCTTTTACTGTTTGTAAAAATCTTATTCATCTCATTGAATCAAGACAGTTCTTGGCTCAAAAGCGTATGTGGCTCTTGGGCGGCATGTGGCTGTATGCTGTGAATATGTTACTGAGCTACAAATCATAATTGCCCTTCTTTTCAACTCTTAGATTCTGTGTTTCTCTCAGTAATAAAGATTATAATTTTCAAATACATATTAAGGTGAAATTTCATAAATACCACACAATTGTTTCTGTACACATTGCTTTTCCTTTTCTATCCAGTCTATACAATCTTAGCCCCAGCTTTTTAGAATAGCAATCTTATTCTCAGTTAAGACGATTTGTTTCTTTTCCAAACATTCCAGACCAAATGGTCTATACAGTAAGGTACCGCTGTGGCCAGCAGCTGGCGATCGAAGCGCCCGTGGAGGCAGACTTGGTGAGCACGGTTCCAGAATCAGCTACGCCTGCAGCTCTTGGCTACGCAGCAAAGGTATTTACTTTTAATTATTATTCGGTGAGTTGGTCTTCTGGCACTGAAATAAATGTGGACCACAAAGGGGGAAATGTTGATTCCTGTGCAAGAATTATTAGCTATTTCTTTCAACAAAAAGTGGGCTGAGAGGTGGCTTGGTGGGTAGAGGCTCTTGCTACCAAGGCTGATCACATGAGTTTGATTCCTAGGACCCACATGGTGGAAGGAGAGAACTATGAGTTGTCCTTGACCTCCATAAAAGCTCTGGTGTGCATATGCGTGTATGTGCTCATGCACACACACAATTAGTAGTTTTTAATCACCCAAGACTCAAGTGAGTTGTCCTTGACCTCCATAAAAGCTCTGGTGTAGGGGCTGGAGAGATGACTCAGAGGTTAAGAGCACTGGCTGTTCTTCCAGAGGTCCTGAGTTCAATACCCAGCAACCACATGATGGTTTATAACTATCTGTAATGAGTGCCCTCTTCTGGCCTGCAGGGATGCAGGCAGAACATTGTATGCATAACAAACAAACAAACAAACAAACAAATAAATAAATAAATAAATATTTTTTTAAAAAAAGTAACATACCTTAAAGTAATATTCTACCACAGGGGCCATTTTGAGAAAAAAAAAAAAAAAAGCTCTGGTGTGCATATGCCTGTACGTTCTCTTGCATACACATAATAAGTAGTTTTTAATCACCAAAGACTCAGTGAGTTGTCCCTTGACCTCCATAAAAGCTCTGGTGTGCATATGCCTGTACGTGCTCATGCGCACACACAATTAGTAGTTTTTAATCACCCAAGATTAGAATATTGGCCCTCCTTTTTGATTTTTAACAGCATACAGAGTAATGAGTTTCACTGTGACGTTTTATACACTTGAATTCCACTGTTCTTACTCATCCATTCCTCAAGGTCTTTCCTCTTTTTCTTCGTGGTCTCTGGCTTGCCCTCCAGTAGACCTCTTCTTCCTCTCTCCTGGTCCCCTTTCTGTTTTCATCAGACACACACACACACACACACACACACACACACACACACACACAAACACACACAAACACACAAACGCATGCACACCAATACACACTCATTCAGGTTGTCTCACTTCTTTTTGGTGATGTGCCCATCTTTACTTATCATTGTAAACTTTTTTTTTTAAATAGCTGCATGTGGTTGCGTGGGCCTGCAGTCCCAGTACAGAGCAGCTGAGGCAGAAACCCTGCTGTGAGCTGGAGGCCGGCCTAGGCAACATAGTGAGACACTTCTCCAAAACCAAGATGGCATCATGCATATAGAGAGAATTTAGTGGTGGAGCTGAGCGTCCTCACTTAGCTTCTAAATGAAGTAGTGTGCGTGTGTTATTAGAGATGGCTACCTTGAGAAATGGATGAATGCCTCCTGTCCCTCAAAGGCATCTTCTCAGCCCAGTACGGCTACTAACTGTGCATTTATTTTTCCTCTGCCAGTGTGGACTGCCATATGTGGAGGTGCTGTGTAAAAACCGATATGTAGGAAGAACCTTCATTCAGCCAAACATGAGGTTAAGACAACTTGGTGTTGCAAAAAAATTTGGCGTGTTGTCTGACAACTTTATAGGCAAAAGAATTGTTCTCATTGACGATTCAATTGTGAGAGGCAATACTATCTCACCCATCATAAAACTCCTCAAAGAATCCGGGGCAAAAGAGGTAAGTAATGTTAAAACATATGCCGTAGCACCAAGAACTAACCGTTTGATGTTGGCATCAAAGTTACTGTACCCAAGTGATAGTTCAGTGTGATTTAACTTTGCATATCAGATTGCTTTGTGATAGCAGGGCAGCAATATGGAGACCATATATTAACTATTCTTACATTCTACAAAGTTTAATCCTTAATAGATTATGTATAGTGTTCTGTGTGCATGTATCCCTGAAGGCCAGAAGAGGGCACCAGATCTCATTACGGATGGTTGTGAGCCACCATGTGGTTGCTGGGAATTGAACTCAGGACCTCTGGAAGAACAGCCAGTGCTCTTAACCACTGAGCCATCTCTCCAGCCCCTTTTTTTAAATCTTAACAAAAACAGAACAACAACAAAAAACAATCAAGAGTATTGGTTGCTTTCTCTGTTTGAAAATATAGAACCAATTCCTAATACAATAAATTTAACCCATTAAATCAGTTTTGTATCATTGTGTCTTCTGTAAAACAGTGAACTTTCTAAAAATTGCTAAGCATGGATCTATTTGTGCTGTGTTAAATGCTTGGATGCATGTTATGGGCATACCTTGTTTTCATATACTTCACTTTATTAAACTTTATATACTGCAGTTTTTACAAATTGAAGGTTATTAAAATTGTTTTTGAGTCACCATGAACTATGCCTTTTAAAGTTGATGCCAGACTTAATCAAGAAGCGTGTTCGTTCCCACCAGCCATTTCCCTGTTCCCTTCCCTTTGGCCTCTACTCCCTAAAACACAGTGTGGACACTGACTGTAAATAAATTACAGTGGCCTTGAACTGTTTGAGTGAAAGGATGAAAAACTCCTCACTTAGAGATCCGCCTGCCTCTGCCTTCCGAGTGCTGGGATTACAGTGTGCCATCACGCCCAACTCAACCTTCTCTTGAGCCAAAGCCCGGTCCGAAATTAGGCCCTAGCTCTCCCATTCTTCAGAGACTAAGAGCCGTGAGCACACTACAGAAGGAAAATAGAAGGTATTGGAGATGGGCTTGTGAAGTTCAGGGAAAAAATTCTCCACATCATGTAAGTGTGGGGTGAAGCACCAGATGTTGGTGTCCAGAGTGCAGCAAGTTATCCAGAAGCTCAAAGAGGATGGAGGTGGCTGCAGCAGATAGACTTCGGCCTCTAGAGAGAGTGAAGGCATGCCCAGCTCTGATGCATCAGAGGGTGGGCAGACTTGTACTAAGAGGTAACATAGCTGGTGACTTTACTATTCCGAACTCTTAAGGCCCCTCATGTTAAAGTAAATAGGCTTTAGCTGTGCTCTGTGATAGGACACAGCCTGGACGACAGCAAATCTGTTTATAGTGTGGTTTGCGGAGTATGTGATGCTTGCCCTTCACAAAACACTCTTCAGTTTGAATAACCACTGCTCACTTATATCGCACCTACACATTACTTGCAAATGGATTAAATATATACAGTGACATGCTGGTGTAATGAAATGTGTCATGACCATTTAAATCTGTGTGAAGATTGTATAAGACAGGCAGATTGTTCTTACAAGATCTAAGATTAAAAGGAACATGTGGATGCTGGTTATACCATGTACATGAACCTAACAGAAAGGTCAAAAACAATAGTAGACTAAAGGAGCCCTGTTATGATTAGTAAGATTTTCATTATAACCTAGTAGGCTATATCTTTTTAATAGGGTAAAATAAAAGATCAGCAAAGTATCACTTAGGTATTAAAACAAAACAAAAGTAGTTAGGAATGTATAGTCATTAAATAGGAAGTAAAAGATATGGAGAATGAAAATAACTCATTCAGAAAAAAAAATGTACGGGCTGGAGAGATGGCTCTGGTTAAAAGTACTGGTTGCTCTTGCAGAAGCCCCAGCTTAGATTCCCAGCACCCACATGGTGATTCACAACCATTCCTAACTCCAGTTCCAGGGAGATCTGATACCCTCTTCTGATCTCTGAGCATGAAGCATGTATATGGTGCTCCGACATACATGCAGGCAAAACACTCACACCTAATATAAAATGAATAAATCTAATCATTTTTTTTTAAGAAAGAAAAAAATTACCTATTCAATGGAATGATTTTTGTGGTTTACCTTGTTGCTCATGTTGTTAATTGAATGTTCAGTGAGACAGTTTTCACAGTGGGAAAAATGTATAATTAATTTTACTGAGTGTAAGTGATGATTTCTTTCTAAGGTGCACATTCGAGTTGCTTCACCACCAATAAAATACCCTTGCTTCATGGGAATCAACATACCCACAAAGGAAGAGCTGATAGCCAACAAGCCAGAATTTGAACGTCTTGCAGAATACCTCGGTAGGTAGTAAAATTTCTGTAGATTTTAATTGTTGGTTTGTTTGTTTTAAATTCCAAGTGTACTTTTGTGTAAAGCAGCAAATAGTTGGAAGATAAATTTGAGTGCTGAGGAGATGGCTCAGCATCATTATATTATATAACTGCAACACGAGTTTTGGGGACCACAGTTGAGTTCGTAATTTTGGGTAGGTATTGGTACCTCTGTAATTCCAGACTCGGCATGTGGATAAGCTGACTTCCTAGACTAATGGAATCCATGACTCTGAGACCCTTAACCTTGGGCCACTACAGATGAAACATGTACACACATGTGCTTGCACACATATACATTGGGAGAAAAACCATTCACAGTAGCACCAAAAGTTATAAGTCTTTTAGAAATAATTTAAAGATTTCAATTCCTGCTTTGTGTGGTAGTACATGCCTTTAATCCCAACAGTGGAGGCAGGGACAGCCGGATCTCTCTTAGCTCAAAGCCAGCCTGGTCTACAAAGGTAATCCCAAGCCAGCCAGGGCTATAGAGTGAGACCTGTAACATAAAGGCGGCACCAGCTCAAGGTGCTTGTGATTGTGTGGGGTGGATTCCCAGGAAGGCATCATGGCCTCAGACACACTGGAATACATTGACCTTCAAAAGGACAAATTTGATATAAGTGTTCAGACCAAGAAAGTTAATGCAAAACTTCATGATGGAGCCTATCAGCACTGCAAAGTTCTTGAGTGGCATATAAAATACAGCAAATACAAACTACTGTCACAGCCTAGGAAGTGTGGAATGGCGTGTAAAATACAGCAGATACACACCACTGTCAAATAGGAAGAGTGTAGACCATGTGCCTGTGAACTTGAAGTTGGTGCAAAATGTGGTAAGAAAGAAGTTGTTGTTAATCCCCTTAATAACCAACCAGAAACTTCAGCAAATACTGAAAATCGAGCTTCTGACCATAGGGGAAGCTGCGAAAGGAAGACAGGGATGTAGATTTAGATGTTTCAGGTTTTCACAATAAAACTTTAGTTGCCTATATATACAGAATAAATATGCTTGGAAACACTTACCATGGCATGTTATATAATCTACGGAAATTGTTTAGAAAACCATATTACCTAATATCAAACTATCCAGTGTTGAGAACTGGTGTTTGTATCAGAACTATCTTGTGATTAGCTCCCAGTGAGTACATTTCCATTATCCTGACCTCAGGTATGTGACTTCCTGGCAAAAACCCCCATACATCTTACAAAGTTTATAAATAAAACAGTTTATTTTTATATGTACACATACAAAATCATGTGTAGTGCGTTTCCTTCAAAATATTTTTACATACTTTATTCCATTGTTTTTACCTTTCCCAGTTTGGAAATACATATTCAGAAAAAAATATGTGGATTATATCATTAATAACAGAAAGATAAATCTAACATTCACACTCAAGTGGAGATACTGCCTTATTCGTAAGGTCCTGTGATGTTCTCCCTCATAAGCCTATCCTTCCCAGAATTCCATTGTTCAGAATTCTCACTTTGCCGCCATTGTTTCTACTTATACACAATGTAGGCTAGCTTTGTGTGGTTACCGAAGTGTGTGTCCTTATGGTTAAAGTCCCAAAGCTACATGAAAAGTAGCCAGGCAGTATAATGAACTTCCACACTTTTTGCCTACGTTCCCAATTTTAATTTTATGTTTTCTATGTATGTATGTATGTATGCATATGTGACATGTTTGTACATGTACATATGTATGTGTGTATTTGCTGAACCGTTGAAATAATGTGAAACCCTGAAATAAAAAAAAAGATTATTACCATTATTATATATTAAGCAGACATGGAACACTATTCTAAAAAGTAAAAGCGATGGAGCACTTTTTATGTTAGAGATGTAGGTAAAAGCGAGATCAGAAGAGAGAGTGTTTCATCACAGAGTAGTTAACAATTACACACAATCAGAAAACTCCCCCTACACACGGACACACACAATCAGAAAACACACACACACACACACACACACACACACACACACACACACACACACGGGATTTGTCCATTCAAAAATCCAGGGACTTGTGTATTCTAAACAAGCATTTCTACCCCCAGGCCTCATCCCCCGGTTTTTCCCTCCCTTTTAAAGGTTTGAATTGTCCTGGTTGGCTTGAACTTGTGGTCATCTTGCCTCCGCTTCCCAAGAAGCTGGGATTACAGGTTATAAAATATATATATCCAGCTTCCTTTTTAGGAAGGCTAAAGGAGAATTTTCATTAAATGATGCTTTCTGTAGCTGTGCTGTGGTGAAGCATGTTTTCCCTTCTACAGAAAAATCTCCTGACATTTCCCTTTCCTCCTCAGGAGCCAACAGTGTTATATACCTGTCAGTGGAAGGACTGGTTTCATCTGTGCAACAAGAGATAAAATGCAAAAAGCAGAAAGTGAAAAAACATGACATTACAATTCAAGCAAATGGAAATGGTCTGGAATGTTTTGAGAAGACGGGACACTGTACGGCTTGCCTCACTGGGCAGTACCCCGTGGACCTGGAATGGTAGCTGCCTGGACTGAGTTCCTTGAGACTGAAAGTGATGGAGAAGTGGTTTACATACTATCTGTTACTCAATTGTTACAATGTAAGTAGATGCCACATGCTTATGTATTGTACCTTCATAAGCTGTGAGGATTTCTGAGGTTACTAAATTGCTATAATTTTAAACCATGATGATTACATGTAATACAACATGTAGGGATTCTTTTTATACAAGAATTGGCTTTTCACCTAGGAGAAGGCGGGAGGTTTCCTGGTATTTCCCAGACCCGTGCTTGAAGGGTTTTTAAGAGGTTAGGTTAGATTAAGGATCTGTAATGCACACAGGACATGGGCCTTTATGTTTCATGAAAAATTTCAATTCATTGTGCTCCATAGGGATCTAATCTGTACAGTCAAACCTGTAGTTATGGCCTAGCTCTTAGATTCCCCTCCAACCCCAACATACACACACACACACACACACACACACACACACAAACTTGTGGTTCTGGGGACCAATGGAAAACTTCAAAAAAAAAAAAAAAGCTACTTGGGAAGCTGAGACATGGATTCTTGAGTTCAAGGCCAATCTGGGCTTTCTACCTCAAGATAAAAAGTGTCTTTCTAGCTGGGCGGTGGTGGTGCACGCAATTAATCCCAGCACTCGGGAGGCAGAGCCAGGCAGATCTCTGATCTCTGTGAGTTTGAGGCCAGCCTGGTCTACAGGGCGAGATCCAGAACAGGCACCAAAACTACACAGAGAAACCCTGTCTTGAAAAACAAAAACAAAAAAAAGTTGTCTTTCTGTGCCTCAGAGCCCTCATTTATTTAATAAGTCATTCATGCATCTAGTACACAGTAGGAATATGAATACATGTTTAGAACTATCATTTTACCGCTACATTTTAACAGCGCGTGGTCATTAGCTTTTGCTAAATTAGTTTGCAGTTTCATTATGATGGAGGGAAATGTACAGGTTTGCAGACCTTTGCCACCTCTCTTTGGAATGCACCAGAATGACTGACAAATATATCTGAAGCCTTTTTTGTTCCTACACTTGACTAGAAGATGTGATCAATGATATTTAGTGTCTTAACAATACAAGCCTAGCAAATAACTTAGTACATTGGAAAGAAAACAAAAAATTTTAATCCCAAGTAAGCCTTTATCCTTCATTTGATTAGACTTGGCTGTTTGAATTGAGTGTTTGATCTTTGCAGCCTTGCATACTCATACATATATACAAATGATTGAAATTGAGCAAATGGAAACATAGTACGGGCCGATTTGGTTTAATGGCTAAGGAGACAGCTACTGTTTTGGGAATTCAATTGCCTATACCCAGGTGTCAGCTCATAAATCATGTCTTTTCTACTTTGTTTTGTTAGGTCTAGTGAGTGAGTGTTTTTAAGTTTTTTTCAGGATGCAGACTTAGAGGATCGAGGTGATTTGCTTACTAACTCCTGTTTGTGTAAGATTTTTCACATGCAGAAATAATTATTTCTATATTATTGCCAAAATTTGCTGTATAGTTTCCAAACCCATTTAGAAATATAGTATTTATTAATAACTGAAATTGTTAGTCTGCATTTGGGATATAGTCTTGTGTTACGTAATGGCAGGTCAAGATAAGATGGTAGTTCTTTAAGGTCATGTGCTACAGTGGCTGAAGTGATCCTGTGACAAAGGCAAGCAGATTGGCATGTTACAGCCCTGGGGCCATTTCAGTGGGTGTAGCCTCTTACGGTAAACTCATTACCCATGGCAGCATGGACGGTAAGCCTTTAGGTCAGTTTTAAAATGGCCTTATTTAAATTTGATGTTTTAAAAAGAAACTCAGGGAAGGTACTAAAACCAAATCTCTAATTTGACTTTTGTGTTTTCCATAGTTTTTATTTTGTTTTATTGGGATACTTTTATAAAGGGAAAATAATGTCCTGATCCTTTGATAATTGTACAACTTTTCGTAATTATTTCTTCATCATGACTTTTTATTTCACAAGTTTCTGAATATGAATTAAATTAACATTTTTTACTAGTTTCAAGCCTTCTTTTATCTGCTTTAAATGTATATAACCAGAGTACTATATGCTGAAAAAATATGAAAAATGTGTTTGAATACAGTTAACGTCACAAACTGTAATGTAAGCCTGCTTTTTTGTTACCTTTTTGTGATTTTTTTTGTGACAAATATATGTAATAAATGTGTTTATATGTGTTCTTTTTAAAAATAGTGGTAATCAGTAGATTATGGTAAATAACACGAAGACAGTGATCTTGATCCATACCTGGCACCAACTAGTCAGATCTTATTTCTCTGATTGAGGCATTTTAATAAATAGCCCATCTCTTATTTGTAAACTTTTGCCAAGTGGCAGGGCAGTAAAGTGATTTGAAAATAGAATGCTGAGTCAGCACGATGCAGAACAGCTTCTTTGGAAACACTGGGAGCCGGTGGTTCAGTGTTCAGAGTGTTGGAAGGGCTTCGAAAATACAAAGTAAACAAATGGATAAACCAGTACATCGAGACAGTGGGGTCCTGTGCAGTGTTAAAAAGAACCTAGCTGCCTCTAGTGGTGGCGCACGCCTTTAGTCCCAGCACTTGGGAGGCAGAGCCAGGCGGATCTCTGTGAGTTCGAGGCCAGCCTGGTCTACAGAGTGAGTTCCAGGGCAGCCAGGACTGTTACACAGAGAAACCCTTTCTCAACAATAAATAAAAATATTAACATGTAAAAGAAGACTGTGGCCCACACCTTTAATCCCAGCACTTGGGACGGAGAGCCAGGCGGATCTCAGTTCCAGGCCAGCCTGGTAAGACTGTGAAAATGCCACACACACTAAATGATTTCAATTGGCTAGTGGTCTAGGGAGACAAAGACAGACAATGAGTGTCAGGTTGGCAGGGAGGGAAGGAAGCTTGAAGAGTAGGGACAGCACTGTGGATCCTAAAGACTGCAGCATAAAATTCTCCCAAGTTTCAGGCCTGCTGGCTTATAGAACTCAGAACTAGAAATTAACTTGTTACTAAACTCCAGTCTGCTGACCTGGCCTGGAGATTTCTGACATGTTAGACTCCACCATTTTACTGTAATTTCCTTAATTACTCCATCCATCTGGATATTTATATCCTATTGCTTATTTCTCTGGAGAATCTAATATTGTGGCTCATTGTCTTGAACAGGTATGTCTTCAGAGTCACCCCCTCACAGCCTTCTGAGCAGTGGACAGTGAACCCCACAATGCAGCATTAACCCAGTTGTGATACATGCTTTGGGACAGGGTCAGCATGTGCTATATATTATATTAGTTTTTTGTTTGTTTTTTTTTTCCCCGAGACAGCGTTTCTCCGTGTTATTTTGGTGTCTGTCCTGGATCTCACTAGATCCACCTAGCTCTGCCTCTCGAGTGCTGGGATTAATTATATTAGTAAATTGCCGTGTTCTGTGTAAGCTCACTGAAAAGGTGCTTTTGGAACCGAAGCATGTTTGTCTTTTTTTTTTTTTTTTTTTTGGAAACAGTGTCTCACTAGAAGGCCCCAGCTAGACTGAAATTCATTGTGTGGGTTCAGGGGAGCAAACTCAAGTCCTTAGGCTAGGTGGTAAGGGTTCTTACTAAGCCATCTTGTTGGGTCCTAAGCATGTTGGTCTTAAAAGGGTCTTCCAAGACTGTTTGCTGAGGGCTGGACTGGGCTCCAGTCCAAAGGGGAAAGAAGAGCAAAACCGCCCAAGAATGAAAATCCGTGTCCTTGAAAACAGAAGGTGAGTAAAGAAGCTATATCCCTGAACACAGCTGAGAGTGAATCATTCCCCAAACTAACACCCCGGGCTTATCCCGTAATATAAAAATGCCTCTGATGGGAACAGTTTATTACAAGTCTTACCCGGGAGGAGGTGACGTGCCCAGGACCCTCTTAGTCCATCAGGAGATCCCTGTCCTTCTGAGCTGATGGTCTACCTGCTGTTTTACTTTGCTTATATTTATGTCACTCAATCGAAACCAAAAGCTTGGCTGCCCTCAATCATTCTCCATAAAGGAAAAACAATTTTCCAAATTGTTTTTGAAAATAAATTTTTGAAGGAAGCAGTGCTGTTCACTTCTGAGGTAATTGGGAGACGAGAAGCATTGAAATGGGCAGAATATGAATGTGAATGTACGGATGACTTTCGATACTTTGTTGCAATTGAGACAGTACTTACTATTTAATACCGGGAATTAGACTTGGAAACAGTGGCTACATTGTGGTTATGTAAGAATTGCATATCACCGTAGGGAAGGGACTGATTATAAGCTATCTAATTGCTGATGTTACTGTTTTAGGGCAGCAGACTAGAGAGAGGTTCGTGAGCGAAAGGGAATAGTGTTAGGACAAGGCACTGGGTTACACTTCAACAAAATCCCCCAGGGTTGAGGGAGTTAGGCTCGCAGAGATGTATACACACAGTGGTTGATTTTACAGCAGAGTGATTCCCTCACTATTTTTTTATGGTAAGTAGGAGCAGGCTTGCTTTTTCCCTTTAGGAAGGTAGTCCTTCCAATATGAGATTCATCACCCCAAACAACTGAAAAAATGACCTGGATAAAGAATGACTGGGAATTTGTATTCTTGACATACCTGGCAAGAAGGTACAGGGACACTCAGCCTGTGACAGATGGCCCTCACAAAAACAATGCTGGGTGATTTCTCAAAAATTGGAAGAAAGAAAAAAAAAGAAAGAAAAGAAATAAACTCCTCCTGAATCATGAATTGGGTGTTAGAGAAAGATTTGTAATTTCTAGGGGCTTAGAGGCATCACTCAAGTGATGTTAAAACTGTTCTATCAAGCTTTGGAGAGAGAAGGCTTTCTCACCTAAAAAAAATCCAGGCCAAAAAAACCCAAACATTGGGGCTTGGTATATGGAGAAGACTTACCACTGTCTCCTGGCTAGAGAGGCAGGAAATGGTGTGGGAACGTGGAGCATGGGGGTAGGGAGTAGTGACCTGCTATGAGGGATCAGGCTAGACAGACAGTTGTCTCAGTGTTTGGACTCACTAGTCCTGACCACACTAACCAGCAGATTCTCCCAGCTAACACTGGTCTCTTCCTGCCAACTTTCCCAGCATAAGGAGACAAAACATTTAGAGATGGACGGGAGCTTTGCAGCCCAGACCTTGACAGTGCCAGTAATGTGTCTGCCATCCTTGATACTAGCTTGAGATAAACCAGGTACATTGTAGCTTGGATGAAATCACTTCTGTCCAGATAAGTCTTGTGCTTATGACTTATGTGATTCACAAAAATCACAGGCCTTGCTGTGGCTAGGACCACGGACTGTCAGTAAGTCCACAATAAACTGCATTCTGTTCAATTCTGAGTCTGTCTCAGTTTCATGGACCTCATTCCACAAAATTTGTTTACCTTCCCAAAAAGTGAGTGTAAGTGTGGTGTAGATCTGTAGGCACTGGGATCTGGAGTTCAAGGTCAGCCCATGTGTATCAACTCCAACAGTTTTGAACAGATGTTGAATTGAAATGCACCCTACCCTCTGCAACCCTTGATTTTCAGAAAGCTTTGAAATAGGAATGGATGATCATGGATCATTACACACTCCAGAAAGCCTCTAACATGAGATAGGGCAGAACCAGCAGAAGGAAAAGAAGCCAGCTGGGGAGAAAGGAGGAAATGGAAAGAAGGGGAAGTGAAAACTACTGAAGGAAGAGAAGAACCCCAACAAGCAGACAGGTGGGAAAAGAGGCCATGGATAAGCACCAAGAATGCTCCTTCATTTAGAACAAAGGCCTGGTGGGCTTTTTTCACTTCTGGCTGACCCACCCAGATATGCTCAAGGTCAGTTCTGGACATGTCTCCGCTTCCATGAAGCTCTGTGCCCATCAATTCCTTCTTTATTTGTTTAAATTGACCCATCCAAAATAAGGAGAGGGGAACCCACCCTAGACCACTAAAAAACGTTCAAATGTCTAGGTAGAATGGGTGAGGGGGACTCAATTTTGATCTTCAAAAAATCTCTCCACTTGTGGAGAGTCTGTCTTTGTGTGTGAGGGAGTATGTATAACCTTTGCCTTTTAATAAAACTTGTTTGCCGTGAGTGATTTATTTCCTATCTTTTCAATTCTTTAATTGGTGGAGAAAACTAACCCAACCTAAGATCCCTGGATGATAATACTTGCATTAATAGAGAAATGTCTGGACCTGATATAATAGGCCTATAATTCCAGCACTTGGGAAGGTAAAAAGTTCTTGAACCTCTGCGTCAACACGGGCTATGTGAAACCATATCTCAAAAAAAAAAAAAAAAAAAACAAACTGTAAAAATCAGACATCTGAAATATGAGAGGTTAAGGGCTGAGTTAGCAAGTTAAGAGTTTCCTAAAGCCATGCAATAATGGAAAGGATTTAGTAAAATGCATTCAAAAGCTGAACCAATAAAAAGGTACCCTTTTAGAAGTGTACACTTAAATCCCTCGCTAGAAAAACTTGAAAGCCTCTAGAAATAAGGAATTTTAATCCACCTTTGAAATCAGCCCAGGCAGTTCTGATGTAATCTGCCAGAGGCTGGAACCTCAGTGCATCTAAGTGAACAAGGGAGACTAAGAAGTGAAGTTCTACTTTCTTTTTGTTTTATGTATGTTGGTGTACTGCCTGCATGTATGTCTGTGTGAGGGTGTCAGATCCCCTGGAACTGGAGTTTATAGACAGGAAATGCCATATGGGTGCTGGGAATTGAACCCAGGTCCTCTAGGAAGAGCAGCCTGTGCTCTTTTTTTTTTTTTTTTTTTAAAGATTTATTTATTTATTTATTATGTATACAACATGTATGACTACAGGCCAGAAGAGGGCACCAGATCCCATTACGGATGGTTGTGAGCCACCATGTGGTTGCTGGGAATTGAACTCAGGACCTCTGGAAGAACAGTTAGTGCTCTTAACCTCTGAGCCATCTCTCCAACCCCAGCCTGTGCTCTTAACCGCTAAGCCATCTCTCCAGCCCCGAGGTTCTAATTTCTATAGAGACACAGAGACAGGTATGCTGGCTAGTTCTTTGTCAGTTTGACAGAAGCTAGAGTCATGTGGAAAGGGGGACTCTCAGTTGAGAAAACGCTTCCTTCACATTGGACATTTTACTTGATTAATGATTGTTGTGGGAGGGTCCAGCCCACTGTGGGCAATGGCACCCCTGGGCCTGAGTTGTATTTTAAAAACAAAAACAAAAACAAAAAAACGGTCCAGCGGTTAAGAGCACTGGCTGCTGTTCCAGAGGACCCAGGTGTAATTCTCAGCACCCACAAGGTGACTCACAATTGTCTGTAACTCCAGTTCTTGATCTGACAACACGACCCTCTTCTGGCTTCAGCCACCAGGAATGCATGTAGTACACAGTCAAACATGCAGGCAAAACACCCACACACACATAAAATAATTTAAGATACAAAAAGAGACAGAAAGAAAATAAAAGCAGGCTGATCAGGCCACGGCGGGGGGGGGGGGGGGGGTAGGGGAGGGCAGTAACCAGCCTTCCTCTGTGGTCTCTGCTTCGGATCCTGCCCTCAGATTTTGGCCTTGAGCTCCTGTCCTGACTTCTCTTAGTGGTGGAGTGTGATGAAATAAACCATTGATTCCCCAAGTTGCTTTTGGTTATGATGTTTTATCACAGCAATAGAAAGCTAACTAGAACAAGCAAAACACTAAAAAGACGTTTGGAGATGCCCGTAGTACACAGGGAAAACGCAGTTTCCTAATGGGTATTTCTTGCATGGCTTGGTACAACAGCTTCAGTCCTCAGCAGCCCAGGACACACGCCTAAGCCTTTTCAGGCACTGTGATGGATGCTCAGCGGCTCTCTCACCTCCCATCCGGAACACAGGAACAAACTTCCCTGCTCCTTTTCTCTCTTCTGGAGCACAGTAACTCACCACAGTTGTGACCCTTCTCGTTTATTGTAATACCTGTCGCCCTTGGGGGGCTGTTCACCTCAGATGGGCTTGGGTTTCCTCATAGGAAGTGCTGTCAACAGCTGCAGATAGTTTTGAGTTTCATTCTGACAGGGGCCTTCCCTTGCGGGCTTCACCACTGTAGTGACAGTCCCACCAATCTTGAGTATGTGTCCTCAGAAAATGTGGAGGGGTTAAGGCCAGTTACTCTCAAATTTGGGGGTGATTTCTTCACTTCAGCCTTTTGGGCTATTTTTACCCCCACTTTAGGAACGAGGAGACTGCGGCTCAAATTTCAACTGTGTTACAGATGGCTGTGAAGAGTGCTCACCGCCCTTCCAGAGGTCTGTTTCGGGCTCCCGGCACCCACGTGGTGACTCACAACGACCGGCGACTCCAGCTCCAGGGAATCGGCCCGCACCTGCATGCACATGGTGCACATAAACTCATGCAGGCACACACGCACAGATAGACGTCTGCCGCCGGGACTGCACGGCAGTTCTCAACCTGCAACAGCCCGGCTCCGCCTCTGCAAACGCAGCCCCAGGCCCTTCAGGACCACGCGGCGCGTCTGGGCGGAGCCCCGTCAGCCATAGCCACGCCCCCGGCGCTGGCGCTGACGTCACGGGCGCCGGAAGACGGACGCGAGAAACCCGGTGGTGGCGGGGTAGCTTTACGGCTGCTGGGCATCTGCTGCTCGCTGGAAAGTGAACGCCACGCGCTGTCGTGAAAAGGTGGGGTGGGGCCGAGAAGGCCGTTCTGCCTCCGCTCGAGTCCGCCCGGCTTCGGGAGCCGGCCCGGCCTGGCTCGGATGGCCGGCTAATCCGTGCTGTGTGTGGCCTCCGGGTGGGGTCACCCCGCCTCCACCCGGTCGGTGCCCTTCAGTGAAATGCGGGGCACCTGCCTCGCCACCTCCTAGCGTGGTCCCCGAGAGCCAGTGAAAAAGCGTTTTGGAAGCCACGAGGTGCATTGTAACTAAAGGTGGCGGCGTGGTGTGTGTGTTTGAAGACGCCGATGGATAACTGACCAATATTTATAGTGCCCAGTGTAGGGAGAGCCCGGAAAAGCGGGATTTGTTGGTGACTAAATAACGTCATTTACAGTTGCAAATGGGCTAGCCGTTTAAGCTTGATCGTGTAACGCGAAATCGGCTTGTTAGATTGCCCTTCTGCTGTTCCTAAAAGCCCCCCCTTTAAAAAGCCATAGTTGACTTGTTTTTATTTTCTTGTTTGTTTAACATTAAAGTATTTGTGGGGGGCAGCATACTTGAGGGAGTCACAAGACACCTTTTGGGAGTTGGATCTCTCCTTCCATCATGTGGGTCCCAGGAATTGAACTCAGGTTTTCAGGCGTGATGGCCGGTTCCTTTATCCACTGAGCCATTTTGTTGGCCCAGGTATATCTGAGCATGGAATAAATTATGTTTATTGGAGAAAGAGAAAAAAATATACATAAATTTAAATGACTGAAATGAAAATCTAGACAAGACTGAATTTTGCCACCGGGAAACCTGTAAATTCAAAGTAGAAAAACTTACTTATTGTATATATTTTGTGTGGTGAGTTTGTTATAAAAATGACACTTTCTCTTTTTAAAAACTTATAGTCCCATTATTCCACTGCTGTGAAGTATGTTATTAGATTATTATTTTCTTGTGAGAAATTAACAGTTATACATGTGTTTGCTTTCTGGAGGAAAAGCAACTTTGAAACAGACTAATTTTTTATTTTATTCAATTGTGTCATTTAATTAACATCAAGTTGTTTAAAGAAAAGGGCTTCTTAAACCCATAAAACTGAAAATTCCCAAAAGGATGCAAAAAAATTGAAATGTGATTCCTAAGTATCAAATTTAAAAATACAAGATAATTTTAATACTTGTGGTATTTTTTTAATAAAAAATACCATAAATGTTTTACCTGCATGTATGTATGTGCACCTCGTTCACGCCTGGTATCTTTAGAGGGTATTGGATCCTCTGGAACTGGAACTATGGACTGCTATGAGCTACCATGTGGGTGCTGATATTGAACCTGGGTCCTCTAAAAGAACAAGGGTTCTTTAACTCCTGAGATGTATCTCCAGGTCCAGACTAGATTTTTGTAAAAATAAGTATAATTCATAATGTGGACAATGGGTATTTAAAGAAATTTATTTGGCTGGTCCGTGTTCATATGTAAGCAAAAATAGCAGGAGGTACTCTACTACACTAACCTTATATTCCAAATAAACTCACTCCCTATAACCGTAGTACATACTGTGGTCTGTATAATTTGTATAATGACCATTTGTGTATCTATGGAAAATCATCTTTTGTGTACCACAAAAGTTAGTACTTATAGAAATGTTTATTAAAAAGAAATACCAGCTGGGCATTGCTGGCGCATGCTTTTAATCATAGCACTTGGGAGGCAGAGCTAGGTGGATTTCTGTGAGTTCCAGGCCAGCCTGGTCTACAGAGCGAGATCCAGGACAGGCACCAAAACTACACGGAGAAACCCTGTTTCGAAAACCAAAACAAAACAAAACAAAACAAAAAAAGATTTATGTATTTTGGGCTGGAGAGATGGATCAGTGGTTAAAAGAAATTGTTGCCCTTGAAGAGGACCTGAGTTCAATTCTCAGCACCCACATGGTACATTACAACCATCTATAATCCCAGTTCTAGGGGATTGAACAGGCATACAGGTGATGTACATGCATACAAGCAAAAAAATTCGTACACATAAAATAAATCTACAAAAAATATTTTCTCCCTATGAATGCTTTGCTTACATGCATATTTGTACACCATATTCATTTCAGGGGTCAGAAAAGACAGTAGGATCCCTCGGAACTCGAGTCAAGATGCTTATAAACTGCCATGTGATACTGGGAATTGAACCCTAGACCTTTGGCAACTAGTGTGTTTAACCATTGAGCCACCTCTCCAGCCCCCTTTTTTGGTTATTTTTAAAGTGTATATCCTTTTGACATTGTAGTCAATTGAGGAATAAATCTACATTTCTATCTTTAATTCTATTATGTGTGTGTCACGCTCTTCCCACATGTTTTAAGTTCTGATCCAGTGTGGGTTCAGCTGTCATCAGATTAATTTATATGTCATTGTTTTCAACAGAGTTGCCATAGGTGTTTTGTAAGTTTAGAGCTTCAGTCGTGGATCTTTGATACAGCTTTTTGGTTTTTTTCGTAACACAAAATACTGCTCTTACCTTAAGGACGGTAAGAGATAATTTATTGTGAGCCAAATATGAGTGATCGGGTTCCAGGGACAGAGATTTAGGTTACCCTAAAAATCGTGCCCCAGCACGGAAGCAGTTCTATGAGCTTGTATAGTCGAAGGACAGAAAGTAAAAAAATCAAGGGAATTAGGTAGGTGGATTACAGCAAGTCAAGGAGCATTCCATTCTAAGTGTGGGGTATTATCAGGTGATATTCTTAGCTTGGTGGAAGCTAGACTCTGGCACTTATCTTCATAAAGGCTTCAGCTGACGGTCACTGAGGATGTTGGATAGACAGGTGTGTAGCTCACAACAAGTGATACGGGGACTTATGATGAATTATGAAAGCTCAGCCCATAGTTTAGGATTACTCATAACTAGCTCTCATAACTTAAATTAACCCATTTATTTTAATCTACCTTCTATCATGTGGTGTTACCTCTCTTCCATCTTGCACCTCCTCCTGTTTCCTCTCTGTCCCCTGTGCACCTTGTTTTCCTCCTCTTCCTCTCTGTCCTGGGAAATCCTGCCTGTACCACCTGCCTAGCTGTTGACCATCAGCCTTTTATTGTACCAGTCACAGCAAACACATCTTCACACAGTGTACGGATAGCCCACAACACAGGTGGGCGATAATCCTGCTCTCAAGATATTCCAAGGTGGTTTGTCTTTGAGTCTGCAGCATCCCATCTCTCCAGACTCTTAACATTTTCGTCAGTCAATAAGCCTTGCAGAATCTTCAGCATAGACATAGCTTTTCTCTGGGCGCTTCCTTTCAGTTTGTTGTTTTGCAATGCTGGGCACGGAACTCAGTGCACACTGGCAAGCAGTGTGTCACTGATGTAGATACCCAGCTCTTACAATCATTTTTGCTAGTAGATACATTTCTTCCTTGCCTCCCTAAAACTCCCCTAACCTCTCCTAACATTTCTCTCTGTAGATTTCTCGGGCACGGCTGTTTAGACAAACCTCAGTAAAATGACTCTTCAGGAGTTGGTGCACCACGCTGCCTCCATTTATTTGAATAGAGCAGCTGTATGTTTTGATGAAGGCAACAACCAGCCTCCAGTGTTTTACACCTACAAGACTGTGCTGAGTGAGGCTTCGGAATTATCCAAGTTTCTGCTAACACACTGTGACTTTGGAGGAGTTCGGGAAATTGGTCTCTACTGTCAACCTGGGATCAACCTACCCTCCTGGATTTTAGGGTAATATTTCTAGTATAAACTGATATTACGCTAAGCTAATTTATAGTTTTATTATATAGTGCACATTGTAAGCTATTGTTCTATTTACTGGTGGATATTTTTTTTGTATTGTCAGTTTTCTGAAGATATTAAAGTACACATTTATCTAAGTATTATTTTTAATTATTTAATTATTTAAATCATTTTAATCATTTAATTCATGCCTATTAAGGAGAGACTAAAGGTTTTCACAAGCAGAATAAATATCTCCAAAGTATAAAGGCCTCATTTGTCAATAGAAAACAGCTAAAGCATTATGTAACTGTTGTTAGATCAAAGAAAACCACTGAGACATTACTCCAGTTCTTGTTAGTTTAAGCCTTTTAAAATGTTGTATTTCTGTATATTAAGTGTTAAGAGCTCTCTCTTTTTTTTTTTCAATACTGAGTATTGAACCCAGGACCTTGTACAGGCCAAGCAAACTCCAGACAATTGAGCTACATCTCCATCCCAAGTTATGAGAAGTTAAAACAGAATTTTACAATACCCAAGATATTCATTGGGCACAAGATAAAATAACTATTTGCAACTAAGGCATGACCCTAAAATTCTGAAATGCTAATGAGCAGTAAAGTGGAGACGTGGAAGTGCTCCCGGGAGAATTTTATTCACTCCGCTAACCTCGTATTTCTCCTTCAGGATCCTTCAGGTCCCGGCAGCTTATGCACCTATTGATCCAAACTCGCCACCGTTATTATCGACTCACTTTATGAAAAAATGTGATCTAAAGTATGTTCTCGTTGAGAAAAAGCAGGTTCATGTAAGTCTTGGTGTTTAAGTGTTTTGGAGGGGTGTGAAGTGGGAGGGAGAGAGAATATTTTCAGTTTAAGCGTTCTCTCAGCTGGGTTCTCTGTGAGATCGAGTCCAGCCTGGTCTTCAGAGCTACTTCCAGGATAGCCAGGGCTACACAGAGAAACCCTATCTTGAAAAACCAAAAAAGAAAAAAAAAAGTTCTCTGTCTTGGCTTCTGAATTTACTGACTCTGGCAGTGTTTCTCAGCTTCAGTGGTGTCACCATTTTCGTTGAGTGTGTGTTGTGGGAAGTTTCCAGTACAATATAAGATAGTTAATAGCATTACTGCCTTCCATATATTAGAGACCAGTAAAAGAGCTACTGCACCTTTTCACTCTTGCATCCAAAAATGCCCAGATCTTCCCGAGTATGCCCTGTCCATCTGAACACTTCATTGAGAACCACCCCTTTATGATAAGAAAGTATCTTCTCACCTTATGGAAATTGTTTATTTTTCCTTCCTGTTTCCAAATTATTTCCAGTGGTGGAAAGTATCATAGTACTTGGAGAGTTTACTTTTATGTACTTATATCAATTACAGTGGTCTCCAGTGTTAAAGAATTATAAACAAACGTACACTTTGAAAAAGAGATGAGCTCTTAAACCACACATTATTGGAAAGCTGAATTTATTATTTAAAACATTTTCAAGTATAGGGCTGGAGAGATGGCTCAGAGGTTAAGAGCACTTACTACTCTTGCAGAGGACCTGTGTTCAGTTCCAGCACCCACCCTGGGTGGCTTATAAAAGCCTGTAACTCTAATTCAGGGTATTCAATGCCCTTTTCTGGACTCTGCAAGCACTGTTACACACACACAGACAAAGAGGTATACAGATACACATAAAACCTTTTTTTTCCCCCCAGAGATAGGGAACTCATTCTATAGATCAGGCTGGCCTCGAACTCACAGAGACCCACTTTCTTTCTTTCTTTCTTTCTTTCTTTCTTTCTTTTTTTTTTTTTTAAGATTTATTTATTTATTAGGTATACAGCATGTATGACTGCAGGCCAGAAGAGGGCACCAGATCTTGTTACAGATGGTTGTGAGCCACCATGTGGTTGCTGGGAATTGAACTCAGGACCTCTGGAAGAACAGTCAGTGCTCTTAACCTCTGAGCCATCTCTCTAGCCCCCAAGATCCACTTTCCTCTGCCTCCAGAGTACTGGTATTAGAGGCATGAGCCACCACTGCCCAGCCATGTTTTTTTATTAAGTTATTTTTTTGCTTATAAAATACTGTGTCCAATAAAGATGAATATTATAGGAGATATATTGGGTTTTGCTTACTTTTACCTGTCCTCTCTGTGAACCACTTTATAATTGAGAATAGCTTAAATGCATTGTATGTGTTTGTGTGCGTACAGTTATGAAATGGGAAGCTATATGAAAGGCTTACTAGAGGATCATGAGTATTAGAGTCGGGCCTCTAGAAAGGAAACTGAAAAATTAATATAGTTAATCCGTGTTTTTAAAATATCAGTGTCTGGCTGGAGCCTTACCTTTATTCCTCAAATTGCTCAGTCCTTTGTTACTGCAAGTAAACTAAACTCAAATAACAATGTCATGCTTATTTGTAGCATGAATCCTAATTGGTCTTAATAATAAAAAGCCAGAGCCAGATATTAGGGTAAATGCTGAAAGATCAGTAAAGGCGCCAGCCACTAGAAAGACTTCATACCTCTACCAATCCTCAGCCTTAAAGGCCCTCCACCCTGTTTTATTACTTACTCTTTCCTCCCAGCCATATCACTTACTGTTTCCTCCTCCCAAGTGCTGGGATTAAAGGTGTGTGCCACCACTGCCTGGCCTCTAGTGGCTAGCGCTACATTCTGATCTTCAGACAAGCTTCAGGGTTTTTTTGTTTGTTTGTTTTGTCTTTATTTGTTTGAGAGAAGATCTCTGTATGTGGCTGTGGCTGTCCTGGAATCAAATGTGTAGATCAGGCTGGCCTTGAAATCACAGAGATCCACCTGCCTCTACCTACCAAGTGATGGGATTAAAGGTGCCACCACACCTGGCATGCTTATTTTCCTTAAATCTTACTGGAAGTTAAAAGATGGTTAGGTGTGAGAATTAATTGTCAATATCAATATGATTTATGATGCCGGGCAGCAGTGGCTCACGCCTTAATCCCAGCACTTGGGAGGCAGAGCCAGGTGGATCTCTGTGAGTTCGAGGCCAGCCTGGTCTACAGAGTGAGATCCAGGACAGCACCAAAGCTACACAGAGAAATTCTGTCGGGGTGGGGGTGGGGGATTTAAAATGCTTTTAGTGTTACTGTGCCTTGGAGAATGCTGAAATGAGCTCATATTAAGAGAATTAAGGTAAACCCGAGTTCCAACCAAAGCATTTATGGCACTTGGAGCTCTGTAAACAATCTTAGTCCAAGAGAGCCTGACATTGTTATGATTGTTAATCCCAAAATGTTAGTTTAAAATGTTATTACACTCAGAAATACAGGATGTAATACACAATTTCCTTATTTTTCTTGGGACTCCTCAGTGGTTTAGTCTTGTAACTCCTTTAAAAGTCCTTTATAAGATTATCTCTTTAGGTAGATAACAAAATGATTGGTTCTTTCTTTGCAGCTGTAGCTGCAAATTACAGCCCTACCAATTAGGAAGTTGAGGTTTATTGCATGTATGTTGTCAAGATGACTCTGTCTTTTATCATTTACTTAAGAAATGGAATGTGACCTTCAAATGTAACTCCTGTATTCAACATGAAAGATTCTGTTGGATATATATAGCTGTGAATAACAAAGAGATTTAGAGCTAACATGAGAGAATAAAGAAAGTAGCCATCAGAATGCATGAAAATTCATTCACTTCCTAAAAAAGCCCTCAGATAAAAGTACTAAGTTTTGCCACACTAGGCTTTCTCTTTGAGCCCTTTCAGCAGCTTAGAAGCTGGTCTTCCGAGCTGTAATAATTATCCCAATAAAAACAAGGAGCTATTGGCATCCAGTAGGTAGCAGAGGGTGCTAAAAATCCTACAGTGTACAAGACAAGCTCCCACAAGGAATTCTATGCCCAAATGTCAGCAGTGTAGAGGCTGGGACTAGGTAGAGATGAGGTATTTGGGAGGATGCTGGTGTATACAACCCCTCTAACTTTGTGTACTGTGTGTTGGGGAGAAAAGAAGGGCAAGTACTCTGGAGCCCACCGTGGATCTACAGTGTGGTGGGGCTCTGAGGGAGCTGAGTGTGTCTCAAGCAGAGGACAGTTTTCATGGAAAGTAATGATTTTGATCTAAATCTTAAGAATATATAGTCTTGAGCTATTTTAGTTGCTGTTTTGTTTTCAATAAAGTTTCATATATCCCAGGCTGACCTCAGACTCACTATTAAGCTGATGACCTTGAACTTCTTTTTTTGTTTGTCTGGGTTTGTTTGGTTTGAGGCAGGTTCTCTCTCCATAGCCCTGGCTGTCCTGGAACTCGTTATGTAGACCAGGCTAGCTTCAAACTCACAGAAGTCTTCCTGCCTCTGTGTCGTGAGTGCTGGGATTAAGGACATGCACCACTATGTCCAGCTAACCTTGAATGTGTGTTAGAAGGTCCTGCTGCCTCCAGCTCATGTGTCCCGAGATTACAGATGGTTACAGTTTGCCTTTAATATTTATTATTATTATTATTGTTGTTGTTGTTGTTGTTTTGCATTACAGGCTGTATATAACATGCCACTTTTAACATGCACCACGTACAACAAACACACAAGCAGAAAACGTGGCAAGCTACCAGCGTTTGACCTTTTGTTATTTATATCTATTTGTTTAATATGAAAACTCAGATTGTTTCAGTTAAGCTGATTTTACAAATCAGCCCAAGAAGCTCTACTGAGAAGAACCCCACTTTAAATGGATGCTGGTCCAGTGGTGATGTACTCTGTAATCCTAGCCCTCAGAGCGCTGACAATGGCCTTAGGGTAGAGGCCAAAGTGGTCTACATAGTGAATTCCAGGCCAGCCAGGGCCACACAGCAAGAACTTGTTTCCAGAGATCAAAAGCCAAACAAATTAAACATCACACCGTTTCATCCAACTCACTTCTGCATCACGCCAAAGCACCAAAGCCAGAACCCAGCCATTGGTTCACCATGGCCAGAAGGCCACAACTTCTGTGGATGCTGCTTGCCGACTCTTGCTGTCCACTCCTAGTGCAAGACCAGCTCAGAACCACTGTAAAGGATTCAGTAAGCGGCAATCACTTAACAGTTAGTCACATGCTGTTGCCACTTTCAGATGAAGCCTATCACATAGGCTAAGGGCCGGACTCCTGTATGCCAATCATACAGAGTGATTGGGTCTCCTTTCGTCTCCTGTCACACCAGTCCTCACCTCCTTCTCCGTCTTTGCACGTTTCTGAACTGCTTACTGTCCTCAGCTTTCTTAGATCAGGTGCTCTCCGTCAGTGACTGGCTGAACTACCCATCTTCTCATCTGGGGAATAACAAATATTGCCTCTGGAATCTCTGACCTCTGTGTGGAGTAAGTTCCGCTTCTCCACCAACATCTCAGTCATGTGCCCTTACCACTTTTACCACATTGCATTGCAGTTATGTGCTTTTATACACGTCTGCTTTGAAGGTGAGTTTGAAAATAAGGACACTTAACTCTTGGTTGTGTCTCATTTCTCTCCTTGTCCCAAGATATGTAGCTAGTCCTCCCATCCCTGGTTAAGCCATATTGAATGAGTAAATGGATATTTTACATTCTCTATAGAAGAATCCTTTTTAACATGTTAATATTCATAAATATCTTCCCTCACAGAAATTCAAATCTTCACATGAAACACTTTTGAACTATGACACAGTTTCAGTGGAACATAAGAACCTGGTGCTCTTCAAACTTCATTGGGAAAATGGTGATAGAAAAGAGAAATATGAGATAAATGGTAGAAAAACCAGCAGGAATTCTGAGAACAGCATCGGAGAGAAGGCACACATGGACATTCGGCAAGAGCGTTGCTTGGCTTATGTCCTCCATACCTCAGGGACCACAGGGACACCAAAGATCGTCAGAGTGCCTCATGCATGCATACTTCCAAACATCCAGCACTTTCGGTAAGTTCTGTCCTGTGAATCCTTCTTAGAATCTGTGCTTTCAGCTGGGTGTGGCAGGACTCACCAGGAGTCTCAGCATTTGAGAGGCAGAGGGAGGTTACAAGTTTGAGGCCAGTTTGTGCTGTGGAGAGAAACTCTAACTCAGGAAAACAAAACAAAATGAAAATCTTTCATTCTAGCTAGGCAGTGATGGTGTACATCTTTAATCCCAGCACTTGGGAGGCAGAGGCAGGTGGATCTCTGAGTTTGAGGACAGCCTGGCCTACATACAAGTCGGGTTCCAGGACAGACAGGGCTGTTACACAGAGAAACTCTGTTTTGAAAAATAAATAAAACAAACAAAATCGTGCATTTTAAAAAAGAAAAATAAATTTAAATATCTGTTCTTTGTAAATCTTGATCCAAATGGATAATCCTAAATAACTGATCAATTGGATCTGTCTTGTTTGATCTGTATATTATCTTTAGTTCTCTGCAGACAAGGCATGCACTTGTGGTTAACAGGCCAATCACAGAACACACAAAAGATAGAACAGAAGCTGTGGGTGTGTGTGTGCATGTGCGTGAGTGGTGTGCGTGAGATTGGAGTTCTGAACACAGGACCCATGTAACAAGCTGGGCATCCAACAAATGCAGATAACTCCAGTCAGATCTCAGGGTAAATGCTGAAAGGTCAGAGAAGCAGAGCAGCCAGCCACTACTTCTTACCTCTACGAAATCCTCAGCCGAAAGAATACCCAGCTCCTGTCTCCTCCTGCCTTATAGTCCCCTCTCCGCCCAGCCATATCACTTCCTCTCTCCACCTCCCTAGTGCTGGGATTAAAGGTGTGATATCCCAAGGGCTGGGATCAAAGGTGTTTGCCATCACTGCCTGGCTCTGTTTCTATTTTAGACTGGATCAAGCCTGTGTAGCCCAGGGTGGCCTTGAACTCACAGAGATCCATCTGCCTCTGCCTCTTGAGTTCTGGATTAAAGGTGTGTGCCACCACTGCCTGGCCTATATGGCTAACTGGTGGCTGGCTTTGCCCTCTGATCTTCAGACAAGCTTTATTCATTAGATCATACACAAAATATCACCACAAAAAATAATTCAGCAGAAGGAAGATTCTACTGCAAGGAAACCAGAGTATAAGAGTAGATTTTTACAAGAGACTGGCTCACACAGAACGGCTGAGAAAGTGTGTTCGGCTAGGAGAGAGTCAGTAGCAGGTTGGAACCCCACAGCATAGTCAGAAAACACAGTCAGGTGGGAGGGAAATTAACTGTAGACCCAGCACTGCTGCTGCTGCTTTTTAAAAAATATTCTAACTTGTTTTTAATCATGTGTATATCTACTTGTGGGTATGTTATATGTATGCAGAGGCCAGAGACTTTGGTTTCTCTCGACCTGGAGTTAGCTAGACCAAACTGCCTGACTTCCCAGTAGGTGCTGGAGCAGCAGTGTGCTCTGAAGCACGAAGTCATCTCTCCAGCCCTGTTTGGTTTTCGCTAAGGAGAAATCCGGCCATTTCAGGATTGAGAAAACTCAGCTGATTATGGACTGGAATGTTGAACTGAATAACCGGCAGAGTGTGCACTTCACTAAATGGCAGCTGCCAGCCTTCTGTTCTCTAACCTGCTCCTTAAAGGGAACCTCCTATAACTGGTGATTCACACCTGTAATCCTAGCTATTGGAAGGCTGAAGCAGGAGGATTGCTGTGAGTTTGAGGCCAGTCTGGGCTACATAGTGAGTGCCAGGCCAGCCAGAACTACATAACAGAACAGTATATCTAAAAAACAAAAGAAAAACAAAACAACAAAAATAAAAACAAAGGCAAAATGAAAGCATAGTAGAGAATTCTGGGGGTTGTAGTTCACTCTGTCTACATCAACAAATGAGAAAATAGTCACAGATGATGAAGCTTATCTGGTAAAAGGGGGGAAATGGAATTATTCAAAGGGCTCTCTTCTATCTATTTTTATTTATTTAAAAGATGGTTGAGACAGGGTCTTACTGTGCAGCTCTGGCTGCCCTGGAACTGATGATGTAGCCCAGGCTGGCCTCAAGCTCGCAGAGAAGCACCCCTTCCTCTGCCTCCCGAGTGCTGGGGTTATAGGCGTGCTCTACTGCACTCTGCTGGAGGGCTTCAGTCCTGCCTTCTGTAAAGAGGGTTGCCAGCAGCAATAGCGCCGTTTCGGTTACTCTGAAGAGTGAAGTCTGAGGCATCCAGAAAAACATGTTCTCCTTGATGATGGCATCGATGCTGATTTCCTCTTCCTCTTCTTCTTTTAGATTTATCTATTTTTATTTCATGTGTATGAATGTTTTTCTCGAATGAATGTCAGTGTGCTATGTGTATACCTAGTGTTCATAGAAGTCAGACGAAGCCATGAATTCTCTGGAACAAGAGTTTCAGATGGGGTGAACTACCATGTGGGTGCTGGGAACCGAACCTGGGTCCTTTGAAAGAGCAGGAAGTGCTTTTAACCACTGAGCCATCTCTCTAGTCCCTACTTAATGCTTCTTTAGGGTCTGTGCTTGCCCAGGCTTAGGCGGTCCTGATGACAGCGATGCTCTGTTTGTCTTTAGGGTACTTTTTGACATCACCCACGAAGATGTCTTGTTTCTGGCTTCACCTCTGACCTTCGATCCATCTGTTGTGGAAATATTTGTTTCTCTGTTCAGTGGGGCCTGTCTGCTTATCGTGCCGACTTCTGTCAAAGTGACCCCATCAAAGTTAGCTGATGCTCTCTTTTCCCACCACCGAGTGACCGTTTTACAGGTATGCTTCAGGAGCAACGGAAATGTTTTCTTCTGCATTCTTCTAAGGTTACATGTGGTAGAGGATCCTTTATAGTTCTGTAGTTCTTCCCAATGGATTAAGGATATGTAGTTAGTTCATCAAAGGTTATCACCTTGTGACGGCACATGTTTATCTTAAAATGAAAGAGAAATCAGTTAAGCATGTCTAGAGAATTATTTACTGTGCATTCATTCGCCTGTTGTACACTGGAGGAACTTGACTTTGACTATGAGTGTGCTGCTGGGCTATCTTCTCTCATAACGTTTAAGCATATTGTGATCCTACCAAAAGCTAGTATAGTAATCACTCCATTAGAGATGAGCTAAGAACCAGGTGTGTGAGCATCTGCCTGTAATCTCAATACTTGGGAGGTGGAGGCTTCCTTATGAGGAGCTCAAGACCAGCCTGCTCTACACACTGAGTTCCAGGACAGTCAGGACTACACAGAGAAACCCTGTCTCAGACAACCAACCAACCAAACAAACAAATACTGCTCCCACCCCACCCCCCAAAAACCACAAAGAATATGGAACTGGAGAGGTATCTTTTAAGAGCACTTTTTATGAAAGCATGAGAGAACGTGAGTTCATGTCCCCGGTACCCATGTAAAAGCCAGGCATGCCACATATGTCTGAAGCTCAGTGTTGGTTGGGGCTGAGGCAGGTGGATTCTGGAAGCTCACTAATCAGCTCGCCTAGCTGGAATGGTCAGCTTCAGGTTCAAAAACATACAGTGGAGTATGGTAGAGGAAGACACCGGATATCCTGTTCTGGCCTCTGCATGTGTACACTCATGCTCCTGTGTACATACACCACATACCACACCTTTCCCACAATTAACAACTGTTTTTATTTTTTGAGAATTTCCTACATGTCTCATCATACTCACCCTCCTCCCTGAGTCTTCATCGATCTACTCCTCCTCCCCTACCTACCCAATTTGTGGGGGTTTTTTTCCTCATCAAAGCTGTCTTAGATAGGGTTTCTATTGCTGTGAAGAGACACCATGACCATGGCAACTCTTATAAGGAAACATTTAATTGGGGCTGGCTTACAATTCAGAGGTTTAGTCCATTATTGTCATGGCAGGAACTATGGTGGTACTCAGGCAGACATGGTGCTGGATTATTACAAGAAACTGGCCAACTTTCTATTGAGTGTAGAATAGGTAGAAGAGGTTCTACATCTGGATCAGCAGGCAGCAGGAAGAGAGTGAGAAACTGAGCCTTTCTTGAGCCCAGTGACACACTTCCTCCAACAAGGCCACACCCCCTAATAGTAACACTCCCTATGAGCCTAAGGGGGCCATTTTCATTCAAACCACCACAAAGGCTAATTTGTGCAGCCCAAATATTCTTGAATGTGCGGCCTTTCACTGACACATCGTTAACTTACCAGGGCTATACTCTTAGGAGAAAAATGACCCTCTCTCAGCAGCTGACAGTTGTCAATAGCTCCTTGGCTAGGGATGGGACATTATGCCCAACTTTCCTCTCCATGCTGGGACTTGTTCCGGCCTGGGCTTACATAGATTTTGTGCATGCTGTCACACCCATTGTGAGTTCAGCTGCTGTTCTTGGAGAAGACCTGGGTTCACTTTCTGTCACCCACATGGTAGCTCATAATTGTCTGTAACTCCAGTTCTAGAGGCTCTGACACCATCCTCTGACCTCAGGACACCAAGTGTACATGTGATGCGCACATATGCATAGAGAGGAAACACTCACAAAAGTTATAAAATAAAAGAGTGTGTAGCACACAAGCTGTAAGATGCTGCACTGTAAGTGGTTAAAAGAGATGGAGACGATAGTTAGAGGATAAAAGCCCTTGTTGCTCTTCCGAGGACTTCAGTTTGGTTCCTGTCACCCACATGGTGGCTCACAAGCAACCATCACTTCAGATCCTGGGTTCTAGGGGATTTGGTGCCTTTTACATCCTCAGGTACCCACATATACACGGAAGCAAAACACTCATGTATATAAAGTAATTCTTTCTTTCATTTTGTTTTGTTTTTCGAGGCAGGGTTTCTGTCCTGGAACTCGCTTTGTAGCCCAGGCTGGCCTCGAACTCACAGAGAGCCACCTGCCTCTGCCTCCCGAGTGCTGGGATTAAAGGTGTGCGCCACCACCACCACCACCACCACCACCACCACCACCACCACCCGCCTGCCTTCCTTCCTCCCTCCCTCCCTGTCTCTTTCCTCCTTTTTTAGCATTGTGCTGGTATGTCTCCCAGTGCAATAAGGAGAAAGGGAAGGGGGAAGAGGAGTAGAAGGAAGGAGGGGGAGAGCAGGACAAGGAGAAGGTGGAGGAGAAATGTCATACGCGGACAGCATGATCATGTATCTGGAGAACTGGGAGAAGAAGACATCAGAACTAATATGCATTTAGCCAAATTGGAAGATATCCTCTTGATATAAAAGCCAGCTGTACTTGAATGTGTAAATATGTGTATATCGTCATGTATTTCTAGGTGTGTGTATTTCTATTAAGGAAATGCCTAAAGCAAAATTAAGAAAATATTTCTTTACAATAACATCAAAAATAATAAAATAGGAATAAGTTTGAAGAATAGCAAGACTCATGCACTGAAAACTCTGTAAGATTATTCATGGAAATTAAAGACCTACCTGTGTAAACAGGCATTTCAACAGGGCAGCTCTTACTAAGTCAGCCTGTAAGTTATGTTAAATGTACTTTTCTACCAAAATCCCAGTAAATGTTTTGTAGAAATTCACAAGTTGATCCTAGATTTTATATGGAAATGGAAAAAACAGCCCTAATTTATACAGTGGAGTACCACTTGGTAATAAAAAAGAAATAAACTGTTTATAAATACAATAACATGGATGAAATGTGAAATATTTATTTAGGGTCTTATAAATCAGGCTTGCCAACTGCAAATTCTCACCTCAGGGTTAGAGAGATGTCCCAGTGGTCAGGAGTATTCCTTGGCCCAGAGTTCAGTTCCCAGAACCTGTGTCTAGTGGTTGACAATGGCCTGCAGGTCCGGCTCTAAGGCATCCCATGCCCTCTTCTGGCTTCTGCAGGCACACACACACAAACAAACACAGAAATAATAAGAAATCCTAAAGAACGAAAAACACAGCCTTAATGTCCACATGGGCTCCAAAAAACAAAATCTGAATTAATTCTTCTAGTGTTTACATACGGAAGGAGAAAACTGAGTGACTTTAGTGTCTTTCCAGGCAACGCCGACATTGCTGAGGAGATTTGGATGTGAGCTCATCAAGTCCACCGTCCTGTCAGCACACACTTCTCTGAGAGTGCTGGCCCTCGGCGGGGAAGCCTTCCCCTCACTGACTGTTCTCAGAAGATGGCGAGGCAAAGGCAACAAGACCCGGATCTTTAACATTTATGGTATCACAGAGGTATCCAGCTGGGCGACTTTTTACAGGATCCCAGAGGACATTCTTAATTCTCCTGTGAAGTAAGAGCTTTAGTTACACTCAGTGGAGGGGAGGAGTCTCATCCAGAGATCTTAGCATCAGTACTGGGGTTTGTGAGTTTTGTTTGGGATGGCAGTTGAAGGCATGGGCCTTGCATGCTGAGCACGCCCTCTGCCGGGGAGCTGCATTCCTAGCCCTACCTGTCGACAGGGTTTGTTGGACGCTGTAGTGATAATTTTTAAAACACTGTTTCAAGTTAAGAATCCAAAATCTTTCCTATAACTGATGGCAAGATCCTGCCAGACTCTTTTGTGACTGAATCGGTAAGACACTATACTGTTTCCAGCAAACCCTCTCTTCAGGCGGTCTTTGAATTGTACCCTAAACTGTTTTGTCTTTATTTACTACACTGTGCTTTGGATGCACTGGGAAGTCCGCTCAAATGTGAATTTTAAAGCTGCTCTGGGCTGTGTTTTTCGCAGACGTGACTTTCCTGTACAGCTGGGGTCTCCGCTACTTGGAACGGTGGTTGAGGTCAGGGATGCAAACGGTTCCCCAGTTCATGAAGGCACCGGCCAAGTGTTTTTAGGTTGGTTTATATTTCTTGGTTGATTTTTCAGAAAGAAAAATCAGATGTTTCTTTTACTCCATGATTTTTTTTATGTAGAATGAACTTTTCAGTGATAAATTTTAATCTCTTCATAATCATGAGATATTTAGTGTTTCCCCAAATTATTTCACATGCAGTTCTTAATAATTTAGAAACATAACTTGAAATGTTAGCATTTGACAAAACTATATCTAGCAGTATTCTAAGGATGTTTTTTAAAATCATACGTATTTTTAGAAATAAGTTTAGCTTTATCCTTTCACTAACTTCCCGAAGTTACTGTGCCTAGTTTTATCAGTTAGCGTAGGTAGCATTTAAAATAGCATTTAAAGTCTCCTCATTTTAGTACAGTCAGGGTCTGAGTCTTAGTTCCTGAGTTTTAGAGGCACTTTGATTTGGATATTGTTAAGTCGGTTTTTCTGTGGATTTTGACCCTGGAGTCTGTGTCTTTGAAAGGTGGGGAGAACAGAGTCTGTTTCCTCGACGATGAAGTGACGGTGCCTCTTGGCACCCTGCGAGCCACAGGAGACTTGGTGACTGTGAAAGATGGAGAGATGTTTTTCTTGGGAAGAAAGGACAGCCAGATTAAGCGGCATGGCAAACGTCTTAGCACCGAGCTTGTACAGCAGGTGGGGCCACTTATAAATATCTGCTAGTGTGGCAGGTAGGAGAGGCGGCTACCACCCAAGTTCTACGCCAGACTCTCCGTTGGCATCATCTAAAGCCCACATCTTAATATTCATAATTAATTACAATAAAAGATATGGAGCCGGGTGTGCTGATGCACGCCTGTGAACATCACTCTGGAGGCTGAGGCTAAGGATTATGAGCTCAAGGCCAACCTGAGTTATATAGCAGGATCCTGTCTTAAAAAAAAAAAGTGCCAGATGGGAGTGGTACACACCTTTAATCCCAGCACTCAGGAGGCAGAGGCAGGTGGATCTCTGAGTTTGAGGCCAGCCTGGTCAACAAAGTGAGTTCTAGGACAGCCAAGACTATACAAAGAAACTGTATCAAAAAAAAATCTAAAAAAAAAAAAAAAGCAATAAAAGGCATGGGTAATTCAATGTATTTCTTTTTTTTTTTTTTGTTTTTTTTTCGCGACAGGGTTTCTCTGTGTAGCTTTGTGCCTTTCCTGGGACTCACTTGGTAGCCCAGGCTGGCCTTGAACTCACAGAGATCCGCCTGGCTCTGCCTCCCGAGTGCTGGGATTAAAGGCGTGAGCCACCACCGCCCGGCCCCTGACCTCAATGTATTTCTTATTCCTATCAGGAAGGTATTTTGTTTGTTTTATTTTGCGGCAGAGTCTCTTTATGTAGCCCAGGTTATTCTGAAACTCCAAGTCTCCTGCCTCAGGCTTCTTAGTGTTAGGATTACAGGTGTGACTCCCCAAGCCTTCCTTGAGATGGCCATTTTTAAATTTTTTTTTTATTGTTTAGTTTTTTGGTTTTCCTAGGCAGGGCTTCTCTGTGTAGTCCTTGCTATCTTGGAACTCACGCTGTAGACCAAACTGGCTTTGAACTCACAGAGATCCACCTGCCACTGCCTCCCGAATGCTGGGATTAAAGACATGCCACACCACCGCTCCGCCGAGATGGCCGTTTTAAAAATAAATATGGGAATGTAGAGATAGCTCAGTGGTTAGAGATGCCTCAGCTCTTGCAGAGGACCCAGGTTGCTTTCTAGCACCCACATCAGACAGCTCACAACCTTCTTCTGTAACTCCAGTTACAGGGGATCCAACATCCTCTGGCCTCCTCCGGCACCTGTATTCACATGGTGTGCAAAACACACAGGCACACATACATAAAAATAAACAAAAAGGAAGTAACAAAATAGATTTTGAGTCCTATGAAAATACATTTGTTTGCTTTGGAATGTATTTTTTTTTAAATGGTGACTCACTGTTAGTAATAGATACCAATAGCAAGCAATTTTTAAAAATCTCAGGTATTTTCTAGAACTTAATTCAGCTGTACTGATTTTAGGCATAACAAATCCGAGCATTCAGGAGCCTGTTCCTAGATGTCCCCATTAGTAAAGGAGGATAATCTCTCTTACAGGTGGCTGAGGAACTTGACCAAGTGGAATCCTGTGCGGTCATGTGGTATAATGAGGAAAAGCTGATTCTCTTCATCGCATCCAAAGTTGATTTAGTAAAGGATCGCATCTTTAAAAAATTGCAGAAAGAGCTTCCAACTCACGCCCTCCCTGATGACATAGTGTTGATTGATACTCTACCATTTACATGTCATGGTAAAGTGACTTAGCGCAGATGTGTTCAGTGCTGGAGAAACTAATGGTACTCAGATTAGTTTAACGGCTACATAAGTGCTATACTAAGTGATACTAGCATTAACTATGGTCTACCCTGTTAATTGCTTTGTGTAACTAACTCATTCCTGTTGAAAAACTCCTGTGGGCTGATGGTATTCCGATTTGCAGGTAGGCAATTCCCCCTGCATTGTGCTGAGTATTAATTACTTGTGTGTAGCTTAAGTTTTCCTGCCTGGCCCACAGTCAGGACAAATCTTTCTCATCTGCCAGTCCCACAGCCTCTCAGATCCAACCAAGTAAACACAGAGACTTATATTGGTTTCAAACTGTATGGCCGTGGCAGGATTCTTGCTAACTTTTCTTACAGCTTAAATTAATCCATTTCCATTAATCTATACCTTGCCACGTGGCCCGTGGCTTACCAGCATCTTCACATGCTGTTTCTCATCATGGCGGCTGGCAGTGTCTCTCTGACTTAACCTTCCACTTCCCAACTTTATTCTCCTCCTTGTCCCGCCTACACTTCCTGCCTAGCCAATGGCCAATCAGTGTTTTATTTATTGACTAATCAACAACACATTTGCCATACAGACCATCCCACAGCACTTGTGCATCCCCTGACAGTACCCGACAGAAAAGGCTTAAGGGAGGAAAGATTTGGGCTGATGGCTTCATAGTGTGTCTGTCTGCCATGGACGGAAGGCGCAGTGAGCAGCTCAGGTCGTGTGATGGTGGCCAGCAGAGGATGAAGACAGGCTCTGTCTGTCTGTCTCCTTTCCTTTATTCTCTGTGCCCCCAGCCCACGTTCAGGGATGGTCCCCCTTTTTTGTTCATCCCCAGAGCATCCTTACAGACACACCTAGGGGAGTGACTCTGAACCCAGTCAGGCTGGCCATGAAGGTCAGTGGTTGTATTTCTCAGGGGTCACCAGAGAAACAGAACTGATGTTTAGATAGATATATAAAAATATTAGAGGGAACTGCCTGACGTGGCTCCAGAGACTGAAAGGTTGCGTCCTGTGCTTCGAGCTGGAGGGGTCCTAAGAGAGCTTTTGAGGCCCGAGAATCGGGAGCCATGGCGTAGACACTGCGGGCATCTCCCAGCACACACACTGAGGAGGTTCATCCCCCTTCTACTTTGTGTCTGTGCAGGCCTCCAGGGCTGGGCTGATAACCAGCCAGTTTGGGAAGACAGTCTTCTTCATTGAGGCCATTGATTCATATGCTAATCTTATCCTGAAATATCATTATAGATGCAGGCAGAAAGAGTTTTAAATCAATTTTGAACAGTGGGCCAACCTATGACTCACTCACATTGACACAAAATGAGTCATCACAGTGGTAGAGCTGAAATCTGCATAGTACTACTACTTAGCTTCAATTTGCATACCTTTTGGGCAACAGAGTCTTGATACGTATTTCAGGGTAGCCTTGGTTTCACTATGTAGCCTAGGTGGCAAAACATATACTCTTAAAAGTCAGACACAGTACCACATACCTGTAATCCCGGCACTGGGGAAGCTGAGGCAGGAGGATTACTAAGCTTTACACCAACTTGAGCTATATAATAAGACTGTGCTTTTTAAAAAAAGTATGAGGCTAGAGAGATGGCTCATGGTTAAAAATGGATGCTGCACGTGCCTAGTGGTTTGATAACTCGATGTTATGATAGAAGGAGAGAGTCAAGTCCTAAAAGTTGTACTGACTGAGACAGAACACACACACACACACACACACACACACACACACACACACATTTTTCAAGTATGTTTTATATATGTATATGCGTGTATATACACTATTGATAGTTCCTCACCCATGACATTTTAATTTAACACATACTTCAAAATATAGTAGTTGCTCTGTCACTCATCATATTTGTTAAGAATTTTAGATGCATCTAGTTAGCGTACAAGGTAATGGAACCCATTTTCACTCCGTGCATCTCACTCGTAGTCAGTGCTTTGTACCTCCCCTCAATACCACGTCTTGAGCCCTTGAACATCAGTAAAAAGCATCTTCTTCCCTCTCGGGTGATATTCACTATAGTCTGTGGCGTCGGCCTTCAGGATTGATTATCTGTTCTATGTGATTGCTAAGCTTTACAGTGAAGTGTGTGTAACTAATTCACACACAGTGGCTCTGGGGCAAAAGTAATTTATTTGCTTATTTTATGGGGTGGGGTCAAGCCTAGGACCTGGTATGTGTGAACACATGCTCCACTACACATGCTCCACTACTCAGCCACACCCCCAGCTGCATGGTTAAAGTTTACACATGTTATTTTAATGTTTGTTATTTCTCTTCGTATTAAGGTAAAATTGATGTTTCTGCATTAAACGAGATGTATTTATACTACATAAACTCACAGCCTAGGAATAAGATCCATGGAAGAGAAGAACTTTGGGAAAAATTACAGTATTTATGGAAGGTACAACTTCTTAAATATAAATTTATTCTTGTAATTCATTCATTATAGGGAATTTTAGTAACCCTAGTAAGCCAGTAAAATTATTTTAAGAATATTACAGCTGCCCAGGTGCCAGGTAGCATACCTTCCTTCATCCAGTTTGTTTATAATAAAAGTTACGAGTATTTAATTAAATGTCTCACACAGAAATTTATTGAAAGTGAGTTAATTTAAAAGATGCCAGTGTCTACGTGCCTACTGACATGACTTTTCCCTGGTAGAGGCAGGGCATTACCTATGCTCTTGCCGTGCTAAAACCACGCCCTACCCAGTGGGCAGGCACTGGATCTCGGTTTCTGCCATTAGTGCTGAGAAACTTGCAGTAGTTGTGTGTTTCTTTCTGCTCAAGGCATTTTTAAATGTGTCTCAGTAGGAAAGCAACATTTCCTAGATAAGATGTAGAGTTTTCAGCCCGGTTGGTGTCCCAGGCCTTTAATCGCAGCACTCAGGAGGCAGAGGCGGGTGGATCTCTGTGAGTTTGAGGCCAGCCTGGTCTACACAGTGAGTTCCAGGACAGCCAGGGGTGCACAGAGAAACCCTGTCTCAAAAAACAACCAAAAAAAAAAGATTTTTCTGAATAGTTCTGTGAGGTGAATGCATTTGGTTAGTCTTAAACACTGAGGGCTAAATTGTTAGGGATCCACTTGGGAGGCAGTTTTAGTTTTATGAAATGGATCAGTGTTACTGTCGTGTAGGGAATATTAGCTGTGGGGACCTTAAGGGCTAGGTGGTAAAGCAGACGTTTCTGTAACCTTATTCCTTATTTTATGCTCTAAAAGGAATCGTAGTCAGAGATGATAATGAATAATCTGTGATGGAGTTGGTAGTATAGAGAGGATTATTAGTATAGAGAAAATAATTGTTAATTTATCTTAATGGTTAGCATTTTTTTATGGTGCCATCTGTGCTGTAGGTCCTGTCAGCTTTCTGTCACTTGTTACCTGTGAAGCCCTCTGGTTTGGGCCTCTTACGGTGTCTCTCCCTTCTCTCGTCTGTAGTCTATTCTGAATCTCCCTGAGGATCCCGAGGATCCCGTGCAGGTTCCCGACAACTCACTCTTCTTAGACAGTGGCGGAGACTCCCTGAAGTCTGAGTGGCTCCTCAACGAGATTGAAAAGCTCACTGGCACATCCATACCTGGGCTCCTGGAGCTCATTCTCAGCAGCTCTATCTTAAAGATTTACAACCACATCGTCCAGACCCTGTTTACCCACGAGGACCTGAACATCAACAAGGCTTACGCCACGAAAAGGAAACTGAGTGACGCGGATCCAGAGCGAGCCTGCGGGAAAGCCGCACATCTGGATTCTGCCGTGCCCTCCACCCACGACAGTGAGACAAACGCTTTGATTGCTCTGAGCAGAGGGAGCCAGGTCTTGTCTCTGGGCTCTTGCAAGCTTCTAACTGAGTTAGGACACTGCCCTTCAGTCTGTCCTCTGGATTTCATTCCACAGACTAACATTCAAATACTGAAAGGCTTAAGTCCTCCAGCTCCTGACGAAAATTTGGAAAAACCGCCGGTGTCTGAGGAGGGGAAACCTTCGGCAGGGGCTGAGACAATGGTGTTGCGAGAGAGGTGGAGGTCAGACACAGGCAGATGTGTAGATGCCTCCCCTCTGCTCGTGATGGCAGCAGCTGTCCATCAGTCATCCACGACCGTGTTCATCGGCTCCCACTCCCACAGAGTGAAAGCGGTTGACCTTTACTCTGGGAAGATGCGATGGGAACAGCTCTTGGGAGATCGAATTGAATCCTCAGCGTGCGTGTCTAAGTGTGGAAACTTTATTGTAGTTGGTAAGTCTCTGAGTCTTAAGGTTTGTAGAGTTTGATTGAACACACACGCGCGCGCACACACACGCACGCACGCACGCACGCACATGCACAAGCGTGCGTGTGCGTTTGGAATCTGAGACCCTGGATATAAAGTTAGCTGTGTATTGCTATCCTCTGTGACTTTGGCAGGTTGTTGGACTCACAGTCTCACTTTTCTCATGGAGCAAATGGAAACAGTCATAAAACCTGCTGCTGTAGCACACATGACGTTGAAACCTGCTGAGCCACAGCAGCGTCCCTGGGTCAGGAATCTTGCAGGCACTCAGCTGATGATCGAGGTCTCATGCTATAGGCACTAAAGGCGTTATGCGGACTGAGAGATCGGCTTCCTGGATGGCTCCCAGACGGCACTGTTAACACGGACTCTGCTCTCAGCTCCTTTTGCTGAGAAGATTCAGGTCTGCCGCACGAGCCTCTCCAGCTGTCTGAAGGTTTGCACGACATGGCGTCCGACTGCCTTCCTTCAGAGTGGGCCATCCCAAAGAGAAAGCTGTGGGAGCTACGGCGTCCTTTTAAAGACCTAGTCTCTAAAACTGGAGGCGATCACTTCCGCTTCATTGTCGTCATCAAACATAACTCACTAGGTCCAGGCCACGCTCCGGGAGAGAGTTAGTCTCCATTTCCGGAAGAACGTCTCAGAGTGTGTGGGTGTATTTTAAACCCATGACGGCTATCGGCTATCAGAGCTCTGGGCAGGAGTAACCAAGCAAAAAGTCCGTTAGTACACTGCAAGGCCCAGATGAAGCTCTTAGTAAGTGATGGCAGCACAGAAAGTGTCTTGGAAATTGACTTTCAAGAGCAGTGACCTGCCTGTGGGCAGAACCTTGTAAAGTGTAGGTAAGGAAGCCATCCTAAATGGCTGTCCCCAGACTCCGTCTGCTTCATATTATGATAGTGTGTGCCTGCTTGCAGGTTTTACAATTCCTGCATCAAGGTCTGAGATCCCCAAACTACCCTCTCATCCATGGCTACCACTAGGGAAAAGAAGTTCAGTGGAGTTACTAAGAATATTGGCTAGTAGATTTAAATCCCGATGCTGCCACATGGCAACTTTGAAATTTGCCCCTTTAGTTAATCTGCTTCCATGTCATCCATAGTGTGAATACAATTATGCTAAAATATTTGGTAAGTAGGTTGGAGATGTGGCTCCGATGGTAGAATGCTTGCCCAGCATGCTCAGGGCCCTGGGGTCAGTCCCCAGCACTGTATAAACCAGGTGGTGTGATGATACACATCTGTAATCCCAGCACTCAGGAGGTGGAGGCCGAGGGATCAGAAGGTCTTCCTCCCCTAATAGGATACCTGAGGCTAGCCTGGGCTAAAGGCCTGTCTCAAAAGAAAAAGCCTTGATACTTAGAAAATACCCAATGGACATTGGTTGTCATTAGTGTTAGCTTTTCTCAAACAGCTCTGAGCATCTATCCTCCTTGTGTGAGTTATCACAATAACTGTCCGCAGAGAAGGAGAGTAACCTGAGGCTCTGTGACACTGGGTAATTTATACAACCACAGCCAGGATGGATTTGAATCCAGGTCTGTCAGTGTGGGTGTGCACATGTACTCGTGAGGTCAGAGACAACTTGTTGGCCTCTTTCCCCATGTTGGTCTGGGGGTCAAAGTCAGGATGTCAGGCTTGGTGGCAGCTGCCTTGACTGACTGTCTTTGGTTTTTCGAGACAGGGTTTCTCTGTGTAGCTTTGCGCCTTTCCTGGAACTCACTTGGTAGTCCAGGCTGGCCTCGAACTCACAGAGATCCGCCTGCCTCTGCCTCCTGAGTGCTGGGATTAAAGGCATGCGCCACCACCGCCCGGCTTGACTGACTGTCTTGCTGGTCCATGATACTATTAAGAAACCAAGGGACTGTTGGATGCAGAAGTGTTCATCAGTGTGTCCAGCACTCAGCAGGCTGAGGCCTAGGGCTGGGTTAAAGACATGCGCCACCACACCAGCACTAAGTCAGGAGTTTACATGAGGGACTGCTGTTCAGCGTCTGCTTTATGTTTGCTGAAAGCTGCATCACATGAGTGAACATAGAGAGGAAGAGTGTAAATACAAACTGCCAACCTTTAAATCAGATGAGTGAACATAGAGAGGAAGAGTGTAAATACAAATTGTCAACCTTTAAATCAGATGAGTGAACATAGAGAGGAAGAGTGTGAATACAAACTGCCAACCTTTAAATCAGATGAGTGAACATAGAGAGGAAGAGTGTGAATACAAATTGTCAACCTTTAAATCAGATGAGTGAACATAGAGAGGAAGAGTGTGAATACAAATTGTCAACCTTTAAACTGCTGTATGTCAGTGTATCTCAACCTCACCTTTTATGTTCTGTTTCTCTGTAGGCTGTTATAATGGATTAGTTTATGTTCTAAAGAGTAATAGTGGAGAAGAATATTGGGCATTTCCTACTGAAGATGCTGTCAAAAGCTCGCCGGCCCTGGACCCTACCACAGGACTCGTTTATATCGGCTCTCATGACCAGCATGCATATGCTCTAGACATTTATGTAAGAACTGACCTCATCAGTGTCACACCATAAATACCAAAATGCAAGCAACTCTGAAGTGTGCTTCAGTGGGGGCAGCTGTTAACTGTAGCCCAAGTATAACGTTTGGTCTGGAAAGACGTGATTAGTCAAATTTAAACATCTTTAGACATGTTCAGCTTCCTTTCAAATCATTTCTGTAATATGAAGAATTTGGAATGATCATAATAGAAAAAAAATCAAAGATATCAGTAAGCTATTTTAAGATCCCATTACGTGAAAATATCAAATTTATATAAAAACTACAAGAAATAGGCTGTGGTGGTTTTTTGAAATAACAGTGAATCAAAACTTACTAATTGGTATAAGTAGAAAAACGAGTAAATATAAGTTAATTAGAAAAACTCAGGAAACGAAAACAAGGGGCATAAACTTCAGCAGAAGAAGCTGCTGAAGACAGAAATGTTTCAGGCCTTTGGGATTCAAAGTAATGAAATGAGACACTGAGCTCCAGAAACATATAAATTACAGTACTGCAGTGATTGACAGTCAGCATCCATGAGAGAGGGAGCAGCTAGTGTGATGGGAAGGCCAAAGGAAGACGGTTTAAGGGCAAGGGACACAGCTTAGTTGGTATAGCGCTTACCCCGCATACGCAAAGCCTTGAGCTCGATGTCTCGAACCATACAAACTGGCTGGCATATGTGTAATCCCAGCACTCAAGAGGCTTAGTAATGCAAGATCATCCTTGGCTACATGCCTAAAAAAAAAATAGGTGTTCTGTGATTCACAGACACACGTGCACACAAACAGTAAGTAAATGTAGTAAAGAAGTAGTGTGATTGTAAATCTTATAACCTTTGACCAAAGAAATTGTTTTCTATGATTCCATTCTGGCAAAATAATCAGAAACATAGACAGATATATGCACCAAGTTGTTTTTAAGTTGACTAATAGATGTCTAATAGTTTTTAGATCATGAAGACAGATAATTTTATTTTGAATATAATGTATTAAAACTATTTTTAAGTCATTTTATAAAAGCTGTAAAAGAAACATACCAAGTTGTGTATTCAGAATGAGTATATGCACACACACACACATGTGTGCGCGCGCACACAGACACACACACTCATGCACGCACACCAGTTGACCAAAAGAGAAGATGCAAATACGTTATCAGTTATCAGTGTCAGTGATGTCCTTCGCTGCCTCTGTACTAACTTACCTGGCTTGTGCGTGCCTGAACTCCGAGGATTCTCAGGAGAGAATAGGGAGGGCAGGGAGAAGAGAAGAACCTGCATTCTTCTGGAGCCGACACCTGCTCTGGGGTGCAGCATGGGCAAGGCTCCAGGTTTAATCCCAGCCCTCCAGAGGAACAAAACAGCACATAAAGTTGAGGTTAACCAAAACATAGCTACATTGTATATGGATTTGTTAACAAGCGCCACCCAATTAACTCAGATTCTTATTTGCAGGAGAGGAAGTGTGTCTGGAAACTAAAATGTGAAGGAGCGCTCTTTTCTTCTCCGTGTTTGAGCCTGAGTCCACATCATCTGTACTGTGCTACACTGCGGGGACTTCTTCTGGCTGTACATCCTGTAGGCATGCAGTAACGGGCTAATTTATTACCTGTCTTTACTTTTCATCTTGATGTTTGAAAGTTCAAGTACTTTTCAGTTAAATATAATTCCCATATTAATGAGCTAGAATTCACTTAAAATGATTGAAATTATTTGGAAAAACAAGGAAACATGGGTTCATGTTTTTGTTGTATTTGTTTCTTCAAGTATTTTTAACCTTTAAAAAGATTTATTCTTATGTACATAAGCATTTTATCTGTATGTGTGTCTGTTTGTATGTGTGACACATGTGTCTGGTGCCTGACAAGGTCCGAAGAGGGCATGGAATCCCCAAGAACTAGAACTGCAGGTGGTTCTTGTAGCAGGAATCTTAGAATGTCTTATTAATAAAATCAAACCTGAGGCCAGTTATTGGGGTGAACTGGAAGATCAGAGAACCAGAACAAGCCACAGCTATCTCATCTTGCCAATTCCTCAGCTGGTCCTGTTTTCTCAGACTGGAAGCCTAAGCCCTCATCCAGAATGAATCTCAGCTGAACTGTGTTGCTCCAAATCCTGAGAGCTTATCCAGCCAAATTCTTAACCAGCCAAATGCTTCTAGTTTCTGGTCCTCACGCCTTATATACCTTTCTGCTTTCTACCACCACTCCCTGGGATTAAAGGCTTGCTTTCTGGGATTAAAGGTGTGATGAGTCACCATGCCTGTCTGTATCCTTGAACACATGGATTTCTGCCTCTGGAATGCTAGGATTAAAGGCGTGTGCTACCACTGCTTATCCTTTATGTTTAATATTGTGGCTGCTCTGTCTCTGACCCCAGATAAGTTTATTAGCATGCACAATATTTGGGGGAACACAATACCACAGGTTCTAGCTGCAGTGTGGGTGCTGAGGATCAAACCTGGGTCATCTGTGAGATCATGTGCCCTTCATCACTGAGCCCTCTCTCCAGACTGTTTCTAAACTTTTTTTTTTTTTTGGTTTTTCGAGACAAGGTTTTTCCAGACAAGGTTTTTCCGTGTAGTTTTGGTGCCTGTCCTGGATCTTGCTCTGTAGACCAGGCTGGCCTTGAACTTAGAGATCTGCCTGGCTTTGCCTCCCGAGTGCTGGGATTAAAGGTGTGCACCACCACCGCCCAGCTGTTTCTAAGCTTTTTAGACAGGATTTTCTCAGTCATATTAAGAACTTCTTGTCTGTCCCTCATAGTGGTGAACACCTTTAATCCCAGCACATGGGGGCAAAGGCAGGTGGATCACTGAGAGTTCAGGCTAGCCTGGTCTACATAGTGTTCCAGGATAGCCTGGACTACATAATGAGACCCTTTCTAAAAACAAAAACAAACAAACAACAAAACTAAGTAAAACAAAACCAAAACAGACAACAACACAAATGCTTCTTGTCCATTGTAAGGATAAATCTTGTTAACTTTTTCCTAATTTTAAAATTGTTTTTCCTTTCTGAAGCTAGATCCTAGCTTGATGGCGGTGGCACACACCTTTAATCCCAGCATCTGAGAGGCAGAGGCAGGTGGATCTCTTGAGTTTGAGGCCAGCCTGGTCTACAGAGCAAATTCCAGGACAGCTGGGGCTACACAGAGAAACCCTGTCTTGAAAAACCTAGGACAGCAAAACTTAAAGCTAGATCTTAGTGTTAGTTTTGCTGTTTTATGGTCTGGGCTGACTCTCATCTGGCCCTCGCTCTCCTAAGCAGCACTGGTTTTCTGACTGCGTGTGCCAGCCTCATCCACAGTGTCCGTGGACCACCACTGCTGCTCATCTCTAGCCCTGAAGATTTCTAGGTTGTTGTAAAACGGCTCTGCAGGGAAAGGTACTTGCTGCCAAGGCCGACAACGTGAGTTCAAGCTCCTTCCCACAGGATAGGAGAGAATCAGTTCACACACACACACACACACACACACACACATAGTGAATGAATGAATGAATGAATGAATGTGACCTTAAGCTGGTAAAGGTACTTGATTAGTGAAATGACTTGTGACGCTGTCGTCGCTTTGGCCGCGGCAGGCTGCTGGGAGCGTGGTTTGGAAGCATTCCTGTGGGAAGCCGCTCTTCTCCTCCGCTCGGTGTTGCCAGCGGTACGTCTGCATCGGCTGTGTGGACGGAAGCCTGCTCTGCTTCACTCACGCGGGAGAGCAGGTGGGATGATCGAGTCAGCGCTGTGTGTGGCCAGCCCACCCCAGCTGGAGACTGCAGCCGGGGATCAGCGACGGTTGTGTTGTGGAGTACATTCCCAGCCTTGTTTGATGGATCTCTCCCTCCTTCTCTCTCTCTGTCTGTTTAGGTGTGAGGTCTGAGGTTGATATGTCTTCCTCATTCACTGTCTACCATACATATGTGTGTGTGTATACACACACACACACCACTATATACACACACACACACACACACACACACACATATATACACACACACACATATATATAAAATTTAAAATTTTTCTTTAGATACAGGGTCTCACCTGCTGTCCTGGAGCTCACTGTGTAGACCAGGCTGTCCTAGACCTGAGATCCGCCTGCCTCGGCCTCTTGTGTGCTGTGATTAAAGTGTGTGCCACCAGGCAATGCACAGATTTTTGCTTAAAGCTCTAAATATTTACCCTTAAACTCTTTTCAGTCCAGCTCCTCCTCGCTTTGTTTGGAAAACTTGAGTTAGACTTTTTCCCCCTTTTTCCTTTTTTCTAGAGCTGGATTTGGAACCAAGGCCAAGTTCCACCCCCTGTCCAAGGTTGTTTTTAATAACACGCATTGAAGACATAATGTGATTTTTTTTTCTTTAAACGTGGTGTTTCTGAACTTACCAGTAGTAATTCTCAAGTCTGCTCAACATTAATTGTAATAATGTTATCATGTTGTAGTGTGTCTTGTCCTGGTTTTTACCACTGGATCAGTCTAGTGTGAGGATGCTACTTTCCAGAAGCCAGCATTTTTTTTGGTATATGGAGTTCCTCTGTTGTCTCCATCTTACTTCTTACGTCTGTGTGAAGAAAACCTGTCAGACTTAACGTGTTGCAACTGGATGAATGACTGATTGTTGCTCCTCTTCTCCCTTAAAGGTTTGGCGCTTCTCTGCTGGAGGACCAGTCTTTTCGTCTCCATGTATCTCGGCATCAGAACAAGAACTGTTTTTCGGTTCCCATGATTGCTTTCTCTACTGCTGTAGCATGGAAGGTCACCTCCAGTGGAAATTTGAGACCTCAGCGAGGGTGTACGCCACACCCTTCGCTTTCAGTAACCAGAGCGGTAGCAGTGAAACTCTGCTAGCAGCCGCATCTACTGATGGGAAACTGTGGATCCTTGAGTCTCAGAGTGGAGAGCTTCGAAGTGTGTATGAACTCCCTGGGGAAGTCTTCTCTTCTCCTGTGGTCTGGGAATCGATGCTTATTATTGGGTGCAGAAATAATTACATTTACTGTCTGGACTTACTGTGTGGTGATAAAAGTAATCAATAAGTCCTTATATATGTGTGAGATGGAAATACTGTAAATCTACATGGATGGTTTTCTATTAAAGATTTTATTTTGGTTAAGGAATTTGTCTGCTGTACTTCAATAGAGAGCAGCCATGTTTATTTCCTATGGAAGCATCAGGAGCTTCTAGGAAGAGAGGACAAAATACCTGCTGTATTTTTTTAATAAATTTTTAAGATTTATTTATTTTATATATATGATGTTCTATCTGCATGTATACTTGCATGCCAGAAGAGGGCATCAGATCGCATTACAGATGGTTGGGAGCCACCATGTTGTTGCTAGGAATTGAACTCAGGACCTCTGGAAGAGGTGCCAATGCTTTTAACCGCTGAGCCATCTCTCCAGCCCACACCTGGTATATTTTGTAGCACTTTTAATTATGTGTGGTGGTGTGCTGGCTAGTTTTATGTCAACTTGAACCTCAACTGAGAAAAATGCCTCCATAAGATAGGGCTATAAGCAAGCCTATAGAACATTTTCTTAATTAATGATTGGTGGGGGAGGGCCCAGCCCATTGTGGGTGGTACCACCCCCTGGGCTGGTGTCTTTAGCAGGTTGATCAAGCCATGAAGAGCAAGCCAGTAAGCAGCACCCCTCCATGGCCTCTGCATCAGCTCCTGCCTCCAGGTTCCTGCCCTATTTGAGTTCCTGTCCTGACTTCTTTCAGTGATTGAGTGATGGACTATGATGGGGAAGTAAGCCAAGTAAACACTTCCCTCCCTCACTTGCTTTTGGTCATGGTGTTTCATCACAGCAATAGTAGTCCTAACTAGGACAGATGGTTAACTGTATGTTTTGGAAACATTTTTTTTTTAAATTGGTCAAAAGGATGCTGCTCTGGTTTGAAAGATCTCCATCAAAACACCCCCACTGTGTGGAATTAAGGAGGTGGGAACATAACTCCACTATGATACTTAGGGGTGGCACCTTGGAGCGATGATTAAGATTACATGGGTTTGAGTGTGTGTGTGTGTGTGTGTGTGTGTGTGTGTGTGTGTGTGTGTGTGTGTGTTGCAGGGAGGATGCTGCTGACCCTGAGGAACTGGAACTTTGTAAGAGGAGAGACCAGGCCAGTGTGCTTTGCTTTGCCGTGTGATACCCAGCATCACCTTGGCTAGGATTCTGCAGAAGGTCTCTGTCAGTAATAGACATACAACCAGATGTGGCCACTGGTCCTTGAACTCCTCAGATTCCAGAACTGAGAGCTAAATAAACCTTTATTTGTTATAGTCAGTTTGTGAGATTCAGTCATGGGTAAAGTGAACAAAGGCAGCTGGTAAAACACCAGTTCCTGGTGTGGATGTGAGGCCATTTGTGAACCGGGTAGCAGTTGAAGTCAACAGTGAGTGCCTGGGTAGAAGGAGGGGAAGGGAAACTGTCTTCCTGAGCAAGCCTCGCCGCGTTTCCGTGCCCCTGGATCCCAGAGCTCCTGGTTGGGGAAGAGACTCGGCAGCAGCAATTGTATCTCCTCGCTTCTCAGGCCTGCAGGTTACATCATCGGCTCCCTGGTCTTGCGGCCTCTGGCCTTTATCTGAATTGAACTGTACCACAGGTCCTACAGGTCTCTAGTGTGTGAACAACACATGGTGGCCCTTCCCAGTCTCCACACCCTCATGGTCTTGGATCTTTTATGGACATCAGTTGGTTCTCTGGAGCCAATATATTAGGTTGTACACGTCACAAGAGGTAGATAAGTAACCCTTCTTTTCTCTCTCCACCTAGCTGAATATATTAATCAGTTATGTTTCTTTAGAGAACCCTAATACATTAAGGTAGTTTTGTGAGTTTCCAGGCATTTAAAGATCTCTGTGGAAAAGAAAGGATCAGAATATGTTTTGTGAGTTGTAAACAGAATACATCATTTACTATTTATACTGAAGTTTAAAAATGATTTTTATCTTTTGTGTTTTGCCTGAATATATGTAAGTGTACCATGTGTGTGCATTCCCTCCAGAGACCAGAAGAATACATGGGAACCTCTGTAGCTGGAGTGAGCCACTATGTAGATGCTAGGAACTGAGCCTGAGTCCTCTGTATGAGGCAAGAACTCTTAACCAATGAACCATCTCTGTAGACTGAGCTAAAGGTTTTTAAAGGTAGGATTTATTTATCAACTTAGGTTCCTTATTTTGAAACAGAGAGAGAGGGAGGGAACATGTATGTGCATTTCTGGGACTTGAACCCAGGGCTTTGTTCCTGCTAGGCAAGCACTCTATCATTGGACTATAACCTAGGTCTTTATTTAGTTTTTTTGTTTTTGTTTTTGTTTTTTTGTTTTTTTGTTTTTCAAGACAGGGTTTCTCTGTGTAGCTTTGCGCCTTTTCCTGGAACTCACTTGGTAGCCCAGGCTGGCCTTGAACTCACAGAGATCCGCCTAGCTCTGCCTCCTGAGTGCTGGGATTAAAGATGTGCGCCACTGCCGCCCTTATTTAGTATTTTTAAGTGGGCAAAAATGCCCATGTTATGCATTATGCACACGCACATGCACACACACAGTTTCGACTTGATAATATGGTGCCTTTAGGCATTTGTCATTCTTGCTATGCAGCCCAAGCCAACCTCACAGTTTTTCACCAAGTTGTCTTTGCAGGTGAGATGTTCAGAGGGTCCAGGTGTAGTCCTGTGGTAGCTGGCCCTCAGCTGAGGCTGATGCTGCTGAGCTCTGGCCTACCATAAGGAGACTGCAAGATCATTTTATCTGAGACTCAGATCACTTAACTTCCTGTCTGGAATTGAGAAAAGCATTTGGCCTTGTTCATATATTCATCCACTGGGTATATTGGGGCATGTTGGGGAATATTATTTTAAGGTGTGTTACTTTTGTTTATGTAGCATTTTTTAAACTCCGTGAAGCTGTGTTACTGTGCCTGTCTAAAACACCTGATGGTCTAATAAAGAACTGAACAGCCAATGGAGAAAGGATAGGTGAGGCTGGCAGGCAGAGAGAAGAAATAGGAGAAATCTGGGAGAAAAGGAAGAGGGAACAAGAGAGGAAGGAGGAGAACTTCAGGGGTAGCCACCCAGCTACACAGCCACATGGCCACACAGCTACCCAGCCACCCAGCCACCCGGCCACCCAGCTACCCAGCCACACAGCCAGCCATGAAGTAAGAGTGAAAGTAAGATTACAGAAGTAAGAAAAGGAAAAAGCCCAGATGCAAAAGGTAGACTGGATAATTTAAAATTAAGAAAAGCTGGATAGAAACAAGCCAAGCTAAAGCCAGGCATTGATAAGTAAGAATAAGCCTCCATGTGTGATTTATTTGGGAGCTGGGTGGCAGGCCCCCAAAGAGCAGAGAGGAACACCAAACAAGGACGGGAAAAATAAAGTCGCATTAGAAACAACTTGAGAATTTGTCTTGTTCATCCAAAACTCCGTAAATAAGAAACTGCTCATAGACAGCTATTGAAATCAGTCAGAACTTCAGCTTAATAAGGACATTTCATCAGTGCCAAAGGTCTTGTCAGTATTTTATTGAAAGGTCTTTTCCCTTAAATAATGGACATTTCTTTTTACATTCAAACTGTATACAACCAAAATCTCAAAATAATATTAAAATCACACTAAGGAATTTTTTATTAAGTATCTACTTAATTTTATTGTTGGTAAAAATATTGCAAGACACTTGTAGCTAATGTTGCTGCTTTAAAATAAGCAAACTAAACATCACAAGAAGGGGCGGTGGCTACATACCATACATTTGTAGATAACCAGCTATAACGAGAATTTAATGGTAATCAATCAGGCGCGATAATAAACAATTGCACTTGAAACATTTTTAAAGTAAACAAAAGACTCTACTTCCATATATAAGTCTATGAACAGAGGTTAATCATCTATAACCTTACCATAAGAAGTGTGTTTAAACTAAAAAAAAAAAAAGCTTGTATATTTAATATAGCAGTCATTCATTTAAAAAAAAAAGTCGAACTTTTTGTTTTCACAGAACTTCCCCATAGTGTGTTGCTCAGAAAAGTGCAACAAGTGAAGCAGAGTAACACTTCATTGGTATTTAGTGCAGGTCTGGGTGACTTGTACATGAAATGTAAAAGATGCACTTGTCAGCAAGAACGATGGCGCCCCTTTCCTCAGTGGATTCTCCTTTAAAGATAGTGGTGGGGGACTTTAACTAAGCTGTGTCGTGTACTGTGTGTGGGCTTGTGGTATCGAGCTTTCTTTAATTTGCTTGTTCTGAGACAGGGTCTCCACTATGTAGCCTTGGCTGGCCTGGAACTCATTATGTAGACCAGGCCGGCCTTGAACACACAGAGATCCACCTGCCTCTGCCTCCCAAGTGCTAGGGTAGAAGGTGTGTGCACCACCATGCCCAGCCCCGTTCTTTCTTAGCCGTCTTATTTCTGTACCTGTTCACTGCCAGGACTGTGTGCTGGCCAAAGCTGAGGGGATGGAAGGAGAAGTCGGTTTGGAAGAATCACTGTGGCACTGGAATTCTAGGGCTTGGGATGGGAAGATTCCCATTCAAAAGTGTTATTATGTCAGTGAGGAAAGCATTGAACTAACAACTGTCTACACATAAAATTTAGAAATGAACACCAGTGTGGGAAACGTGCAGTGGAGTATTCGTTGCTTACAGTAGTAGTAACGACAACAAGAAAAGGTCCATTGATTCTTAACAGTCGGAAGGTCCAGTATCTATAACACTAAATCCAACTTGCAACAGTACGGCCTTCCACTTGACCACACATGCCAGCTGCTTCTGAGGCTGAGCCACTGTTTCTAGAGAGAAAATGGTTTCTATGTGGTAAACAGCATCCCTGTCATCCCGCAGCATAGACAGAACAACAGCACATTGCATATTGAGTAAGCACAGAGGAAAAGGAGTGACATCTGCTACCAAACATGTCAGTGTGGGAGAAAAAAGGGGTGCAATTCCCCCTGCACTGGGCAAAGAAGCCGCCCCTGTGAAAGGAAAATATGCCAACACCATGAAATACAAAGTGAGTGCCAGCAGTACGTAGGCATTTGCTGGTATGTCTAGTGTCATGTAAAGCAAATCTAGAGAATCCAACCTAAGTACATGTGGCTTTGAAACTGCCAAGTCCCTTTTCTGTATGCACATGTGTATGATAACAAGGCCACGTAAAACTCTGAGATGCTTCTTTTTTTTTTAAAGGTATCAAGGTGAATGCTCTAAATTTTAAATGCTTTGGAACATTCGACTCTGAAGTATTCAAGTACAATAAAGGAAGTCCTTAGAACAAATAGGTTACAACACATCTTGGCTTGTTCATTTTCCCTAAAGGCCAAGGGGAAATTCCAGAGGCATGGACTGCCAGCAACCTAAACTATCTTACAGAGATGGCTGTTTGGGGTGATGGTTTTATTTTCTTGTCTCACTTTTGCATCTTTGGGTGGACAAGCCTTCTCTTCCTAGTGTGAAAAGCTAGATTACACCAGAGTTGTCATACCACAAGGTTCTTAACGTTTGGATTATATCAGAATGCCTGGGCTGCTGAAGAGCCCCCGTACTACATGGAGATTCTCAGAGACAACTCTGGCACAGAATTTCCTTTTCTTCACCAAAGTAAACACAAATGTTCCTTAGGAGCCAGCTAGGCCAAATGGTCCCTGTGTCTTTCATAGGGTACTGGTATGACAGAGCACACCATGGAGGATGAGTATGAATGGATTTGCTATGTTGTGGTTTTAGGGTGAGGAGAAATTCATGAAAACCAGACATAGGCACAGAGTTGGGAGCCAGCTTTTCCTTATTTTCCAGTTACTGCCTTCAGGAGAACGACACCATGTTTATGTACATGTGAACATATGTCACTGTTACATATGCAAACACAGCAGGATAAATGTTTGGGATAGAAGAGTAGAGAATCAAAAAAAAATTTTTACAAAGATTGGCAAAAGGATATGTTCTGAAATGGTGCATGGGTGTGCATATGTGTGAGAAGGCCATGGATGGGCATGGCAGACTCTCCTGAGCTCTCATTTGCAGATTTTGCTTCATGTGGTCCCTCAGACAAAACTGTCTCTTGAGAACTAGGGTGAGCTCAAGGCACCAGGACCCAGGGTTGTGCAAATACACACTCTTTACAATGACCACCACCAGTGCAGTGTCTGAACATTATTTTAGAGCCTATAAAACATGCTTCTTTTCCCTAGCTTGGTTTCTGTACCTCATATAAAAAATAAATAAATAAAAAGGGCAAGAGAAGAGCCAACGACTGGCCACAGAACTGGGGAGGAGTCACTGTTTACTTAATGATTTGCGGGCAGTCGCTCCAGGCCTTTGCTTTTCTTTTGGCCAAAGCCAGCCAGGCAGGTTCTGTAGATGCGGGGGCAGCGTCTGGGGTGGAGAATCTCTTGGTGACCTCTTTTACCAGCGGAGCTGGGGGTGCCGAGTCTGAGATCTCCACTGCGTTGTTTCAAAGGAAAAGAGAAATAGTAAGAACCACATAAAAACAAACATTTTAATTAATAGAATTATATATACTTACTGTACATGGAATGCTGTTCACACACATACACACACATACCTGAACAGCTAAATCTAGCTAATTGTTCACAAAATTATGTAAGAACATTTAAAATCTACTCTCAGCACCTTAAGAATCCAGTAGGAGCCGGGCGGTGGTGGCGCACACCTTTAATCCCAGCACTTGGAGGCAGAGTCAGGTGGGTCTCTGTGAGTTCAAGGCCAACCTGGTCTACAGAGTGAGATCCAGGAAAGGCGCAAAGCTACACAGACAACCCTGTCTTGAAAAACCAAAAAAAAAAAAAAAAACCAAAAAAAAAAAAAAAATCCAGTAGGGCTGTTAGCTATGGTCACTGTGTTACACAACAGATTTTCTTCTCTTTTTTTCTTTTTTTGATTTTTTGAGACAGGGTTTCTCTGTGTAAGAGTCCTGGCTGTCCCGGAACTCTTTCTCTAGACCAGGCTGGCCTCAAACTCACAGAGATCCACCTGCCTCTGCCTCCTGAGTGCTGGGATTAAAGGCACCTACCACTGAACTTCTCTGAAATGTTGTACCCATTAGCAAACATTTCCCAGGTGGTCTCCTCTCCAGAACAAGATTTTGACTTATTTAGCGGTAAGAAATTCAAGACAGGCATGAGAGTGCATGCCTTGGAACTTCTCCGGCTCTGAACTCCTGGTCTTCCTGCCTCAGCCTCCCAAGTGCTGAGATGACAATGTGAGTCACGGGGCCTGGAAAGGTAGCGAGGTTAATAGCAAGCCACCTCCTCCACAAAGTGTCTCTCTCCTAGTTTCTCTACCTCAGCCCCAAGGGGAAGCCATTGCCAGTTCTTATGACTGGTAATGTCTTGTCTAGTAATTCCTTTGCTCCCCATCTTTTTTTTTTTTTTTTTTTTTGAGACTACTGTAGCTCAGGCTGGCCTCAAACTCACGGTAATCCTCCTGACTCAGGCTCCCAAGGGCTAAGAGTTGCAGGCTATCAGGCCTGACTATCCTGCTTTCTTCACTAGAGAGCTAGGCTTCTGTGAGGAGATTCCCTGAAAGAGGTTCAGGGAGTTCACAACTTCGGTGCCCAGGGATGTGGTCAGCATATATGCTTCTAGAACTTCTAGAACTAACTGAACGTGAAGACAGACACTTCAAACACAGGCTTGCTCTATTAAGCTAGCGCTGTTATAAGGTGTGATAATCCTTGTATACTTCCAATTGGCCAGAGAAAGGAATGACCTTGTGGGCCTTGCAGCTTCCACTTTATTATGGAAAACAAAACAAAACAAAAAACCAAAAAAACCAACAACAAAAAGCTCTCAGTCTCAATCTGCTGCAGGCTGCAGGAAGATATCATAAGAACTCAGCTGGTTATGGCAAAGTCACTACCTGGAGGAATCAGGGAATTCCTCCAGAGGAAGCCAAATCCCAAGGAGTTTTTGGTGTTACTTGGCTTGTATATATCAGCTGTCTTCTGTTATGAAAATCATGTGTACCTTCATAGTTTTCCCAGTTGACTTTTCCCTAAGAAGGGCTAATAGTGTGGACCGATCACTCTCTGGACATACACATTCCAGGTATTTGGAGAACAGCCTCAGGAAAGACTTTCTCTGGAATCAGATATCTCCCTTAGCCACTTTCAAGGACTACAGGAAACACCACCCAGGTAGGCGCCCAACTTACAAGAACTAACAATAACAGCCCACATGCAAGTCTCCTGACTTACGGTAAATTCCACAAGGAGACACCGCCTAGGAGAGGTGGACGTTAAGTAATAGCTTTACACAATTTAGCTCGGACCCTCCCCTTTATATACCTGGGCTTCCAGGGCACAGGACGGAGAAGAGAAAAGAGAATGGAAGAACTAGATGGGTAAGAACTTGAGAGGAACGAACTGAGATGGGGAAGAACTAGATTGAAGGGTTAGAAGAGAGGATTAGAGGAACGAGATGGAAGATGAGGAAGAGCCAGATGGGGAAGAACAAGATGAGGAGAGAGAAGGAGATGGCAAAGGAGATGCTATGAGAAGGTGGATGAGAACCTAGAAGGGGCAGAACTAGATGAGGGGATTAAGATAGAACCTAGAGGGGACTGCAGACAAGTGTAGAGAGAAATCAGGCTAGAAATGAGCTAAATATGAGAGCAGAATAAAAGCTTGTAACTGACACAGAATAATAAAGTATATGGACTAAGGAGTTTCGTGTACATAGATTCATTTCCTATTATCAAAGATTAATTATCAGCTGGTTGTAGATTCTTCCCTGACCCTGGGAGGGGACTATCGAGGGGCTGGACCCCCATAGTCCCCGATATCAGTCTAACATTTAGAACCCTCAACGTAAGAGCAAATGAAAGAACACTTAGGGGTCCCAGAGATCAGTGTTCTAAGGTAGTTCTGGTATATAAGCACTCCGATTCCACCACTAAGTGGAGAAACCTTTTTTTAACACGTCCACATCTCCAGACCTCGGGGAGCAGGCGGCCAAGGCACCGGTGGGGCTGGGGCTGCGGCTTAGATAGAGCTCCGGTTTGACCTATCTCTCCAGTGTTTACCCGTAGGAACGTTAATTCTCTGGTGTGGAGGCACTGAATTCTTCAGTGTTGGGAGGCAGAAGCCTAGTGGTGTGTGCTTGGGTGCTGGGGGCAGCCCTCACAAGTAGATTTATGATTTCCTCACACTGCCGTAGGAGCTCACCTGCTTTTTCTCTCTCCCTGTGTACACACTTGTCCATCTGCTCTCCAACCTAAGATGAAGTAGCACAGGGCCCTCCCAGCTTGATAAGTTACCCATCTTTGGGTATTCTGTTAGCCACCTGAAAAGGGACCAGGACAGCCGTGCCCTCTGGGGAACAACACAGCCCCATGGAGAAGCGGATGCCCTGTTAGTCCCTGGGAGTACATGTAACTCAGAATTGCCCATCTTCCAGTGACTTGTAGCGAGGAAAGAGTTGGCAACTACTGGGCCAGTTTAGTTTTCCCGTCTTTCATGTGCTGTAAACAAGTAGAGATGGTTGTTGTTAATTAACGCCCAGGACACGGTGCTGAGGACACGGTCTCTGTAAAGTCAGCCTATCAGAGACCTCCTCTTGGAATCCCATCAGCAGAGAGGCTGCAGCATCTGAGCTGTGAGGCATCAGGACAGAGGGGCAGCTTCCACTTCCAGCCTCCGCACAGAGGGCCGGAGGCGGCTTCCACACGCTTATCTCGACTTCGTCATGTTGGATGACAGGCCCCTGGGGTCTGCTTCCAAGCCCAGGATCACTCCAGTTTATCTAAACTTTACACCTTGCCTTCCCCAATCTTATTATACTCATCTCTTTCAAGATGATAGAAAGACAGGCAGACAGACAGATGATAGATAGATAAATAAATGATAGATGATATAGATAGATAGATAGATAGATAGATAGATAGACAGATAGACAGACAGATGGATAGATAGATGATATATAGATAGATGATAAATAATAAAACTGAATGATAGGCAGGGAGGTACCGGTGATGACTCATATTGTACTGTTAAATGTTCAGAAACCAGGGCAAGCCAGTTGGTGTCTGTCACATTAGCAGCTTCAAATTAGCCACAGTTGAAGTATTTCCACCATGGAAGACAGTAAAGGCTACAAACCCCAAGGAGATGACTCCAAAGGCGTTTTTACTGTCTCTCCACCGAGAGCAGCTGGGGAATCCCTGCCGTCTGCATCAGCATCAGAGTTTACAACTGGGTCTTGAGAGCCTGTGCCCTGTGTTGTCTAAGATGCTGTGCCAAGTCACTCCATGGTGGAAAACAAAGATGCTCTCAGGGAAAACAATGATGGACTACAGGCCAACAGGGATGGACCTGCTCTCTACCTGTCACGGATGTGGGAAGAGTGTAGAGAAAACAGTGATGGACTACAGGCCAACAGACATGGACCTGTTCTCTACCTGTCACGGACGTGGGAAGAATGTAGGGAAAACAGTGATGGACTATAGGCCAACAGGGATGGACCTGCTCTCTACCTGTCACAGATGTGGGAAGAGTGTAGGGAAAACAGTAATGGACTACAGGCCAACAGGCATGGTCCTGCTCTCTACCTGTCATGGATGTGGGAAGAGTGTAGGGAAAACAGTGATGGACTACAGGCCAACAGGCATGGACCTGCTCTCTACCTGTCACGGATGTGGGAAGAGTGTTGGCTTTTTTCAGCTGTTCTCTGCGCTGGAGCCTGGACACTGCCGTTTCAGGCTTTTTCTCTTCTGACGGAGTGGCGGACTTGTGCAGGGAACCAGCTCTGCTTACTCGGCTGCTTCCAGGCTGTGGGCTGACACTGACCTGCGTTGGGAATGACAGGGAAAGCATGTCTTCAGTGCATGACCTCTCAGCGCCCCAGCGAGGGGCTGGGCTGTACCTGTGAGCAGTGCGTTCAAGACAGGCCTCCAGTGAAGGCTCAGGGCCATGTACCCAGGATGGGAAGTTACTTTCCAGGAAGAGCCCCATCAAGATGATCATAAAGTTAGGTCATGGAACAAGGCTCCTGATACGCTCCGCCCACTGCACAAACTCACTTCCACATCTCCCACATATTGTAATTTCCCTTCTCCAAGACGGACACAGTCTAAGATCCTGTCGGATGTCTAAGACCAGGGACAGAGCTGATCCCTGATTGTTCTGTTTCATCCTTACCTTAGATTTCCATCACTTTGGCTTGTGATTCTTTTTCTTTCCTTAGTAAGTCAAGAGCTCAGGAAGTACTTTATAGTTTCTTGGCATATGTTAATCTCCACTATCATTACAATCACACCTTGGTGACATTCTTAAGTAAAACAGGATGAACACAGACACTGGAACCCTGTGACAGTGGATCTAACAACCGAAATGGCCATCAGGTGATTGATTACCTGGTGGTTGGCATATATGGTGTAGATACACCGGACAAAGAGTATTCATGCCTCATGGAGTAGAACAAGAGATTTCGTCACACAAAATGGCAATCTCAACCTATGAATTGTTACCCCTGGAATTTTCCACTTCATATTTCTAGATCATGGTTGACCCTCAAGTCATCGAAACCAGGGAGAGTGGAACCTCAGATCGGTGGGCAGGGGCACACTGTAACCGTCGCGTGTGAGTTGCTGCGGTAAATACAGACATTTTAGGTTCTGCCAAAGAAGGTTCGCCTAGAAGCCTAGTAAAACCAAATGAAATTTAACAGTTGATGCTGGAAAACGCTTTCCCTGATTTAAAGGTGGTCAATTTACTCACTTCGCTGCCCTTTCTAAACAGCCCCTCCCTCCAGTTGGCATCTTAAAAATGTATCCCGTGACTCAGACGCGAGCTAGGCACAGGGTGGCAACGCTGGAAACCGAGCGGGCTACTCACAGTGTCTTTGGAGAGCTTCTCGGCCTGTTTGGCCTCCCGGGCCTGCTTCCTCTCCTCTCGGGTTACCTGCTGCTCACGAAACCCCTTCTGCTTCTGCAGCGCCAACGTTATCCACAGCGGCTGAGCAGTTTCAACTTTCTCTGCTAATCTGGAGCCGTCTAGAGAGTACCTGCTCTGAAGCACGGGTTTCTCTACGGAGCGAAAAAAGGTGACGTTCACCGTGACCAGCAGGTGACTTAGCTTCTCATCCCCTAAGACTGTGAAATAATTACTGATAGGCTTCTGGCATCGATGCTCGTGCCCAAGAGATCCCACCGGGTAGGAGGTAACATCTTTGACTAACAGGAAAATGGGCATTTTTTTCCTCTCTAGAAGTGGAACCTACTTTACAAGAAAATAAGATCTCCAAAGTGATTAAAAACCCATGTTTGCAGGAGACCCAGGTAGTACGTGGTTCGCTGCTTCGGTGAGATTTGCTTTTAGCAACGGAAGGAAGCACTCTTCTCAATACCGTATACGGAACCCCAGTGTTTGGAGAACAAAAAACAAGCAAACAAACAACAACAAAACAGTGGTGCTGTGGACTTGAGGCAGCTGCTGAGGACAAGGCTTCCAGGAATAGAGTGAGAACCCCATGACTGTGAACAGCTGCCTACATTTGAAAGTTGGTCTATACTAAACAAGTATCATGTCCAAGGATCATGAGTTCAAGGCCACCCTGGGCTATATAGCAAGACCTTGTCTCAATAAACAAAATTTTAAATGCAAAGAGATCCTTGTGTTTAGAATAGTACTTGGCCTATACTAAACACTTTAAAAAAGAGAACTGTAATTATTATTTTTACCTACAAGGCAAAAGTCACCTTTCTTTTCCCTTAAGTAAAGATCACGTACTTTCAGAGAGAACTGTATTGGATTATTTACTATCTCAAAAGAAAAGGGCTTACTATAGCCCCGTTCCTTAGAAATCTAATAGAACTTCACACCCAGAATCTTACCACCAGGGCACTCAGTCAGATGGACTTTGTATTACACTCTGGGATGAAGAGAAAGACCAAACAGAAGAAAACAACCTGGAATCAGGAATTTAAGCCCAAATGGGGCACGTTCTGTTTTTTCTTTTCTTTTCCTTTTACAGTGATGGAGAACTGTAGACTCCAGCATACGTCAACCACAGTCAAAGAGAAGATATGGCCAGGGACGAAACTAACGGGACAGATGTTCATTGACCAGGCTTTGGCACAACTAGGACACAGTAAAGAAAGGGGAACCCAAGTTCTGAGAGAGGTGCTCTTAGAAGCAGGATATGGGGTCAGTTCTAGTTATAAACAGCTGAGTCCACTCCAAGGGGAGGCCAGTGTCTGAAACACATATCATGTCTTTACTCTAGGATCACTCTGGGTACATTGCCATTATTTATGAAGCTGCTGGGCAGAGTCTTGCCATGTCTATGCAAGGCATCAAAGATGGTAAAGCCATCCATGCCAAAGACCTGACCAGCATTCACACTCTATGATGGGGGAATTCAGACTCTACAATGTTTGTGTCTTGCTGTCTATTTCCTAAAAACAAACAGAAAATAAGAAGACAAATTGTTTCTAGAGGGAAAAAAGAAGGAAGTCTGTATTTCCTGAGAACTGCAGTTTGCGTAGACTAGTCTGGGGTTGTGGATCGTGTTTTATAAGACTGATGTACTACCCACTGCACTAATGAGCTACCTTGGACCAGATTCTAAAAGACTAAGTATAAGGCTTATTAGGTCTGGCTCACAGGACCATAAACAGGACATTAAAATTGGATTCCTGTTTGAGCCTCAGCCAAGGATTTTCCCAAAGCTTGTGACAAAATCATTGCCACGAAGTCACATATTCCAAAGTACAGGACCACCTTCTATGGTCTGGCCGATGAAACCGCCGACAGCCACCACCAGGACATGGAAAAACTGAGGTGGTAGCTGAAGACTAGAGTTTGTTTTGGATATCCCACTGTCCTTGCATAGCCTCTAGAAGACAGGCCCCTTTGTTAGCCAGTGGTCTTCAAAATTGGTTGAATGCCCTAGAGAATGTGTAAGACATTCATAAGGGTGAAGAAATTATGAAAATTTCAATTTGTCACTTTTAAAGATTTATTTTATTTTGAAGTGTGTGTGTGTGTGTGTGTGTGTATGCCCACAGAAGTCAGAGGCACTGGATCCTCCTGGAGCTGGAATTATAAGCAGTTGTGAACTGCCCAATGTGGGTGCTTCAACCCAACTCTGGTCCTTGTAACCGTGGTATGAGAGTTTAATCACTGAGCCAGCTTTGGCTGAACTGGAACTGGCTATGTAGATCAAGCTGGTCTCTAACTCACAGAGATCTGTCTGCCACTCGTTCCCAAGGACTGGGATCAAAAGCATGTGCCACCATGCCCAGCCTATTTAATTTGGGGTCTGACAATCTCAAATCTGACTTCCAGGGAAGAAACTGGGGCGGTAATAGTTTTGGAGAGAAAATTACAACAATCGAAGAGATCTCTCTAAGAGGATCTTTTCTTCATGGGGGAGGAATGAGGCTTGAGAGAGCAAGGCTGAGTTAGAGGGACTGCAAATACCTCAAAAGCTAACGACACAAAAGTTAAAGTCAAAACGAAAAACGAGCTCATCCATCAAATAGCAGTCACCACCAGAAAGAATCTACAGGCTACACTCAAGGGGTCATGCCCATCTGGGAAAACCAGTGAAGCAAACGGGTCATTTAGAGAGGACTTGTCTTTTGGGCTGAACACCATCTTCTGGTAATTCACCAAAATGAAAAACAAGGGTAGAGAGGTGGCGCACCCTATATACATTCTCTGGGCCATTTAGAAAACATGGAGTTGTTCCTTTGGCCACATCTGTAGGATGGGTGATACGGTAGACATCAAGGGGATGGATAATGTTAAAAAGGAATGCCCTGTAAGGTATCATAGCAAAACTACAAGAGTCTACACTATTACTCTTCATGATGTTGGCACTGTTGAAAACAAGAAAATTGAAGGTAAGATTATTTTTTTCCCCAGAGACAGGGTTTCTCTTTGTAGACCTGGCTGTCCTGGAACTCACTCTTGGAGACCAGGCTGGCCTCAGACTTACAGAGATCCGTCTACTTCTGCCTCCTGAGTGCTGGCATTAAAGGTGTACTTCACGAAGCCTGGCTAAGGGCAAGATTCTTATCAAGAGAATTAATGTGCATATTGAGAACATTAAGCATCTAAGACTAGAGATTGGCTTCCTGAAATGGGTAAAAGAAAACAACATGGAGAAGAAAGGTACTAAAGAGAAAGGTACTGGTTCAATGGAGTGCGAGCCTGCCACAGCCAGAGAGGCCGACTTTGTCAGAACTAAAGGAAATGACCTCGGGGCTGCTGGGACCCATCCTTAGGGATGCGTGGCTGAAGAGATGACACCACCAAACCTCTAAAGTGGAGAAAGAAGAATGAAAAGGACTTGTTGAGATCATGCTCTGCCTTGCTCTAAGTGACTCCATATTGAGTACACAATGGCTCTCCATCTGTGCCTTGTCCCAGGTGACTCCATTTCACAAGCAGTGTTGGGCTCCATTTTGAGTGCAAATGCAGAAGCAGAAATGCTCTGCATCTCACGCATTTGGAGGTTGCTTGTCCAGCACTACCCACTAGGCAGACTGACACACTCATTCCTGAAAGTAAAAAGAACCACCTGGTAACTCACCACAGTGGTGCTGGCTAGTCTTAGGTCAATTTCACACACAAACCAGAGTTACCTGCAAGGAGGGAACTTCAATTGAGGAAATGCCTCTGTAATATCCAGCTGTAAGGTATTTTCTTAATTAGTGATTGATGGGGGAGGGCCCAGCCCGTTGTGCGTGGTGTCATCCCTGGGCTGATGGTCCTGGGTTCTACAAGAAAGCAGGCTGAGCAAGCCAGAAGGAGAAAGCCAGGAAGCAGCACTCCTCCACGGCCTCTGTATCAGCTCCTGCCTAAAGGGTCCTGCCCTGTTTGAGTTCCTGTCCTGACTTCCTTCAATAATGAACAGCAACATGGGAGTGTAAGCCAAATATTGGTCATGGTGTTTCATCACAGCAATAGAAACCCCGATTAAGAGAACAGTAGACTGGGAACAGATGGGCACACAGGCATATTCAAATCATTTTAGAAAGACTAAGACTAAGGGTTTATAGAACACACTACATGGGAGAAGGATGCAGCCCGCTCACCTGTACCCCATAAAGACACCAAACCCTTTCCATGGCTCCATGGTACTTCACCTCCAGCTGGACTCAATACTAAGACCTGAGGCTTGTTTAGCACGGAATTCCTGCTTCCCTGGCTCTGTGCGGTTCTCTCTCCCTCCACCCCCCCCCACCCCGTGTGTGTGTGTGTGTGTGTGTGTGTGTGTGTGTGTGTGTGTGTGTGTTTCCAAGACTTTATTTTACGTGTATGGATGTTTTCACCTGCACATATGCAAGTGTGCTGCCGTGTGCCTGGTGTCCAGGAAGGCCAGAAGAGGGTGCTGGATCCCCTGGAACTGAAGTTATGGAGAGGTGTGAGAGTTGTGCCATTCTGGGAATCAAACCACGGTCCTCTGTAAGAGCAACGAGTGCTCTTAACCACTGAGTCATCTCTCCAGCCCCTCCTCCTGGGTTTATTATTGTTTTCTTCTCTGCTTACTCGTGTGTTTACTGTATGTATGAGGTGTAATGTGTGGTATGAGATTTAATATTAGTAATTAAGATTGGGATAAAGGAACTTGGTTTGCCAATGGCCAAGGAAAACAGACTACTTGGCAAATGGTTAACAATAAAACAGATATAGCTTGTGAATTAATTGTTATTTCATCAACTCTGACATCGCAGAAAGACATCATCATGTCCACCTACGGTTTCTGGCACGGCACACTCACGGCAGTACCGCAGTACTCCAGGGCTTCCATAACGGGAGACAAGTAACCAATCCAACACTCCTCAAGGAAGAAACACCCCCCCCCCCCTCAAACCTAAACACTTAAAAAGGGAAACTTCATGGCCACGACCCAGACTTTGTCTGTAGAAAGATTAGGTGAACACTCTAACAAAGCACAAGAGCTAATTCAGCAGACTATCTGGCCACCTCACGTCTAGTATGAAGAGGCAGTCAGAGCCAAGGATTGCTCTGACATTTCTTTCTTTTCAAGACAGGGGTGTAGTCGTGGCTGTCCTGGAACTCAGGCTGTAGACCAGGCTGGCCTTGAACTCAGAGATCCGCTTGCCCCTGCCTCTCAAGTGCTGGGATTAAAGGCCCCACTACTGGAAGTCTGCAGTAGGAGAAGGTTGTTCAGTGCATTTTACATAACATAGCGAAGCTCTAGGGTCCCGCCCTCCGTCCCTCCCTCCCCCCTCCCCCCTGAAGCTCCTCCCCCCCAAGGCAGTCTCTGGTCTAGAAAACACTACTTTTGATCACCTCTACAGACCTGCTCAAAATGGTTAATGCTATCTGTGTTAACTGGGGCTACATTTCAATCCCAAAGGATGTTAAAATGTAAAGGGACTGATTTGGGGCCAACTTGTTTCTAAATTGAGGTGTTCCCAGAGCTAGTTCCCGGGGCACCCTCTCAATTCGCTCTCCACCGAATGAAGCTGGGCATTCAAACTGCAGCCACATACCTTTTCTTCCTGTTTCAGGAGTTAGGGAAGGTCTCTCTTGCTGGCTGGCTGGCAGAGGCGGGGAAGCGGGTTTCTTTTCTGGCACCTCTTCCTCATCCCTCTTCTGCCCCTTCGGCTCCTCTGGCAGGGATGGTGAGGGTGGCTGGTTATCACTGCTCTCCTGGCTCTCTCTGCTCTCCTTGCAAGCCTCACTCGGCTGGGAATCCACCTTCCCAGCCCGCCTAGCAAGCAGCTCTACCAAGTGGGGTCTGCTCAGTTTGGAGAGTGGGGAGGACGGTGGGGTCTGGCTGGCGGGCTTGGGAGCCAGGGCCGGCTTCTGCATTGGTGGCGTTCTGCTTGCTGCCTTGTCCTGCTCTGGAGCTGGGGTCTGGCTACTGGCTGGTGGTAGCCCCGGCTGGGCTACAGCAACCGAGCGACCGACAGAAGGGCTTTCGGCAGAGTCCCTCCGAGGGGCTAGGGCTGGCTTTTTCTCCTGGGGAAGGGATGCGCCATGCTTGAGGGTCACCGCTTCGGGCTCTTTCTCTCCAGGGTCACTCCCGGCTGCGGGGGTGCCACCATCCACAGGGTCTCCCGTGCTGCTGTGCCTCTTTTTCTTCTTCTGTTCGGCCTGTTGGTCACAGTGGAAGCGCAAGGAGTAGTTGGTCCTTCTCAGTTTAATTCCAAAGGGCGAGGCCTTCTCCTCACCTCCCGGCATCACAGTGTCTGGCTTTCCTGCGTCACTCGTGGTCTCGCTGTCCAAAGTGGTCGTGGACTCTGTGCGGGAAGCAGCTTTCTGCGGAGAAGGCAGGCCTGGAACGAGGAAGGATGGAAGGTCTTTGGCAAATTTGCATCCGTCGGTGGTGTCTGGGGGCTCCTGGCTCACCTCTGGCTTCTCCAGGCTCTTCCGAGGCTCGGGAGCCGCGGCAGGCGGAGGCTGGGGTGCTGTCTCTTCGCCCGGTGCTGGCCCCGGCTTTTTCCTTATGCTTTCACCGTCCAAGCTCTGTTTGGAGGTCTCTGGCCCGCCGTCCGAGAACTTCTGCCAGGCCGACATGATGGAGAACTTGGCGTTGCCCGGCGGCGTCCTGCGCACGTTCCCTCGGGAATCGCTCCGAGCTCGGGGAGCGGGCTCGTCCCCGGCGGCTCTGGCCGGCTCTCTGTCACCACGCTGGTCACCCTCCGTGTTCTTCAGGATCCTGGATCGAATGGAAGCCCACTCGGCTAGCGCGCCGGCGTTGCTCGGCGCCTCCGGGGGAGGCCTGGCTTTGCCGCCACCGGCCCTGGGCTCCACCGTGGGGACGTCCACCGGGCGCTTTTCTTCCGACAGGCCCAGGAGGGACTTGCAGGCCGTGTCCTTGATCTGGCTCAGGTTGACGGCCGGGCCGCAGAGCTGCGCTCCGGTGACCAGGATGGCCGTGTGGGGGATGCTCAGCGCCGAGGGCAGGGCGTGCGGGGCGCCACCGCGGGCCACAGGCGGTTCCTGGGCCACTGGGGCCAGGCTCGCCGCCGCGTCCTTGGCGGGTGTCACCGGGCTCAGGTTGACTTTGGGGAAGAGGATCTGCCTACCCCCGGAGGACACCTGGAACGTGTAGGGCCGGGGCATGGTCTGCCGCTCGTCCACCTCCTGCCAGCGGAGCTCCTCCACCTTCCGGTCGTTATCTGCAGCGACAGCTTCGTTCTTGTCCTCCGAGGCCGGCGTTCCGCCCATCTGCCCCTCTTGCGGCAGGGGGATGTCTGTCTGGGTGGCTTCTCTCCCTTCCACGTCTACACCACCGGACTCCGCGTCCGGGTCTCCTCTCTGCCCTGCCGGCTCGCTGGCCACCTTGGCCTCTTCCGTGTGCTCCTGGGCCATCTCTTTCTGCCCCGCGCATTCCGGGGTTTCTTGTTCCTCTGGCTTCTCAAGGTCCTGCTGCTGCAGTGGGCTTTGCTGATCAGCCTCGTCTGCTAGCCCAGGCTGGCTCTCTCCTTCCGGGCTCTGTGGGCCCTCGTCCATTTCCCGCCCTTTCAGCTCTTCTGTGCGTTTGGCCTCCTCCTCCTGCCTCGGTTCCTGCAGCATCCTCCTGGCTTCCTCCTCCTGAGCACGCTGCCTCTCGGCCTCGAGCTGCCTCAGTTCTTCCTGCAGCCTCTCGGCTTCGCGCTGCCTGAGTTCCTCCTGCCTCTCAGCCTCGCGCTGCCTCAGTTTCTCCTCCTGCCTCTGGGCCTCGAGCTGCCTCAGTTTCTCCTCCTGCCTCTGGGCCTCGAGCTGCCTCAGCTCCTCTTCTTGCCTCTGGGCCTCGAGCTGCCTCAGCTCCTCTTCCTGCCTCTGGGCATCCCGCTGCCTCAGTTTCTCCGCCTGCCTCTCGGCCTCACGCTGTCTCAGTTCCTCCTCCTGCAGCTCAGCCTCGCGCTGCCTCAGTTTCTCCTCCTGCCTCTGGGCCTCACGCTGCCTCAGTTCCTCCTCCTGCCTCTGGGCCTCTTCCTGCTCACGCCTGCGCTCTTCCGCCTCCAGGCACCCGGGGTCATCGGCTTCCTCCGGCTCTTGCTCTGCACAACCCTGCTCCTCCAGGGCAGACGGCCGCCCTTCCCCGGGACGAGCCTTCCCTGCCTCTAGCTGCACGTCGGCCTGCTCGCCTTCCTCCTCCTCCTCCTCCTCCAGCAGCTCCTGCCTCAGGCTCTCCTCCCAAAGCCGCCTCTCCAGCGCCTGCCGCCTCTGCTCTTCCAGGCGCCTCTTCTCCGCGGCTTCGGCTTTTTGCCGTTTGCACTTGGCTTCAAGTTCCCGCCAATACTCTTCCTGGAGTCTTTTCTCTTCGTGGGAATCCTGAGGCTCTGGCTCCTCTTCATGCCAGATGTGCTTGTCTTCTCCTGGCTGCCCGTTCTGGTCCAGGGAAGACTGACTCTCAAAGCTGCCTGACTCGTTCTGACGATCCTGATTTTTTAAAAAAAAGCAGAATCAGCCTTTCCCCACATGACCCCGACTCTTCCCTGTCACCGTGCAGGTGGTCCTCTTAATGGCAAGAGGGCAGGTATTCCCCAGTACAGACACAGCGGTGCCGGCAGCTGCCCATGATGGCTGAGCCTCGTTGTCAACCTGACTGGACTTAGAATCACCACGGAAACACACCTTTGGCTGTTTCCAGAACGGCCTGACTGAGGTAGGAAGACCTGGCCTGAGTGTGGGTGGCGCCATCCTAAGGGCTGGGGTCCTGGTAGGAGTCACAAGGAGAAAGAGGAGGAAGCGAGCTGAGCGCTAACGTTTATCTCTGCTTCCCGTGTATGCCAAGTGACTACTGGCTCGCACTGCTGCGGCCATGATTTCTGGAACATGATCGGCCATGATTTCTGGAACATGATCAACCCTACCCAAACTGTGGGCAAAATCAACCCTTCCCTAAGTGGACTTTTGTTGGATATTTTGTCACAGAAATGGGAGCAGCAACTAAATTCCCTTTATCAAAAGTCCTGCTCCCATCGTTTCAGTTGCCCAAGGACAACTGAACACTGAATCTCCAGAAATAATTAATACGCTCTAAATGACTTAGTACAGTATGTCATTATGATTGTTCTAATTGATTATTGTTGTAAATCTTTGTATCATCCCTAATTAGGAGTTAAACTTTATCATAAGTATGTATACATTTATATTAAGCATGGGATAAAACAGTATATACAGGGCATTCACTGGGGGGTCTTAAAAATGTGCTCCTTCCCAGGTGAATTCAGGCACTGGTCATACAAAGGAAGAGGGAAGAGAGGAAAGAATATTTTTTGTTTTGCCCTCTAGGCCCCTTCATTTGCTGTTTCCAAAATTATTTTTCTTAGTATGAACTAACAAGAGGAAAAAACAATAACCCAAAGGACGGCATTTCGAAGATGAGAAAAAAACAAGATTTGGATTTGGATTTCCTTATTGTCTCCTGAAGCTTGTGACTTGGAAGCCCGCCCTAGAAAACCTCGGCTAAGCCCAGCTGGCCTGCTTTTCTGCTCCCAAAACAAACAGGCATCTGGTACCCTCTACAGGCAACGCCCTGAGGTCCTCCAGCCTTGGGCCATGGAGGGTATGCAGACCTCTTCATCCCTGTTCACTGCTGGACACTCAAGCTCCTGATCGGGAGAGACCTACAATTTACTACGGCTCTGCCCCCGCCCAGCCCCGCCCCGGGGGGCAGCATCAGTGCCCGGCGGCGAGCACGGCTGATGAGACAGGCTCCTACGCACCTGGGCAAGCCACCTGTGCTTCCTTGAGACCCGCTGGTTTTTCGGCTTCACCGAGAGTTTGTGCTTGGCTGCACTGTTGTCCAGGCGCGCGATGGCCAGGGGGATGGCGTCGAGGTTGACACTTTCAATGGTGCCCGCGGAAGAGAAGTGCCGCTTGGGCCGGGAGGGTTTGACTGGCACAACCTACGGTCCGGATTCGGATAGAAAGGTCAGCGCGGATCGGAACACAACGAACAGGGAATCCCACAACAACGGCACTGCCCACTGGGTTCTGTTCGCCCAGCCTAGCCCAAGGAAGGGATGTAGTTTCCATGAGAGTCAACGTCAGCCCACAATACAGAATTCTGAAACGCACAGCCAGTTCCCACCTAGCTTCTGAGGGGGGAGGAAGCCAAGGGTTTCTTTGGCTTGCAGGGGATGAAGAGTGACTCAGAGGCAGACCAGAGACACAGGAGAGGGGAATCAGCTGTAGAGAGCGGCGGGCCTTGCCTGTGTCCTGCCCCTGCGTCCTGCCCCTGCTTGACATCCTGCAAGTGTCCTCCATGTCCATTGCTGGTCCATGCTGCACCTGGTCTGGGCTTTGAACCATCAGCCAGTAGCTGCACACATTTCTCCTCTAGCTTCTCCATGCACGATGGCTGTTGTCTGCTCTGGATTCTGTCACAGGGGCTTGCTCCTTAGCCTCTGACTGCCTTGGTGGTTTCAATGAGAATGTTCCCCCATAGTCTGAGATGTTTGAATATTTGGTCCTGAGATGGCGGTGCCATATGGGTAAGTTTGGGAGGTGTGGCCTCACTGGAGGAAGTGTGTTTCAGAATACACAAAATAGACTCAGGGCCATTCCCAGTGTACTCTGTTCCTTTGCTTGTGGGTCAAGCTTTGAGCCCTCGGCTTCCTGCCCTAGACATTCCACCTCCTCTCCATCGTCACAGACTTAACCCTCTGGAACTGTCAGCTCACAGAAACTCCTGCTTCTATAAGCTGCTTTGGCCATGGTATTTTATCAAACAATAATATAATATAAACTCTGACACTTCTCCCTTGATCAGGGTCACCAGGACCAGGAAACAGTGCATACAGGGACCAGGTGCAGGGGAGCCATCTGGGCATGCCTGAGGAAGTCAACGCTTCCTCAGCAGGTAATAGATGCCAAGGATGCTGTGGCGGTGCAGGCACACCAGGCCCTTAGTATCCAATCCCTACCTGACAATCTCTGGGCACAGAGGCCAGGTACGTCCCCTCCCTAAGGTGGAATTATTCCTTCCACCTGCCAGCTCCTGGATGGAGGAGGGCATGGCTGTGGCCCATCAGCTTAGGGGTTCAGCTCTGGCTGCACACACTGGCAGGTATATTGAGATGGGGAGAGTTCACTGGAACTACCCTAGCCACTGTCATTTTTTTTTAGAGAACTTGACTGAGAAAGTACAGGTTCAGTGGCGGGTGGTCCTTGGTATTTTGGAAGCATAGGCTTTACCACCTATATCTGGGTGACCCTGGGGGATGCAGGACTCAATAGTTTGTTTCTTCATTTGTAAAAATGTCAACAGCACCCCTTTCATAGGGCTATGGTGGGGAGTAAGAGAAGCAGCCTCCCCTTTCTTTTCCCCCTTTTTGGTTTTTTTTTTGAGACAGGGTTTCTCAGTGTAGTTTTGGTGCCTGTCCTGGATCTTGCTCTGTAGACCAGGCTGGCCTCAAACTCACAGAGATCCGCCTGCTGGGATTAAAGGCCTGGGACACCACCACTGGGAGAAGCTGCTCTTACAATGCCCTCAGCACGGTGCCTAGAACACAGTGGGGGCCCAGTTAATGCCAGCATCTCCCATGTATGGTAATAAGGTCCTAGTTCATTCTGGAATCAAGGGGGCTGCTGGAAAGTAAGAGACAGAGCCTTGGAGAAAAGGCAAGAGGGAGTCTCTAAGGTTCCTCTTGTGGGGAACCCCATGGTAGGCACCCATTCTCAGTACTTCCAGAGTTCCTAAGAAGGAAGCCCGGGGAGGTGGCGAAGGATGCTGTGGGCCACAGAACGCACCAGCTTCCTTTAGACTTCAGAGTACAGTAGACCGTTACTTGTGCCCCAATTTCTGTTTGCTCCAGAGGAAAAGAATTCATGACTGGGACTGTAAACCTAGTTAAAAGCTCACGGCTAGGGAGGTCATAGACCATAGAGGGAACTTACTATGACTGATTTGCTAAATGGTCTCCTCGTCAAATTTCCTTATAAGGTTTATGTTTACACACATAGACGAGTGCCGCTATCAACTTTGGTCAGAGGAAATTCTTCTTATGGTGGGCAGTGGTTCTACAGAGACTCATAACTGGCCAAAGAGTTGAGGAGACGTAGCTGTTGCATACTCAGCCCTCGACAGGGCATGTGGATTTGTCTTCCCTCCTTCATAAGGGTCAAGAGACATTTTAGAAAAGTAAATAGAAGGTGAAGGGTATGGAGGAGGCTGAAAAATGTCTTCTTGACATAATATCGATGTTTCATGCAGGAACTCTTAGCGCCTGTGGTTGCCTGGACACGATCAAGCCAGTCAATACACATGGCTGAGATGGGACTAAAGCTCCTGAGGTCCCACCCCTAGCTGAGGAGCTATTTGTAGTTGGTGGCGGCTGGGGAAGAGAGGGTCAATTTTCTTTGGGGGTGTGATCCCTGGTAGATTGTCCGCGCACCACACCCCATTTTTTTTTGGGGGGGGGGTGTGATCCCTGGTAGACTGTGCAGCACATCCCTGAACATAGGGCAGCTCTAATAAGACTCGGTGAGTTTTTTTCTTTTTTCACATGAGGGCATGAAGTAAGGAGGGGGATGTAATGAGAGAAGGCCTAGGGGAAGAGAATGGGAGGGATCGGGGATGGATATGATCAAGATATGTATACAAGTATGTAACTGTCAAAGATATAAATAAAATACTGAAATTTTAAAAATGTTTCAACACGAGCACTCAAAACCATAGAATGCTAAGTACATCAAAAAGCTGGCAAAGTACTCTGGTAAAAAAAAATAACCGAGTGGCCTAAGTGCCATTTCCAAAGGAAACTGGAACAGCCTGCAGTTCTGAAATGAAGATTCATTCACTAAAAGACCATGTTCCACCCCGGCATGGCACACATACTTGTAATCTTAGTATTGGGAGATGGAAAGAGGAGATCAGGAAGATCATCCTTGGCCACATAGTGCATTCGAGGCTTGTCTGCACTACAGGAGACTCTTGTCTCAAAAAATAATTTAAGAGGCTGGAGAGATGGCTCAGCAGTAAAGAACATGTGTCGTTCTTACACAGGACCTGAGCTCACTTCCCAGCACCCATATGGTGGCTCAAAACTCTCTATAATCCAGTTCTAGGGAATTTGATAGTCTCTTCTGCCCTCCATAGGCACCAGGCATGCATATGGTGCAAATACATACACATAGGCAAAACACTCCTAAACAAAATAAATAACTTTTTTAAAAAAGGACAAAAGCTGCACACATTTAGAGAAGTTAGTGGCCATGGCACAGCCTCAGTCAGAGGACGCACTGAATGAACTATGGTAGGAAGCCATGCGTACCTGGAATCTAGAGAATTTAGACATCTGGTGAGCCAAGTGTTCCCATGCCAATGTGCAGCAGGGGACGCTCACAGCCCTCTCCATGTCCCCAGAAGCTCTGTGCACAAAGGCCAGCACTGGACAGGGCCAGGCTTGCAGTCTGTTTGCACTGAATGTGTAAAGTCCGTGGGGCTTGCGCACGAAGGCCTTGCATTTTTGCAATTACTTTCCACATTTATTCACAAAAGATAAAGAGACCAAACTAGTACACAATTACAACCAACAAAAACTACTTAGTCTGCATGAATCCAGAAGCAGAGAACAAATATTTCTAGTCTTTGGCCTCGTAGCTTTTAATTGCTTATGGTGATTCTTATAACAGATATAAAATTCTGAGAATAATTCAACATTTCTTTCCATTTCCTGAGAGAGACCTGGGGGGATAACAGAGCCAAGGTGCTGGACTGAAGGCAGGGAGGGGAGCTCAAAGCTGGGATTTCAGTGCCAGGCTTTGTTTGTAGCTATCCCCACTGGGCCTCATTTCTGTCTGGATAGTGGTACTGTTCAGAGCCACCCCCTCACGGGTGCAGAGGTGGCCACTGTCACATCCTTCAGTTTCTTCAGAGAAGGCCTGCCCCTTGTAGAGATGAGAAACTCAGCCCCTACAGGACACATGCTCAGGGCAAAGGGTCTAGACTCCTCAGTGAAGGTAAAATCCTCAGGCCATAGGGGAGGAAAGTGATTTGTAAGTAAGGGCAAGCATGAAGCCCTGAGTTCAGGTGCCATCACCCATGTAAAAAGCAGGGCATGACCATCCATGTACCTGTAACCCCAACACTGTGGAGGGCAGAGAGAGAAAGATCCCCTGGCTCAGGGAGAAGACCCTATTTCCAGGGAACAAGGTGGAGAGTGACAGAGTGGGACTCCTGACCTTTGGCCTTTAGCCTGTCTATGCATATGCATAGGTGTACCCCACCCTCCCACCTTCCACACCCACACCCCAACACACAATAATAAAAGGCGCACTAAAAATGTGTGTGTGTAAAAGTAGAGAAAGCTAAGGTTGGGTATGGGTTTGTTTCTTACATGTGTAAATAATAGAAGACTCTCCCTTACAGTCTTGAGTACCCTGCAGACATTCTAGAACGACCCTCTCAACAGACTCACAATATCTTGAAGTGCACGATCCATTTGTATCCAGGGAAGCTATCGCTGTCTAAAACTCCCAAGGCATTATGGGAGTGTGGCTATTCTTCAGAGCAGGGCTCAGGTCTAGCAGTTGTGTTGCCATGGAAATGGATGGCTGCTTTAACCTCTACCCCTGGTGGCTCTGGTTTATGAACAGAAAATGAAACAGCAGATTGTAACAAAAAAAAAAAAAAAAAAAAAAGGGAAGACACCAGATAAAAAGTTCAAATCCCATTACCTTCTCTTCCATCTCACTTCCAGCTTCAGGTAGATTCAGAGGACTGGAGGAGCTGGGCGTATCACTGGACTGGAAGAGAAGACAGAGCGCTTGAGTTCAACGTGGGGACATGATGTGCTGGGCAAATAACCAGCACTGTCTATGCCTGATCAGGGTGGCCTCCTGCTCCACAGGGGGACAGCTGCTCTCCTGTAACCAACAAGGATCCCCTGGACTATCAGAGCCACAGAGGGACACAATCCTCCTTTTCCTGAGTTCAGCGCATTTCCTTCCTGGTTAGTTCCCAGCCTCAAGTCCTTGTGCTTCCTTTCAAGGCCTGAGAGAGGCTGAGAGGCCGCTTGGCCACCACCTTGCCTGGGAAATGGGGCCGTGTCACACACAGCTCCAACCTCAGAGCTGTCAGACTTGCTGGCAGCCTTTTACCTTTCCCCTGAGACTCCTAAGCAGAGGGTGAGGACAGAAGATCCTCCCAGAGCCCGAGGCAGAGGGCTGGGCTGGGAAGGTGAAAGACCAGGGAGGAAAAGCTGAGGCTGGCACACCAGGCTTGCCCTGGGAACATCCCCAGAAGGTGGCTATACTTCTACCCTGTGGTGGCAGGTCAGCCTGCCCAGCCCGCTCTAGGCTGCACACTGAAACGGATGTTTGGACACAGAAGTCAGGGCTTTGTGAGATGACTCAATGGGTAGGTGGAGATCCTGATGATCTGACTTCAGTTCCCAGAACCCGTAAGTTCTTAAGAACTGTCTTCTGAGTTCCACACACATGCCATAGTGTGCACCTGCACCTGCGTGCATGAGTACACACACACACACACACACACACACACACACACACACACATACACACACACACACACACAAAATAATTTAAAAGAACACAAGACAGCTCCCGAGACTTCCTTACTCACTATTATTCAGAATTCAAAACAGGATTCTCCCTTTTCACCGTTTCCAGCATCTGGTCTTGGTATCTGCCTTCCCCATCCAGGCACACCTGACCAGCTTCCTCCTGGTCTTCTTTTTAAGACCAGCTTGTTCTCTTTGGTCTTTGTTCTGACTCATTCCTGCGCCCGGACCCTTCTTCCATCTTGTCACCCCTTGGTCTGTTCCCAAGGCCACATCTGAAAATGCAGCCTCTCTCCTGCTGTGTAACTTTACTGTCGTCTTCTCGGCAGCCAGCCTTTTGCCTGATCTGAAACGATTATCTTTACCTGCACGGTGACTTGTGTGCCCTGTGACACCCTCTCATTAGGATGTAGGCCACCAGAGGCCCTCCTGTGACAAATCTTGCTCATCTCTGTTACACCCACACCTAAGACAAGGTCTGCTGAACAAAGGCCTCCCTTGCTCCGGAGGCCACAGCACCTCCTGCTTCGAAATCGTAGGTAATAGCAAGGACATTTTTCAGTCCTCATGAATTCCCTGTGTTGAAGCGAGGGCTACTGCTGCTGTTACTGCCACTGCTGCCTGATACTGGGCAGGTCGGGGAGAGCATTTAAAAATCCACAAGGAAGGAAGGACCCTGGTCCCTGCTTCACCCACCATCCATGTGCCGTAGGTGCCAGAGGTCATCGTGGTCAGGCCCCAGCAGAGGTGACAGCGGGATGGACTGTCTGTTTTCACTGCAAACAGCTTGTCTTGATTCCTACTCTTCTGACATATTAGCTGATAATAGCTATGCCCATTTTAATAACAAATACCCAGATTCTGGAACTCTGATAGGCAAAGTGTAGCGAACGCTTTAAGAAAGACTCAGCGTCCACTTGTCACTAGAGAACTCCAGACTCTGGCTGTTCAGAGGGTTTTCGAGCCTTTTCTCCTATACGAAGGCATCTCCTCTGTTGCTGGAAGAACTCAGCATTCAGGACCTACTCAAAGTGTCCCTAGCAAGTGTCAACACACCAAATTTAGACAGCCAGGTGCCGGAATGTGACTTCCTTTCCATCTGATGAGAATTCAAGCTGGCCTGTGTGGGGTACTCTCACAGGACCCCCACTGCTTTCTTATCCATTTCTCTTAAATTAGTCCAATCTGACAAATAATTAGTCAGTGCTACTCAGCTGGCAGCCTCCAAGTCCGAAGGAGACAGAGATGTGGAAGATGCAGAGTTAGCAACAAAAAAGCCAGCATGTAGAGATGGAGAGGAGACAATTTTATACAAACAGATATGGATGGAGGACATGAATTCAAAAGTACAGAGGAGCCAATGAAACTTTGGGGGGGGGGGTGAGGCCAGGCACGATCTCCCAGAGGCACCTCAGCCACCTGAGCCTTGAAGGATCTGGAGAAGGTGCTGGCGAGGGTATCTGCAAAGGGCCTGTGCCTTCCTCCTCCCCATCTTCCTCATAGGTCCTCAGTACCCTCAGGCCATAACCTAAGCACCAGAAAAGCTTCTCATCTTATTCTTCCCCCTACCTCCCCAGTGTAGACAACAGGGTCATCAGATAACACTGTCCACTGTCCAGCATCCTGCTCTCTGGCTTATCAGAATCAAATTCCCCACCCCCCCACCCCCTTGGAGGTGACTTACTTTGTTCTCTGTGTCTGAAAGGACAATATCCTGCTGAGTCACAATTTCCATGGGACTGGTCAGGAAGAAGTCCTCTTCTGAGCTAGTGTCTGTACTGCCTGCCTTCTTCATGGGAATACTGTTAGATGGCCGCTGCCCAAACTTGATATTCTTGCCCAACTGTCGCTGGGGAGAAACAAGGGGGAAGACATTCTTAAACAGCCAAGCAGGCTCCACAGCCATGACCAGGTTCCCCGGGGAGAGTCATGCCCACTGCCATGCCAAGGGACCTCCACGTAGTCCTGCAGTGAGTCCACTTGTTTCCATCTTCAGAGCCAAGCTTTTAAACTCCAGCCCCCTCTTAAGTGGAAGTAACAGCTTCCGGTAGGTACAGGGACCATGTTTCTGAACCAGGGTTGGAAATAGGTGTTTTTAATTTTTTTGACCCATCTATGTAGTCTTTTTAATGTATGAAGAAATTGTACAGGAAATAGTTACACAAAACGTAGGAACCATGGGGAGAAATGAGGACTCTTGGGGTGGGTACAACATGGCCTCGCTAGTCCCTTCTGGATACATTCCCTGGGAATCTTTAGACGTCTTCACCTAGCTTGGGATTCCCACGTCCAAACCACATGCTCTGGTCACAGTGGGTCACAGGCCGAGGTGAAGAAGGTCCCAGGGTCAGCAAGACTTCCCTTGATGAATGTTGACATCACATCAGGGATGGGAATGATCCAGTTTTCTTTCTTTGCTACAATTACATATCCTGAAATAGGGGCCATGAGGAACCGGGGGGCGGGGCGGGGAGGAAAGGGCCACAGAAGGACTGATGATTGGCAGGTGGCAGCTGAAGGGAGGGGCGAGGTGGACTGTAAACAGTCATTTAAACAGTAGATTGGGTGAGGGCCAGATTCAAAAGGGAAAATTGACTCCAGATGCTGCCCGGTGTCTCCTGGGGGTAAACTGGCCCCCGGCTTAGAACCACTGCTCTGGATCTACAGCCATATATGGTTAAAACATAATACGGTTTGATATTTATCTTTAATCTGGCTAATAGTTAAGCCGAAAGAGCTTTCCAGAATAGATTTAGCAATCAACTGCTCCAGCCCCGTGCCGGCTAGGTTTTCTGAACTTGACATAAACTAGAGGCACCCAGGAAGAGAGAGCCTCAGCTGAAGACCCGCCTCCATCGGAAGTGCCTGGGAGCCTATCTGTGGGGAGTTTTCTTAATTGTTAATTGATGAAGGAGTGTGCGGCCCACTGTGGGCGGTGCCAGCCCTGGGCAGGCGGTTCTGGGTGGTTTAAGAAGGGTAGGTGAATGTAAGACACTTTAGCGGCCTTCCTCCCCGGTCTTCAGTTCCTGCCTCCAGGTTCCTCTGCCTTGAATTGCTACCCGGACTTCCTTCAGTGATGGACTATAATCTGCTTGATGAAATAAACCCTTTTCTCCCCAAGTTGCTTTTGGTCAGTGTTTTATCACAGGGACAGGAAACCAAACTAAGACAAACCCAGTACACTTTGCAAAACAGAGTCCAGGTTCCTTGGGGAGAGGTGACTGGCCCCAGCTCTTGGGAAGGCTGAGTGGCCCCAAAGGAATCTGAGCCCAGGTCTTTTAAAATGACATCCAGAGTTATGGTCATTGTACTTCACACCAGCTCTCATAAATGCAACAGTGTACTTCCTTCTTGCAGGGACAGCTACATAAAGAGATGAGGTGGCATATTTAATACTTCTCTAAAGATCGTAGGCAAAAGGATACCTTGCGGGAAATGTCTCCTCTCCCTTAGAACTCCATGGGACCAAGTCCATCCCCATTCACCCAGCTCGTCCCCCACCCTAGCCTTGCCCAGTGAGCAGTAAGACTGCAGATGCATGACAGAGATGACCCCCCAAGACTCCCCTCTCTGCACAGCACACCCCACCCTCAGCCACCCAGCATGCCAAGTCAGGCGCAAGGGCTTGCGTTTGGTCCGCTGTGATTTCAGCCTGCACCCGGCTCTTGGCCTCACAGGAAGAATGCACACCCAAAGCCCCCCGTTCAGCCAGGGAAGGAGCGCTTCAGCAGCCCCAAGAGGTTTGCAGGTTGCTGAAAAGGGATGTTTTCCAAGAACAAGTGGAGCAGGAAGCGGCAGTTAGTATGTACTCTAAGCAGGTCAAGAAGCGGCACATTTACAACAGCCCATGGAGTCAGACAAGAGGACACCGAGTCACAGCCACAGACCTGCAGGGAGAGGGTGGGGATCTGGGTAGAAGGGGTGGGGGTGCCTCCTGTGGCCTCCCACTCCAGCCTTCCTTAGGAGTGTTGGCCACGAGCCTGAAACTGTTCTAAGTCTCCGTGGACTGGGGAGACTCCCATTGGCAGGGGCTTTTGTTGCCAGTGCTCTGGGATGGGACATGGGGAGCTGGAACGGTCCTTTCTCCTCTGAGACGGCATCTTGCTTTGTAGCTAGGCTGGCCGTGGACTCTCGATCTTCCTGCCTGCACCCTCTGGGAGTGGGGATCACAGGCATTTGCCGCATGGCTAAGTTTTCCTTGAATTTCAATGGGTGAATAATAACTGTCCATATCTGTGGACTATCGTGAGGTCTCAGCACATGTGTATAATACATAACGATCAACCCAGGGTGATGGGCATATCCATCACCTCACACATTTTTCACTTCTTTGTTTTGGGAATGTTCCAAGTTCTCTTTTCTAGCTGTTTTGAAACAGACTATAAATTATTAACCATCGCTACCATACTGTGCTATAGAGTGCCATAACCCAATTGTCCTCCTAACGGTAATGTGCCCATTGAGCAGTGGAGATGAAAAGCCATTTCTTATACCTGCAATGGAGAGGACATTCATCATGCACTTCCTGGCAGAAAACTACACTGCCACTTCATTAGGAGTCTTGCCATCACCACAAGAAGCACAGATGGGCTACTTCACTTGACCAGTACGTTTTTTTAGAATACTGTTGTTGGCTCGTCCTGATGCTTCAGGGACAAGAAAGAATGTGGCAGACGTGATCACAGCCTAGACAGAAGCAATGATCACAGACGGAATGACTGTGGTGGCCACAAAGGGGGCAGGAAGGAGAAGCAAGGAAAACCAGGGGATGGGATAAGGACAGGGACAGTGAAGGGCACAGAACCAACTGGGAATGGGAAGAAATGACGTGGAAAGCTTAGGACAGGGAGGGAGGCGGCGGCGGCGGCGGCGGCGGCAGTGACAGGAAGTGTGAATGAAGGAAAGAAGAGGGAGAAGGGCCCAGGACAGTGGTTCCGACAGCTGGGGACCTGCAGGGGAAGAGGGCTGAGGGATGGGGAGTATGCGATCATGCCAACGGGGTGATTTATGTCACAGACATGTTCATCCTGACAAAATAAATAGTGCTGTTGCTATTGAGGATAAAAGTGTGCTGCTTAGTACAGAGGCTGATTTGAAATTCCCTAGAGACAACAGACTCGGCCTATGGCTGGAGAGCTGAGAGAGAGGAACTCGGAGGCAGGAGGGAGAGAGGTGACGGTGATTGGGAATAGGGCTGGTCTCTGTATGTCCAGATAAAGGAGGGTCCTGTGGCTTTTAGCCAAGAGCTGGTGGGCCAAGGCTGCGGCAGGACTTGAAGCCCAATGTCCCAAGTGGTTGAGCCTCTGGGGTTTAAGGACCGGTCTCTCACACCCTGACACACCCCCCCTTCTCTGCAGGTCCCTTTTCTAAACACCTTTATGTGACTCAAAGGAGACTGGACTGCTGTGACATTTTATAAGATGTATTGACAATTAAAAGATTTACTGCTAAAATCTATCTGGTAATTTGAGGTGTCACATGAACTACATGTGAATAAATTAGTTTTATTGCTTGCATTTGCTCACTCTTCAGGGATTGTCATGAATAAGGATCCACAATAGAAGTGAGCAATTACTGAAAATTAGGCTGTTAGAAGCTGGCCCCAGAGTTTATCTCTCCCACAAGCTGTCTTGGCACGCGTCACAGTTATAACTGGAGAGGAAAGTGGAAATTGGTCCATACACTGACAGCGTGTGTTGCTGGTGGCTATGAATGCAGCTACTGTTGCGACTGGAATTCGAGCTAAAAGGAACTATATTTTATTCATTCAGTTTGGGCCATTTGGTTGTAATATGGAATGCTTGGGAATGATGCTACAGGAATGCACATCCATATTTATGAGGCTGGATGCTCTGGTGTGGAAATGCCAAGCACATTGTATTCTGCAGCTTTTTGCACTGCTTGTATCTAGAATTTCCCAGATTTTTTTTTTTTTTGCAGCCATTTTTCTCCCTAAACCGTGTCTGTAAGAGCAAACAGCAGAGGGGGAAAAAGGGTGTGGTCTTCTTGAGCAAAATGCAGATGCTCCCAATACAAAAGTGAATTCTTTTTAAAAGAAAAAAAAAGCAAAGCGGTTTAGACACCTGTTCTAGGAAGAATTGGCCCAGAGCAGGCACTTTTCTTTCTGTCCTTGATGGCTGCATTAGATGTCAAAATCCTCAAAGGTATGATTTTGGAATTCTCAAGTGAAATCCAGTTCAGTGGGAGATATTAGCTACTAAGGATCGAGGCCCCCTCCTATACCTACGCTAAATATCCTGTGGTACAAATAGCCTAGACATTTCCCAACAAAAGGGTGGTACAATTCTAGGAATCCCCTGCAGGCCTGGATGGGCTCTCTCCTGGCTTCATCAGCAGTTGGTGCACAGCTCACAGCTGGGTCTGAACTTCAGTAGAGAGGTGCCCTCCTGATCTGCGCTCCCAGGGTAAGTGACAGGCAACGTCAAGGTCATTCCAGCACACAGATAACCAAGTGCAACAGTGGACGGTGATTTCATACAGACTCCGGACTTTAAGACCCGGAGGAGCCTTCAGGCCTATCCATCACACCCACTCCCTCATTGTTCAAATGGGAAAAAACGAGAGTCATAGAGATCAAGTGACAACTTGGCCCAAGGTCACATGACCACATACTTTTCATTGCTCTGTGCTCTCTCAATCATTGAAGCAGTCTTCATCCTATCGGCTGTGGGTGGAGTGAATGGCTTATGTACTGAGCCTTCAGAAAGGACACTACTGTTTTTAATCCCTATACCTAAATGTTTATTAAAATGTGTTCTCAAAGTCCACATTTTTATACTCGGGGAAAAAAAGTGCTCTTGTTCTTTTAAAAAGCTCAATAGTTTGCCATGGAAATTTTGCCATGATATAGTGATGTTATTTAAGACGGGGAAGGGCAACTGTGCCGTATTCCGTTAACCCGTTGGTGGAGCAGGGCTACCTCCTGTGGGTACACCATGACAGTCCCGGGTGCTATGACACAAGTGGGCACTAGGGGGCAGCCTTTCCAAACGCAAACACCTTTCCACCCGTGTTCTTTCCCAGAGTTCTAAGTGAACGCTGGACAGTCTCTTAAACTATTTTCTTTTCTTTTCTCTTCTTCTTCTTTTTTTTTTTTTTTTTTTTGGTTAAATGATAGTCTAGAGAAATTTCATTACAAAAGAAAATTTCAATAATTGTGGCTAATCATCGAGGACATTCACTGTCAAATAGGTGTTGTCCACTCCTTTTCTCAAAAAAAAAAAAAAAAATGAACATAGACATGTACACAGTGACAGTTCCAGACATCAAAACACACATGCCTCGGACACAGCTAAACTCTCTCATTCCATGCTGGCGTCTATGAGGAGGCGGTTTCGTCCGCTTCTTACTGAGCACTGACAGCAGCATGATGTTGCCGTGGGGAAATGCCAAGCACTCATGCAAGTGAAGGAAGTCACTACGTTTGGGGGGACTTACCAGGAACATACTGCTTAGTCGACTGAAAAATAAAGCATAGTCTTTTGGGAGTGATTCAGTTAAACCTTAGGTCCCTTAGAAAATAAAAACCCCCTTTTGCTCCGACCCTGGTCCCCATTTCCCGCCTTGAAGAGCAAAGCCTCCATCCGGTATTCCCAGAGTCATCATTGTAGAGATCAAAGGAGGATTCTGAGCCCAGCAGCAGAAGCCAAGTTCAGCGGACCTCACATGACAGAATGCTGCCCAAATGAGACCACACACACTAAATACTCATTTTGCTCTGCTCACTCCCTCCCCTTGGGTTAATCGTATGGTCATTTCAGGGAAGTTCGTTTCCGTTTTTATGAATTATGAGATCAGATTATTTAAAACCATACCTTATTGTTAAAAGAAATCACAGTCACTCATATACTTTGAGTTTCTATTTTTTTCCCCAATACTGCACAATTACATGCCCTTTACAACCCTTAAACCCACCTTTTAAAGTGGGAGTGGTGTATGGGAAATGTCACAGAGCAGGTATCATTGAAGGCACCAGGCCATTATCTACCTTTTAAAGAATGTCTCAGCTCCTGTAAAATGCAGCTATTTCGTGGACTGAATTCTGCACATCATTCCTTTTAGAAAAAGGGACATGATAAGCCAGGGGCTCAGAAACGGCAGAGGGAAGTGGGTCGACATTTTCCCTGGCTATTCCTGTCATCCCTCTTCAACCTGTGAAGAGTGACAGCTTGCTTCTTCAGAGTCTAGAAGTATGAGTGCAGCCAGCAGCAACAAGAGGAGGCCTGGCTAGGAAGTGTTGGGATTGCAAGCCAGGCGGGCCAGGCTGTAGGGGTGGAATGTGGCCTCGGCCAGTGGTGGCTGTAGGCATAATGATCTAGCCAAGCGTGGGTGTGGTTCCAGGGTGTTGGCTACTTCCTGGTGTATCATACATCACCTTCCACTGATTGTATGACCACAAGTCATAAAATATACAGCGTGTGCTCAGTAGAAACAAGACCATGTGAAAAGAACAGGAAGTTACTTTTGAGTACAGTGCATCTTTGTATCAATCATTTCTCAGGCCATTATTGGTTTTTTTTTTTTTTCTTGATTTTTTTTTTTCTTTTTGGTTTTTCGAGACAGGGTTTCTCTGTGTAGCCCTGGATGTTCTGGAACTCGCTCTGTAGACTAGGCTGGCCTCGAATTCACAGAGATCTGCCTGGCTCTGCCTCCCGAGTGCTGGGATTAAAGGCGTGCGCCAACACGCCCGGCTCTCATTGTTTTTTTCCTTCTCATCCATTCCGTGATCCATTCACAGTGGTAGACATACAGTCAGATGGAATCTGTTCAAAGTCTTGGGAGTCCCCACGCACTCCTATCTCAAAGAAGAGCTTGCCTTGGCCTTGCTTCCCAGTGAGAGAATTGCTTCCAAGCAATGGGACAGCCCTATATAACGAGACTCCATAGTCTTTGTTCCTTTTCCTTTTCCTGGGCCCATTATTTTACATTTAATGTAGTACCATTTTACTACATTTTCATTGTTAGGGAGTCACCAGCTGAGTCAGCAAGAAAACTGTCCCCACTGCAGAGAGTCTGCAAGGATCCTCCTAAGACATGGTGGCTGGAAGCCACATTTACAGACATGAGTCTCACCCCGCCCCTTCTCCGACCGGAGATTCACCCAGTGGAAGTGCGCCATGCAGACTGTGGACAGCAGCTTGGGTAGCTTATTGGTTAGAAGCTCTTTCCCCACATGCAAGCTCTGTAGCTTTTCTTAGGTACTTGTTCTCATGTCCAATCAAACCAGAAGTGACAGATGGAGAGGACTCCAGGTGGGTACAGCAGTGTTAAGTGTGCCTCTCACAGGGGAACTGAGGGGAGTACCAGAACTCAGAGCTTCTCCCCTGAAGTGACCCCTGGACCTCCCACTCCATCGCTCAAGGACCAACCAGGGTCTTTTCCACTTCCCACGGAGGTTGGGGGCGGGGCTCCTGGGGCTCCGGTCTTCCAGTCGTCTCAAGCTGTCTTACCTGAAGAGTTTTGACTTTGCCCAGGATGCTGTCCTGTGACATTGCTTGAACTGTCTGCTCATTTTCTGCTCCCCCATCAGGGATAAAAATACTGTCATGGGAGAAGGCCCGTGCTCCCACAGAATAGTTGAAGGACCTGGAATGCAAACCACGTGCTTCATTGTATTAGGATCGTAAGTGTCGTCTCCAGATTGAGTTTCTGACACAAAGGGTCCCGCCCACATCTCTTATCTTATTCGGAAATCCTTCAACACCACAGTCTTCCTGCAGAGGGTCAGACAGCGAGCAGGGGGGATTGGGAAAGGAGAATGTGGCGCTCTAACAATCTTTCTCAGAACCATTCAGGGCGAGGACTTCGAGGGAGGTATTTATTTGTAGAGCCAGTGACCCTGCTCCGTGTTTAACCGGAGGACATGCCAGATGAGCTGTCCCTACCATCTCCATTCTGGAAAATCTTGCCAACCAGTATTTATGAAGGAACGTATATTCTGTATAGATCTTGAAGAGGTAAGAGCTTCTCTCACGCTACCAGGCTGCAGTGCTGAGACAGAGCAAGGGCTTTGGAAGAAGGGGCTATCTTCTTCCAAAAGAAGAAGTGAGGCATACGACCAAGGGGGAGGCATCCATGTTAGAGCCATTTCAACATGTTTTGCGAATACAGAACATGATGTAGATTCAGAACTCATAGCAAACTGCTGTGGCTTAGCTGTGGTTTGAATTCAAGGCTCTAAGTGTTGGAAGCTTGGTCCCCAGTGAAGTAACGTTAGAGAATAATAAAACCTTTAAGGGGTGTTGTTTGGGGGGTCATTGTGGGCACTGTCCTCAGAAGGAATTGATGTAATTCTCATGAGATCATAGTTCTCCTAAATGAGTAAGAAGAGGAAGCCCAACTATTCCCCATACTCTGGCGTCCCCTCTGCCCAGGTGACACATAATGTAAGAAGCATCCGCTTCTGGCTCTATTTGTCTTACTGTGACGCCATCCACATTGACATAATGTAACCAGAGGACCATGACCAGAGCCAGCACCACGCTCTTTGGATTTTCAGCCTCCCAAATTGAGTCAAACAAACTTTTCTATGTGTATCCAGCCTCAAGGAACTCAGGTATTTTGTTACAGTAATGAACAACGGGGCTGGATGTAGTTCAGTGAGTAGAAGACTCGGGATGCACAAAGGCCTAGGTTACTCTCTAGCATCAAACAGAAGAAAACAGACACTTCCAGTTGCAGGGTTGCACCGGAAAGCTGTCTGAACATCTATCTACCTGACAGAGGCATGAACAGAGCGAAACTCAGGAGAAGGAAGTCCTAGGAGACAACCATTTCTAACTCAGCAGACACAGCAGCTTGCCCTTCCTACGGCAAGGCAGAGCATTTCCAAAGTGAGAGGTGGCACAGGTAGGTCTCAAGGCCAAGGGAGCACCTCTCTCCCTCCCTCCCCAGAGAGGAGCCTTAATGGGAGCCTCCCCGCGCCCCAGACCAAGTGCGGGAAAGCATAGGGCAAAGGTACTCTCCGCTGGTTCCCCCACAATGCACTGCAGCTGGACTGTTCATCTGCCCAGGTCTAGATGGAGCTGGGAAGACTGACTCAATCATGGCATTTAATTTACCAAATTGCAGGAAGCAGGCTAAAGAACAATCTGAGGCTTAGGGCCAAAAGACTTGGGTGCGAGCCCGTGTGACCCCAAGGTGTGAACAAGCAAGCCCTGCAACCTCTAAGTGTGATGAAACCTCACCAAAGAGTGTTAGTGCCATTATCTCATTTAGTCCCAACACTCATCTTCTTAGAGATGATGCTCAGGGGGTAAGTACCACATCTAAAGCCATCCGAGTTGAAGCAGCAGAGTAACCGACTGAATGCAACCCCGTGCCAGCCAGTTGACACAGCCCAGAGACAGTTTTAGAGTATGGTCACCAAGAAAGGACAGAGATGGGAGAGGAAGGCTGGTGTGTCAAAAGGTTGACGATACAAAGTAGCTAAAATAACGATTCTGCATTCATGAGAAGCACAGGCCTCTAGAGGCCTCCAAACATCCCTGCCTTTAGATGATTATATGGAAAAATAGACGAAAAGAATAAAAATACTAGTTGTAAAAATTGTAACAATTATAAGAAGCACAGTGCTAAAAGTAATTCTAAATAAGTAAGACATTGTGTGTGTGTGTGTGTGTGTGTGGATGGGTGGGTGTGGGTGTAGAGCTAAATAAATACAATAAGACATAGTGTGTGTGTGTGTGTGTGTGTGTGTGTGTGTGTGTGTGTGTGCGCGCGCGCACCTTTTCACTATAACATTTAAATCGTCCTGCTGTAATATTTAAAGCCCGTGTGTAGGAACTGTTATTAAGCCTGCTTTTCTATGGGAAATTTAAGCTCAAAAGCCTGTGATGACAGGGACTCGGTGTGATTCTGACTCCGGCCTCTGCTCCTCTGGTTCCCTTGTCTGTTTTCACAGGCAGAAATCAGCCCACTTCAGCTGGGTGTAGTGGCAGCTGTCAGTAACCCCAGGACTCAGGAGACTGGGGCAGACGGATTGCCACAGGTATGAGTAGGGGCTGCACCCCGCAACCCTGCCTCCAAAAACACAACGAGAAACACAGACCTCCACAACAGTCAAACAAAACCACCAAACAAAGCAGAAATAAGCCCGTGCCCATTCTGTCTTAAGTTTTCTAAGTTTTAATATCTAATTTGTTTTGCGGCTCTGTTTTCTTTTCCAAGATGGCTATCCTGTCTTTTTGCATTTCTACATAAATTCAATCCTATCCTTCTCTATTCTCTCTTTCCCCCTTCTCTTGTCTCTGTCTCTGTGAGTCTCTCTGTCTGTCTGTGTCTCTGTCTGTCTGTCTGTCTGTCTGTCTCTCTCTTATGATCCTGCAATACTTTCAAAGTGGGGTTAGATATACAGACGTATCAAGGGCTGATGTCTTTACAATACTTTATCTATTAATCTAGATCATGGGATGTGTCTGTGTTAAGATCCTCTTTTCTTTCAGTAATGTTTAGTACTTCTTTGAGTAGAGGTCCTGAACATATCCTGATAGATTGAGTCCTATATATCTGGTGGGTTTGGCTTTTCTATAAACAGTATTAAAAATCTTTATTTTCTGTTTTCTCACTGGTGGAACATAGAATAAAATTATTTTTAATATATTGATCTTATAAACAGAGACTTTGCTTGGGTTGTTTAATAACTATATGATCGCTGAGCCTTTGTATTTCCTATCCAAAATACAATTAGGTTGTCTACATCAGAACACCATTTTTACCTCAAGCTCTTCTTATCTCCTTGCTTTTCCCTATCCATACTGACTCAGCTAAATTCTTTTGTTGAGAAAAGTCAGAAGAGGTGATGGTAGGTCTTGTGACGCTCCAAATACAGGGAGAAAACACTTCACTATTTAAAATGTCTGGTATTGGCCAGAATTTTGATGGATATACTTATATGGCTGTTTCTTGAAAAATAAAATACATCATCTGATTTTTCCTTTCAGAAGATTAAAATTTTGTATCTCGTTTGCTTTTGGGCAGTTTTACTCTGGCAAGGGCAGAGTGAACTTTCCTTCAGTTTGGATAATCGCAGCTCTTCTTAAGTCTGCCGCTTGATGATGTCTTTCATCAGTTTTGGAAAAACTCTCAGCCCTTATTTCTTATGTTACTTCTGACCATTTTCCCTCTCAGACCTTGTCAATGGTCCAGCATGAGCCATTTGTATTTTGCTCTTTTTTCTGTATCTTCCTCCCCCAACCCCCGGAGCTGAGGACCGAACCCAGGGCCTTGCGCTTGCTAAGCAAGCGCTCTACCACTGAGCTAAATCCCCAACCCCATATCTGTCTTTCTTATCACTCTAATCTATATCCGCTGTGACTTGATGCAGACCTTCCGATGAGAACTATGTGCTAGCTCACTCTCTCTGTCTAATATGCTAGTAAAACAAGGTGTTGACGTTCTTAACTTCAGAATTATTTTTATCTCAAATCAGCACTTATTTATTTTTAATAGACCCCAATTTCCCAACAAGATTCTCTGCCATGTTAACTATTTTCGTGAATGGACCAACCACAATTGCAGGCAGCACACAGCAAGGGAGAATTCCTCAAGCCAATCCCACACTTGTCCATGGCTGACCAGCAACCTCTGCAAGGCTGGGGTTCATCTTTGAGTTGTTCTCATGTCTAATGTATAATCTCTGGAGTCTCACCAGAGAGCCTGGGTTATTTCCCAGCATCTCCTTCCATGCTATTCCCTGAGCTCCAGTTTTTCTTCTAGCAATATAGACAACGAAAACATGTCCGTCTTTCCATCCTCTTTCTGTGGACAGGTTTATCAATCGTACTTCAAAAGGAGATCTGCTGCCTAGACTCAGCTTCATTCTTTTGGGTTTCTCTTCTCTTACAGATCTTTTTCTTTCTGTTATAATTTATACATTCTTTTAAAAAATTATTTATTTAAAAATTTTTATGTTTTGATAATATTCTACCTCTCCTGAGTCATTCCAGATCCTCCCCATTCAACCAACTTCATGTGTCATGCCCCCCCATCAACAACAACCACCCCCCAAGAAAACAAAAACAAAAGCAACAAAACAAAAACCCCTAAGATAAAAATTATGAAACCATACCACAGAAAACATGGAATCCATTTTTGTGTTAGCCAAATACTCCTGAGCATGAGGCCTTCCATGGAGTGTGGTAGGCATACCCAGTGGCACTCCATTGGAGAAAATGTATTTTCCCTCCCACAGCAGGTATCAATTGCAAATAACTTCTTGGTTAGGGGTGGGACTTTGTGTCCACTTCTCTGTCCTTATGCTGGAATTTTGTCTGTTTTGAATTTGTATAGGTCTCGTGTGTGCTGTTATAGTCTGAGTTCATATGTACATCTGGCCTGGTGGGTCTGGGAGACAGTCTCTACTTGGAGTTATTTACCAACATCTGGCTCTTACAGATCTTCTGCCTCCTCTCTCACAAAGATCCCTGATCCCTGACAGAAGGGGTTTGATATACACCTCCCATTTAGGGCAGAGTGCTCCAAAGTTAGAGATCTTAATCTCTCAAATTCTGGCTTCTACTCCAGCCTCAAACTCCAATTTTTGTGTTTCCAGCCCTGGGGCATTTCCCACAGCTCTGCTGATTTCTGTCAGCCACCTGCATTTTTTGGCCTCTTGCCCTAAGCCAAGGGGCTGCTAATGACCCCAGGAGAGAAAATACTGTCCAGAAGATTGGACTCAGCTCTGGGGTTCCTTCTCTCTAGGAGCTAAGTGCTCAGGACTGTCTCTTGGCAAGGAGATGCTTTGAACAGATCTGATTTCAATACCCTATCATTTCTAGGTGTTCCTCCCTAAGGCATTGATGGAGATGCTACAATCTCCTTTATCACAGAAGTCAATGAAGGACTTTTTATATTAAGTTTCTTGCATATGATAAACACATCGGAACTTTGTGTTGACATAGCCATTGCTCTGTAGTCCCAGCCCTTGGAAGGATCAGGAGTTCAAGGTCATCCTTGGCTACAGAGCAAATGGTCAGCCTGTTATATGTGGCCATTACCCTTAAGGAGAGCAAACATGTTTATGCCCCTTTTCCTTGTTAAATTTAGTTTTTTGTTTGTTTGTTTCATTTTAGAGCACCAAGAAGAAATAGTAGAGGAGTGTGGTGATTGATTTATTAGTTTCATGAATGAATACTCTTGTAAGTTATTTCCTCTAAATACTCAGCTGTTTGTGTAATAATATTCAATCTTTAGTACTAATCTTAAAAGTCAATTCTGGCTCCAAACACCTCAACCATGGAGATGACTTCTTTTTCTCTGAGGGTGAGGCTGAGACAAAGACTACAAAAATATGACCCAAAGTTTCTGGGTTTGATGCAGGCTGGAGTCGAAACCGAAGAGCCTGCATGGTGGAGAGCTCAGCTTGAACTGTGTTCTAAGGAACAAAGAGCTTCGTGGGATCATTGTCCTTAACCAGCTGGAGACTTCCAATTACATGATTGGGAGTGGAGGAACAATTTACCATAAATTGTACCTTAGCAGGGTTCATCTGGACCTCTTTATTCTTGACATTTAAAGGTCTTTCACCATTGACTGAAGTAGGCCAGCCCCATTTCTTCTGTTTCCTTCTGTTGTGAAGGAACCTGGAGGCAGGAGGCCTCCGTAGCTCTTCAATACGCCTTTCTTTTAGGACACCTCCCCACCCCCCAACTGTATTGGAAGGCCATACCCCTGCTCAGAGAGAAGGAGGGACTTAGTGTGTGGAGCCTTCTCTTCTGGAGAACTGGAGCAGCTTCTGAACGACAAGAGATATATAAAGTACCAGCGCCCCTCCCCCCAATCTCACAGTTTTAAACTTTAGTTGCAAGATCGTGCATACAATCACTTCACCGCCATTTTAACTTAAACAAGATTTGAAGGTGAATCCCAAGCACACAGGGGAAAAGCAAAAGAGTTCTTGAAAGAGGAAGAGAGACCGCTTGGGAAGCTCAGACAGCGTCGGTCTGTGAGAAGTTTTTATAAAGCCAGGCAGAGTCATGGCCGTGGCTTCTAAGGGTCAAAGAGATGGCTACTTCCAGCCTGCTAGGACCATGCAGCAGGAGCTTCTGGGGTTCCAGCTAGCAGTCAGAACCCCAAATGACAAAGGAGGATGGCCAGGACATCAGAACTTCATTCTTTCTGTCCTGGCTGGATGTTATTGTCATTGATGTCATTGTTATTGGCAGAGAGGCTGAACCTCCAACTTACGTTGAGGTCTTGCAGGCACCCAGACCAGCTTCTGGTCTCAGGTTCCAGTCTTTGCTGACTCCCGTACTTATCTTCTCAAAGGCACTGATAACAAGAGCCTGGGGCTCTCCTGGCTCTACACATTGCCTTTCTTTCCCTCTTAGGTAACTGTTATCCAATAACATTGCTATAAAGAAAAGAAGCATCTTTAATAACCGTCTAACCCTCTCTTCAAGCCATGCAATGGATCCTGCCACTTGGTCATCTCTGCAGACTCAGTAGGAATGAAATCAAGCTCGACGTTTCTACACAACTTCTGTGCTCCCCACTTTTTCCAGGACCTGCACTGTATTTTTCCGAGTGAGGTCAGATCCAGGCTAAGATTGTCATGACTGATGATGTCCTTTCCTGTTCAAAGACCCCTCAAAGTCAATACAGAGCTCCAGAGTACGACTAGAAATCCAGAGTTTCCAGCCCTGTTCCAAGCCTCCCCCATTTCTCTACAGAGACAAGGGTGGCTGCTCCTCACATCCCTACACAGTCCCCACAAGCAACGTGGCAGACGCAGGAAGGGAGTCTGCTAAACCAGGCCCCGCTCTAACAAGTTACTGACCTCCCAGAACCACGGGACACAGCAGACAGGCTTGTGTGCCCATGGCATCTGAGACCTGCATCTTCAGGCCTGAGGATGCACAGGCCCACAAAGTGAGTGAGGAGAGAGACACAGAGGATGCTGAACTCTGACTGGAACCTGGCTCCTGACTCCCATCTCGGAGGTTTCTACTTAAAGATGCTTGTATTTTGGGGTGAACGTGGGTGCCACACGGGCAGAAGTTGCTCAGTCACAGACAGGAGCACCCACAGTTACAAAGGGTGCTGTGGTATGTTCTGTATGTCAAATGTGTTGCTCTGATTGGTTAATAAATAAAACATTGATTGGCCAGTAGCCAGGCAGGAAGTATAGGTGTGACAAGCAGAGAAGAGAATTCTGGGAAGTGGAAGGCTGAGGCGGAGAGACGCTGCCAGCCACCGCCATGAGAAGATGTTAAGATACCAGTAGCCACGAGCCACATGGCAACTTATAGATTAATAGAAATGGGTTGATTTCAGATATAAAAACAGTTAGCAAGAAGCCTGCCACGGCCATACAGTTTATAAGAAATGTAAGTCTCTGTGTTTACTTGGTTGGGTTTGAACAGCTGCGGGCCTGGCGGGTGAGAGAGATTTGTCCTGACTGTGGGCCAAGCAGGACTGGAGAAATTTCTAGCTACATAAGGGTAAGCCAGTGTCACTTCCAAACCCATCAACATCTAATGAGACATGGGTGTCTGTGAGTTTTTAAAATAGGCACAATATTAGTTGCAAGTTTTTTTAAATTGTAGCAAAATATATTCGACACAGAATTTACCATTTGGACCACCTTAGCTGTACAATTCACTAATGACATCAAGTACATTCATATTACTATACACCTGTCATCCCTCTCCACCCTAAACAAATTATCTCCCTTCAGTAATAATTCTGCATTTCCTCTTCCTCCATGGTCTCTGGTAACTGGTATTCTACTGTCTATCTTTCTGAACTTGCCTATCATAGGTACCTCCTATAAGTGGAATCATACAGCATTTTTTTTTTGTGCCTTGTTCATTTCACTTAACATAATGCACTTGAAAGACAATAAGCAAACATTGACGCTATGGCCTGGCACACAGAGGCAAATGCTCGATCATGGAGCTGTATTCCCTGACCTCATTTATATATTATCTTGAACATCCCCCCATGTCACACAATATCAGAATCCCATTCTTCTTTAACTACTAAAACACTATATGCTATAATCCATGTTTTGTTTAGCTATTCACCCATCCATGGAGATTTGGGCTGTTTCTACTTGTTGGCTATTTTGAACACTACTGCAACGAATAGCAATATTTCTAAGGATCAATGTGGACAGGCGAGGTGGCATACACCTTTAATCCCAGTATTTGGAAAGCAGAGGCAGGTGGATCTCTGGGAGTTCAAGGCCTGGTCTACAAAGTGAGTTCTAGGCCAACCAGAGCTGTACAGTGAGACCCTGTCTAAAAAACAAAAACAAAAACAAAAACTAATGTAGCATTATGTCTCATAACTAAGTGCAGATCCAAAACAGTGAAGAGGTAGATCAAAAGCTCCTTCTTTGCCCTAAAGACTTGAGGTCACCTCCATATACACTCCTAAATTAAAGTCTCTATCTGGAAGATTAGAGGTTCTACAGAACATAAAAGGAGGAGGAACAGGAGGAGAAAGTGGGTGAAGAAGGAGGAAGACGCTAGAGAGATGTTAGACATTGGCCTAACATCAGATAAGATTGGGGGGTGCAGTGCTGGTGTCTGATGCGCAGGGCCTTCAGCCCCAACAGTTCCAGCTACGTCACCCCATCTAAACTCGATGAGAACACCCCAGGACCCATTAACTATCAACCCGAGGCTCTGAGTGGGCGGAGTCAATTCTGAGGTAAGGTGTGTTGTGTCAGCACTGAGGTAATTCTGGAGCGGTGTTGAGGGTCCTATTTTTCTACATCCTAGAACACTGAAGCCCCTGACCTATGGGCCATTATGGATTTGGAAGGACAGGAAGGAGACACTGGTATTTCCCATCTCCAACTTCATGTGCTCAGTCGAAGGAATTAACTCTAGTAAGAGGCTACTTTAGAGCAAATAACAGTATCCTTGGCCCACTTTGTCAGGGCACAGAATGAAGTACAGGGCTGTTCTGAAGGTCTCATTTCTGTGCTCAAAGATCTCAGGAAACATGGCTGAGGCTGGCTGACTTGCTGTACTCTGCTGTAACACATGGATTGGATTATTATGCTAAGAATCTCATTATCAACAACATAGAGATCAAACATTTTAACCTCCGTTCAGGTGAAGGACTTACTTTCACTGTTATTGTTGATTGTGAAGCCATTTCAGATCACCTTCCTGGACCATTTCAGAGGTCCATGCTGGCATGATGCTCTGTCGCTGGGACCAGGGTAGGCAGTGGGGTCACAGAGTATGTGTTCTTGGTTTCAGGAGGACATGTATATGTGGGGCCCACAAAATGAAAAGGAGGAACCATTGAGGGGGCTGTGGGGCTAAGAGGTGTGTGATGTCACTGTGCTTGGGCTTTACCTCCAATCTATTGTGACATGATTGACATCTGTAATGACTGGCCTTCAACTCAAGCCCCTGCCAACTGGGCTTTCTCTCAAACCCTGCATGAATTGTGAACAGGTCATTTGCCAGCTCAGAAAACAGCAGTGCTTCCCTTTTGCCAAAATCCTCCTGAACAAAGCTGCATGTTTCCCCAGCATGCCAGGATGGGGCCTGAATTGCTCGGGCTCTGGAAAGTGGAAGTTATGCCGGGTAGGACTCAGTGCTTTGGACCAATGTACCTGTATGCATGTCTGCGCAATACATGAATGCATTGTGCCCAAGGAGGCCAGAAGAGGGTGCTGGATGCCCTGGGACTGGAGTTATGGGTGGCTGTGAATGCTAGGAACTAAATCTGGGTCCTCTGGAAGAGCAACCAATGCTCCTAACTGCTGGGTCATCTTCAGCCCCTGACTAGACCCTAATGATATTGCCGAACTCAACAAGTCTTCCATACTTTCGGTGACATCGGGTGATACACGTTTAGTGACGGCTGACAGTGTAGCTCCGCCCTCTGTAGAACTAAAATCATTCTACCTGACGGCTTTCCAGCTACTACTCAAAGCTCTGGGCACATTCCAAGACCCACGGACAACACCCTGGAGTTGCAGCCTACAGAGGGAAATTCTCCCATCTGGAAATGAAGGCTCTCTCCAGCTGCACAGTGAACGATGCTTCGGGCCAGCACAGTCCCCACCCCCTGCTTCTCATCCTTTGTCTTTTTCTTTTCTCTCTCTCTCTCTCTCTCTCTCTCTCTCTCTCTCTCTCTCTCTCTCTCTCTCTCTCTCGCTTTTTGGACAAGCATCATGTAATTTGGGACCATAGATATTGGGTAATTACTATAGCGATGACTTCAGGCATAAGGAAATATAATTACAGCCCAATTTCAGCTTGTTTCCATGACAATGGGGCAACTGCAATTGATCAGCAGTTTTCTCTCTAAACAGATCCATGAGTCTCATTCAAATGAAATGCTAATGAGCAATTAAATATCCTCATCAAACCAACTCTAGTTGCTGGGAAAGACTGGAGCCAGACTCCGTCAGGTGTGGCATCTTTGACACGCATCCTGGACTCTGGGATCCTGTAAAAATACGTGGTGCTCACCAGACCACAGTGGACCAGATGGCCTGTCAGTTACAACAGAGACAGGGTATGTTGTACATATTCCAGGAAACGGAAGACACCCTGAAATCTTAAACAGTCTAGAGGTGGGAGCTTGGGGGTTGTCTAATTATTGTCCCTGTATCACAGGACACAGAATCCTCCAGCACGCCTCTCAAGCTCTAGACTCCTCAGGCATCCCTGCTGCCTAGCCTACTTCTCAGTTGCCTCAGTGGAAAAACCTCTTTCCCTATCAATTTCCTCTAGGTCTGTGCTCTGGAAATAAAACAGAAGTCATCAGGGCCAGCGTCTCTGCCTCTGGGAACATTACCATGTGTTTGTAAAGCGCTTTACAACAGATTGTGCAGAATCATGCGCATATTTGGCCTTATGATGATACTGGGAGACAGGATGTTATTTTAGCAGATCAAGGGATTGGCTTCCTCAGGTCACCCAGCTCATGAGTGACAACTCCTGCATTCACAAGACAACTCTGCCTCCTCATCTGCTCCTTCGCTCAGAACTGCTACTGCTGATTCACCAATACCCTTTTCCCTAGACTTACACAACCCAGGTCGACATCTAGCCAGTTTCGAATTTCTATTCAATAGTTTTTTTAAACTTCTCTATTTCCTGTTTAATTTAGCCACAAGTCCCTATGGGTAGAGGGTATATGGTCAAGTACAGTTGGCCATTTCTGGAAACTGGCAAGGCCAAGTGACAGAGAACACACACAACAATGGGCCCCTGAGCTGTGCTGAAATTTCACTGGGGACATGTCTCATGATGCCCACTGTGTACTCTTCCTTTTCCAGCAGTGATGATGGTACTCTTCATTGCTGCGAGCTGCAGAAATATACAAAGTAGGATCTCAGCTGATTACGACAAAGCTAATACCTGGAAGAAGCCAAGGGCCTTCCAGAGGCCAAGCTGAGGCTCAAGGAGCCCTGGTGATACTTGGTGGGAGCTCGTTTTGATGATCAGCCGTTTCCTGCTATGAGTTTCTTGTGTGCTATTGTAGCTTTTCCATCATTTATTGGACACCATATCCCCTCTACTAAAGGAATATTTAGATAACCTTGTGAGCTGACAGCTATGCTCAGCCAGAACTCCAGTTCAAGCCTCCCTGTAATTATCGTCATTGGCAGCATCCGGCCAGGACCATCCCCAGAAGGAGGAAAGTACTTTATCAGAGAAATTCTGTACTCTCTAAGAACAGACTTAAGCATCCAGACTAGGCCTGGCAGATGTGCCAACTACCTCCTTTCCCAAATCTTATCTCTAGTTCTAGATCTCCCTTTAACCATGACTAGAGGCATCTAGCTGTACAGATTGCCTAGCGACCACTCACACCTTCCCCCACCCTGCAGAAAAACGGCAGATAGCTTGGACAGATAGGAGCCACAGGAAAAAAGAAGGCTGTTTTATTTTCTCCCATTGACCTATCAACTTTCAGATTCTTAACATTCTCTACCAATCACGCTTAAGGTTATAGTTGAGCATATAGATATTACCCGAATTTATCCTTTAGTTATTTCATTTCCCCATTAGTCACTTTCCTTTTGGGCTGCAAATGATAATTAACAATTACTGCCTCCCTATGTGATTCTTATCACCCCTCCATTTGACCCTGGAAGCCTGGCTTTGCACTGCTAAGGGAATACTGCTTGTAAGTGTATCTATACCGGGACTCCCAGGGCACAGGGGGATGGAGAAGAGAAAAGAGAACGGAAGAACTAGATGGGTAAGAACTTGAGAGGAACAAACTGAGACAGGGAAGAACTAGGTTGAAGGGCCAGAAGAGAGGACTAGAGGAACGAGATGGAAGATGAGGAAGAGCCAGATGGGGAAGAACAAGATGAGAGAGGAGATGATAGGGGAAAGAACTAGATAGATGAGAACCTAGAAGGGGCAGAACTAAGATGAAGGAATTAAGATATAACCTGGAGGGGACTGCAGATAAGTGTAGAGAGAAATCAGGCAAGAAATGAGCTAGACATGAGAGCAGAATAGAAGCTTATAGAGAGAGAACTGACACAAAATAAGAAAGTATATGGACTAAGGAGTTTCGTGTACATAGATTCATTTCCTATCATCAAAGATTAATTATCAGCTGATTGTAGATTCTTCCCAGACCCTCGGAGGGGACTATGGAGGGGCTGGACCCCCAAAGGCCCCGATACTTCATCATAGTGGGAAACTAGAGGGTGAATTAGATGACTACTGCCTTGTGGAGTGGAAATCACCAGGAAAGAAAAAATGCAGTGTTCATGCATTTATTCATTCAGCAATTACGGAATGCCTAGACTATGCCAGGCACAGTGCTGGGCTGGAAATACAAGCATGGTAGGTCCTAAGACTTAGGGACGGTGAAGAAGATGTGAGGACATACTGGGTGGAGACTTCGTTAGATTTTGATAAGAAGGGCTCAGGGGTTGTAGGCTTGGTCTTTGTTTGGTGACAGAATTTCAAGAGCCTCTGTAAAATTTAGGTGGCACTTAGCTGGAGAGCATAGGTGTGGGTCCTTTTGTCCCTGGCCTTGTCCTGATTTTCTCTTTGTTTCCTGTCTGCCAACAAAAACAAAACAGTGTTTTTCTGACATGTGCTCACACTGCCAGCATGTTCTATGCAAGTGCATGGGGATCTGCAGCCATAGACCGGCTCTTCTGAAGTCATGAGCCAAAGGAAATCAATTCTGTAAGTTACTTTTGTCAAAGAGTCTGGTCACAGCTACGCAAAATTAACAGGCTGATAAGACTAAGGGGAGCCATGGGGCTTGTTCCCCTGGGGAAGCCACAGAAAACTGAGGAGCGAGGAGGAATTAAGTGAAGGAAATAGAGATGGGTTACTTCAGATGAAAACCACAACATTTCAAAGTGGCAGATGGAGGTTACAGCCACATCTCTACCACTAGGAACACGAGCATCCGTCTGATACTCAGTTTCACTGTTTGCAAAATGCAGGTAGTAGATCAAGACTCAAACTTACCATAAACCCTTCTTTAACAAGATTTTTCTTTCTTTTAATTGTGTATATGCTTGTCTATGGAGACATGTATGCACATGCGTACAAGCACCTTGGAGGCAGGCCAAAGGTATTGGATTCCCTGGAGCTGCAGTCACAGTGGTTGTGATGTGGGTGCTGGGAACTGAACTCAGGTCTTCTGGGAGAGCAGTACATGCTCTTCAGCACTGAGTCATTTCTCCAAGCCCCTGCCCTAAATCGTTTATCGATTTATATTTTCACCACCAAGGGATGAAGGTTCCAACTGCTACGTGTTCTTGCCAATACTTTTTAAAACAAAACAAAACAAAACAAAACAAAAAACTAACTTTTGGGCTGTAGCTCATGTATGTGACATATTTTCTTGTTGAACATGTAGGGCTTATTTTTAACAACGTTCTCTTTCTTTCTCTCTCTCTCTCTTTTTTTTTTTTTTTGGTTTTTCGAGACAGGGTTTCTCTGTGTAGCTTTGCGCCTTTCCTGGGACTTACTCTGTAGCCCAGGCTGGCCTCGAACTCACAGAGATCCGCCTGGCTCTGCCTCCCAAGTGCTGGGATTAAAGGCGTGCGCCACCACCGCCCAGCCTCTTTCTCTTTTTCCTTCCTTTCTTCCTTCTTTCCTTCTTTCCTTTCTTCCCTCTCTCTCTCTTTCTAAGAAATGTCTATAATAATTCTTTACCTATTTTTTAAAGAAAGTTTTTTGACCTTTTATTACCGAATTGTAAAAGATTTTTGCCTGCCCCTAACACGAGGATCTTATCAGAGCTATAAGCTATCATCTGCGTGTGTTTTCTTTCATTCTATGGGGTTTTTTGCATCCCTTGAACTCCATGGATACACAAAAGCCCTAACCCTGTATCTTGTAACCTGGATCAACTTTTCTCTTAAATCTTACAGATTTTTTATGAATATGGGTCCCTTAGGACTTTTTTTGGACAGAGTCTTCCTTTGTGACCCAGGCTGGCCTGCTTTAGTCTTTCAAACAGGCAAGATATTGGGGCCTAAATCAAGGACACTGTTTGTGGTTTTGTTTGCTAGCTTGTGACATCCTGATCTGTTTGTGCTGTACAGTGAGCACATGCCTACAGAAAGAGATGGCAATTTCCCCCTTACTCTGTTGTCCCCTCCTTGCCCTCTTTCTGATAGAATCCCACCACGTAGCCTAAGCTGCTCTCGAACTCACAATCCTCTTCCCCAAGCCTTTTGGATCCTGGGATTTTAGGGTGTGTGCACCACCATACCCAGCTTGCCACATTCATTCTGGCATTGAAGTTTCTGCTTATGCCATTACCTTGACTGGTTCATGCCCCTCAGCTATTCCCCGTCCTGCCTGTTGTTAGGAGCCCTCTCGGGCCTCCTCATTCCTCAATCCTGTCTTGAATGCTCTGATTCTGACATGAGTTCACTGTGTCCGGAGACCCTTTAGCTTAGAGCTGGCACTTCTAAGTGCCACAGCTGGACCTGCTAACACAGATGTCAAGGATCCAGGAGGAGCTGGAAGCAGAGCAAATGGAGGCCACAGAGTCTCATTCAGCAGCAGGAAGCGGGCAGACAGTGAAGCCCAGAGACCCAAGACCAGTAGGGCACCACGGCCCTGGTAATGCAGCAGCCTCTCTGAAAAGTGCAGTAGTGGCCATTTAAGAACACACTGTCTACTGCTGGCAGCTGCTCAGGGATTTACCAGTGCCGAGACGTTGGAAACACCACTCCAGCCTTAGCTTTCTCACCGGTAAACTGGAGATAATAATGAGAAGTCTTGGGGAGTTGTGGTATTACGTGAGTTCGTCTATGGCAAACACGTTAATGCTATTATTGAGTGGTGACTTTAATAAATGCCACTGGGTATTCTCTATGAAAAAAAAGAGTCTGTGATCCAAGGAATCTGCTACATATGACATCCCTCTCCTTAGAAACTCACATGGTGCATAACACAGTAAAAGCCCTGTAAAGCCCTAAGTAAAATTCCTTATATATGTATATCAAACACATTTACCAGATGGCTCTCCCCTCTTCCTACATGTAACACTTATTTCTTCCACTTTCTGTTATTGCTGTTTCTGAGACAGGGTGTTGCTATGTAGCCCTGGCTGGTACTCACAATGTAGCTCAGCTACCCTTGAACTCACGGCATTCCGGCTGCCTCAGCCTATCAAATGCCAACATGTAAGGTTTATTTCTCATACTTTTAGAAATGTACTATCAATTGTATTTAATTAACGAAGGAAATGCTATTAAATTGTTCAAAACCATCCTGGTTTAAGCTTCACTTTCGCAGAGGCATGTATAATTTAAAAACAGTAGCTGAGGAGCCATGAAGGCCCCTGAGCTACAGAAACAGCAGAGTGCCCCGAAAGCCTTGAGGAACAGCTGACTTCAGGCAGAGGACAGATCAATGAGCTATTCTTAGCCGCAGACATTTCTAGAACTACTGACGGAGTCCAACCTGCTAAAGTCCAGCAACTTTCTTGACTAAGTCCTACCCTCCTGGGCCCCAAGCCCCTAGACATAGATTCAGCCTCCCAGGCTTTTAGGGTAACCCTAGTATTCAGGATACTCTCCCTCAACACTGTACCAATTTCACTGGACTGAAATCAGCTGCTTTAAACCTATAACCAGATCATATCCATGGGATTTGGAGTTTGTGTGTCCATGAGAACTTTCTACTTTTGGAATGGAAACAAAACAAAACAAAACTTCAGATTCATTTCTAAATCATTCTGCAGTTTTTCTTCTTCCTTCCTTCCTTCCTTCCTTCCTTCCTTCCTTCCTTCCTTCCTTCCTTCCTTTTTTCTTTCTTTCTTTTTTGGTTTTTTTTCGAGGCAGGGTTTCTCTGTATAGCCTTGGCTGTCCTGGGACTCACAGTACAGACTATCCTGAACTTGAACTCACAGAAATTCACCTGCCTCTGCCTCTTGAGTGCTGAGATTAAAGGCATGCGACACCGCCCGGCTTCATTTCTAAATCTTTATGCAGTGTACAGTAGTGTGTCTGTCAACTGAGTAGTAAACTGAAAATAATTTTAGGAAGCACTATTTTTCATGCTTTCATTTTTTTTTCCATTTGTAAATACAGTAAACGAGCAGAACTTCAACTACACTATAAGGCATTCACATACTATATCCTGGAAGAAAAGGGAAACATTTGTTGTGAGACAGGTCTCCCTATGTAGTGTTGGCTGGCCTGGAACTCACTACTCACACCAGGGTTTTTAGAGATTTATTTATTTTATGTATATGAGTGCTCTATCTGCATGTATACCTTTATGCCAAAAATAGCATCAGATCCCACTATAGATGGTTGTGAGCCACCATGTGGTTGCTGGGAATTGAACTCAGGACCTCTGGAAGAGTAGTCAGTGCTCTTAACTGCTGAGCCATTGGTTGCTCCAGCCCCCTTTATTACTATTTTAATTTTAAAGACAGACACTAAAAGTCCATAGTCCAAACATCCTTTTAGCTTCTTTACTTAGGAGACAAGTATTTTTATTTATATAAACAAATATGTAACTAAATTATGTCCTATACTCTCAGGCGGTAGTGGCACATGCCTTTAATCTCAGCACTCGGGAGGCAGAGGCAGGAGGATCTCTGTGAGTTCAAGGCCAGCCTGGTCTACAGAGTGAGTTCTGGGACAGCTAGGGCTACACAGAGAAACTCTGTCTCGAAAAACAAAACAAAACAAAACAAATGTCCCAAAGCAAAAGTGGAGGTTTCCGAACAGAAGTCAGTAATAAGAACCGATGACATTACCTATACAGTAATGGAGCTGCTTGACCCAGTGTGGAATTTCCCAAGATTTCTTAAAGCCTTCAGGAAAACCCTCAAGAGGTAAATGGAACACAGAAGTTAAATGGGAAGAGAACATGTAAGAGTCCAGAGCAATTCACCAGGACACAAGGGACCGGCAAAGTCACAGTCTACTGCAGAAAGAAGTGTTTTCGGAGGGCCCTCTGTCCAAAGGAGGGCTCTGTGGGCGTGACTTCACTGAGTCTTGGTCCCCCTTTAGTAGTTTTATACCTCGTTCTGCTATGACGTGAAGAAGATCCACATTCATGCTTTACAGCATTAGCAACTGAAACGAAATCAGGACTGACCCCGCCGGACAATGGTCCACTTCATGGGGTGCCCACACTCCATGGATACTTCCAGCTAAGGCCTCTCCTTCCACTGAGTTTTATTACTCTAAAGGGCTACAATTGAAGCTGACCATTGTCTTATGCGGTAAAACCAGTGGAAAACAAACACAGGCTTGTGAACAGAACTAATAGATTCGGTTGGTGAACACTGCGCAGCTTAACGTGAACTGCCGGTCTGAGGGTTTTATAACACAAATACTATCGACTAGAATTTCATCATCATTATTATTATTATTTTGGTTTTTCCGAGACAGGGTTTCTCTGTGTAGCTTTGTGCCTTCCCTGGAACTCACTCTGTAGACCAGGCTGTCCTCGAACTCAGAGATCCTCCTGCCTCTGCCTCCTGAGTGCTGGGATTAAAGGCGTGTGCCACCACCGCCCTGCTGAATTTCCTTATTTTTATCTTTGCCATAGGTTAGGTAACTGGGGTGCCACCACTCAATAGGAGGCTGAGGAAAACCTGAGTTCATGAGCCAGCCCATGAAGAAACAGGCAAAGCAACCATGTCCATAGAAAGGAATGTTCTTTGTTGAGTCAGGCTAGAGACGCTAATGAGCACAGCAAGGTTGAAAAAATCAGACCAGAGGGCTGGGGTGGCTTCTCAAGAGGGATGATTTTCAGGAGTTTAGTCATCTCTAACTCTCGCCTCACATCCCAGCACTCAGGTGACAAAGGTCCTGCCCCCTCCCCTCCACGCTCTGATCTTAAGGTTCTTGATCAGATTTAGTACCTGTGTCCTATAAGAGGGGGAAGGAAGTGGGGAGAGGGGAGGAGGAGATGAAAGGGAAAAGATAAAGGAGGGGGAAGAGAAGGAGAGGAAAGGTACAGGTTAAGAGTTCTGTGAAGGGCACAGTCCCAAAGCAGCCAGAGGTTTCCTGGGGCATACCCATACTCTACATCCTTGCCTCTGTGTAAGGTCTAGACTGTGGGTATCTTTTCTTCGCCAAATAATGGGTCACAGGAACTTGGTCTTCCATCAGAGGACCCTTGTTGAGCCAAGCCAGTGAGGTGCTGCCCCCCACCCCATCAGTGAGGGCAGAGGAGAGCAGGCTTAATCCCTGTCAAGGTGACTTCTCCACCCAGCACAGCAGGTGCCGCCCTCAGGCCAAGTGGGACACCTGTATGATGCCGCCCCTTGCCCTCCCAAACCCAAACCCACACACACCATCCTCCAGGGATCTCCTTCCTCATCCCGGGACTCTGCCAGAGATGTACAAGGAAAGGGCACGTTATTACCTCAGAGTGCTCTCCACGGTTTCCTCATCCGAAGAGAAGGTCCCATTGCCGGTGCTCTGGGGAGCGCGACTCTGCCTCCCAGCCGATTCCTCCTCCCCAGACAACAGGGTGCTCTTCTTTTTCTTTTTGCCAAACAACTTCTTGAAAGGCTGGAATTTGCCTCCCTTCTTCTTGTCTGTGAATTACAAGATAAACACACAGCTGCAGTTTGATAGGGCTGTGCCTCTGAACCTGGGAACAAATTACCACTCAGCCACCCCTGGCCAAGAGAGCCAGGGCAAAGGGCAGCCACAGACAAAGCCCGCAACCGAGAACGTCAGGGCCGCCCAGGCGCCAAGGTGCACCGTGAGGCAGAGCATAAGCCACCGGCATGGTGCACCTTTTGACCCTCAGGCTTCTGGAAGATCAAGAAGAGGCTGCAGGCTGCAAGGTCATTGGGGCACCCACACACATGCCACCCGAGGGCGGGGCCTCCTTTCTTTAACAAAGCTGACGGTCAGGGCCATTCTCTGGGAGAAGCTGAGAAAAGCCTCCAAACCATATAGGGACTTAAAAAGTATATAATATAAAACCTCAATCAGTCTGTTTTATCCTTGTCACATACAGAGGGTAATGGTTAACTCTTGGCACAAACTTTGCCCCATTGCCACCCATGACCATAGAGTCCCAGCTTATCCGTCATGTCTCCTTTGAAATTCTCCTATGAAGAGACCCCAAGCAGTTGCTATAAAGCTCTCCCCATATATTACCGCATCTGCTCGGGACCGAGGCTTGCTGCCAAACTTTGCTGAAGATATTTTCGGCAGTACCTTCCACTCCATTCCTTTGGATACAAATTCCTTCGCCTCACTCCAGTACAGAAAGTGTAAACCCTGCTCTACCAGGAAAGCCCCGTTTATCATGTTTATTTGGGAACCTCAGAGTCACTTATGGGGTAGTCTGATTGACCATCTTTGAAACTGTTTCTCTTCCTTCTCTGCCACTGCTCCAAGGACCTGCTAGAAAGATCAGTCTCCACAACGGCTCGGTGGCATTACTAGATATTACTAGTGCCCCCGTCTGTGCATGAGGGATCAGAGAAGCAGATATGAAATAACTCGCTTGGGATCCAGGAAACATATTCTTAGAGTGAGAGTGAGCGGTTCTAAGGAGAAGGGACCATAGAAGATCATCATGCGTATTGAAAATACCCATGGGAAACACATAAGCTAACAGAGTCCCCAGAACACTGCGGCCACAACCTCCTATAGGCGACCTGGGTAGGACAGGCAGGTCAGTGATGTAACAAGTCAGCCCTGCATTTTTTCCTGATGAGCCTTGGCTGTGGCCTTACTGAGACTTCATAACAAGGGTGAAGCTGAGTGTTCCTTAGAGTTCAAGATCAGCCTGGACTGTATAGTTGAGTTCCTAGATAGCCTGGGCAAAAATGAAACTGAACTGAGTAAGCAGTGGTTCAAACCATTTCACTCCATACTGCGAGCCAAGGTGCCAAGGAAGCAAACAGACCTCAACTTCAGTGGGCCCTGAAATGAGACACACTGAAAGGGTTATAACCGATCAGCGGTCTTGGTCCACGGTGTGCTGGGCATTTTGTCCTTAAAAAGGGCTACACGTGATTTGTAAGACGAGGGAAATGTACAACACATAGATCATATTTTAAAACGGTAAAGCAGTCAGGTGTGATGGCACATTCCTTTGCTCTCTGCATCTGGAATGCTGAGGCAAGAAGGAGTGTCTGTGTGAATTTGAGTCCAGTCTGATGTACACAGTGAGTTCCAGGCCAGCCAGGGCTACACAGCGAGACTCTGTCTCAAAAAATACAGGGTTAGGAAAAAGTTATGAGGATCTGATTTCAGGCATTTATACGTCTTCAATGTATACAGGAACGGATAAGATAGTGATAATCTCGACCGCTTTGCTCTCCTGAGTAAAATTCCCCCCAAATTTAAAGCTTCAGATAGACATTGAGGATGCTAATGGATGATAAGGCTGAAGACAGGTAAGTCACAGCTGGTTTCTAGGTTGGGCAGCATCACAGTAAATGGTGAGTAATTATAATATATTCCATTTACCCTTAAGGCATAATTCTTGCTTTATCTTTTTATACCACACACACTCACACACACACACACACACACACACACACACACACACACACACACAAATCTCTAAGCTCAGATTTTTCTATCAGATATACCCCAAGAGATAATATCCCAAATTAAAAGCACCAGTTAGGCTATCCTGACCTCAGCATGGGCCCACAGTCTAGTTCTCCAAGCAAAGCAGAAAAGTGTAGATTATGTTTAGAACTTGTAAATAAGGGACAATCATATCATGATGGTGTGTCAAGGTGGATCTGGTGATGTTCAGGTGAGCTGGAACCAAGGGAGTTCATTACATTGAGAAGCTAGTCAAAACACAGTCTTTGGACAAGTGACTTGCACAGGAAAGCAGCAGGTTAACTTAATCAGCCAGAGGTCCTTGACATCAGCTTATTGTTCTGAAAGCCACCAGGGGAAGTATTTGCTGTTCTGATCACACTGTTGAAGAAGTGATCAGAGCATAGAACACACAAGCAAGGGTATACAAACGGCAGCCTGGAGAGGACGCTGGAGCACAGTAACCTTGACCTGGAGCCCTGTGTGGGCTTGCTGCAGGATGCTCCCACAGGACAGCCGACTGAGGGAGTGCTGGGACGCAGCACTCTGTTGCTTTGTGCTACACCTTAAAGGATAAATCATAGTTTATCAAGAGTACACATGCAGGTGTCATGGAGAAAGACCTGTCAAAGTCCAAGCGTCAGGCAGCGCACTTCTCGGGGACTGGAATGCTGCTTCAGCAATGCCTTAGGTAATTATCATGGAGGGAAAGGAACAGTCAAATATAACCCAGTCTCCACTGGACTGTAAGCCCTTCTGAGAAGGAGAAAGAAAGACCTCAAGTCCTAACAACAACAACTTCTCTTTAGAGGAGGACACAGGACACCCAAGCTCCTGCCTCCTTGGTGTCTGAGGACATCTCAGTTGGAAAAAATAACTCCCTACTCTCATTTCCAAAATGTATGCTATGCTTCCTATCAGAAATATCTTCACGTATTAAGTTTAGAATTTCATCTTATAATTATTTTACTATTATATTTGTTAATCTTCTAAGATTAATTTTTGAAAAGATTTAGTAATGACCCTTAGGTCTATCCTACATTCAGACAGTAAAACATAAAGTGACATTAATAGCGTACACATTCTTTTTAAAATTATTTCTTTTATTTTTGAGATTAAAATATGATTACATCATGTCCCCATAGTCTTTCCTCCCTACAGGCCCTCCCATATATCCCTCTTGCTCTCTTTTAAATTCAGTCTCTTTTTCATTAATTCCTATTACATATATTTATGTGTGTATTCCTTATGAATACATACATAAATAGAACCTGCTTAGTCCGTATAACGTTACTTGTATGTGTATTTTCAGGGTGAACCATTTGGTATTGGATAACTCTTTCCTGGGGAAGACTATTTCTCCCACTCAGCATTCCTTAGTTGCTTATAGTTCTTTGTGTAGGGTTGAGGTCCCATGCGTTCCCCAACCACATTAACATGCCTATTGTTGTCTATTGTAAGTGTCTATTGCTGTTGTTCTTGCTCAGCTCATGTTTATGCAGTTATGATAGTGGGACTTTATGGGTATAGAGTATAAACTCTTTAAATCATAACAGGCGTTATATATTATTTATTTGATCCCCCCAATTTGTATTTTCAAATATAAGACTTCCTACCTCCACTCCTCCCAAAAGCTAGTTATGAAACAGTTGCAATTCCCTGCCACCAGGACTATTTCTATACATCTGGACACATGTCTATAAACATCCACTAAATAAACCTAGGACTTCCGAGGGACATTGGAAGTTGGCTCCACAGTCTCAACTGGCTTAAGGGCACAGCCGCTATTTTGTTGGCAAACAGCAATTGCTATTGTTAGTATTGTTAGTATTTTTCATGGTACAGATGGGGCATGAAAGAACAAAGTTATAACGATACAGCAGAACACAGCACACTCCCGTAAAGCTAACACGAAACGTCCCCAGTACACCACCTTAAGAACAGAGCTTAGCAACAGTTCTCCAACGCCGATGTTTGAGATGACATCTGAGCATTGTACAGCACAAACCTTACTGTTCTTAGGTAGATGGGACAATTGGGAAAAGAGGAAGGAGAATTGTAATTACTAGTAACTTTGTGTATTCACTGGCACAGCTAGGGATTAAATGTGGGGGCCCCAAACACAAGAGTTTTTGGCCCAATTCTTAGTCCCATCTTTTACCAGCATCTACTTCCAGCCTCTCTACATACTCACCATCTTTAGCTTTAAGATTGAATTCATAGTGAGCAGTAGGGTGCCACATTTTCTTAATATTTTGGCAATTTTCTATCATTTTCCACATGAAAGAACCTATAGATGCATACCTGCTGCTTTAGAATCACAGTGATTTTCATTATCAAAGTACTGAATTAAATTAATTTATTTTCGCCATCCAATAATCACTATAGGGTTTTTTTTCACTTAAAGAAGTTTCATTATCCATTATTTCATGGACATAATCATATACCACCAGAAGCCTGCATCTCATAATCACTAGTTTATATAGATAATCCTAAAAATTAAAAATCACCTGGAAAGTCAAACAAATAGGATTGCTTTTCCATTTTTCATATGGGTAAAATTCTTCTGGGTTCATTTCTAATCCTAAAATTATTAAAGCATCTAACTTCTTTGCACTGAGTTCTAGGGTATGCCTCCAACTGAGAAACGGATGTCACAATTCAGTTTAAGCATCGTCATAAATGTGTTAATCTGAGGTTCTCAGAAGTCAACACCAGGTTTGTAAGGCCAGAACATCTGAGAATCCAGGTAAAAAAAGATGAAACACACGTCTCTGTGAAGTGAGCTTTCAGAGCCTAATGTGTTATCACTGCTGCTCTCCCAGAGCAGGGACTACGCAGTGCTTATTTGGAAGCTTATCCCAAAGTCTGGTTTGGTTAAAGAAACTTGACTTTCTTTCCTCCTGCTCCCCCTCTTCCTCCTCCTCCTGTTCCTTCTCCTGCTCCTCCTCCTCCTGTTCTTCCTCCTGCTCCTCCTGTTCCTCCTGCTCCTCCTGTTCTTCCTGCTCCTCCCCTTCCTCTTCCTCCTGCTCCTCTTCTTCCTCCTGCTCCTCCTCCTGATACTCCTGCTCCTCCTCTTCCTCCTGCTCCTCCTCCTGCTCCTCCTCCTGCTCCTCCTGCTCCTCCTCTTGTTCCTCCTGCTCCTTCTCCTGCTCCTCCTCTTCCTCCTGCTCCTCTTGTTATTCCTCCTGTTCCTCCTGCTTCTCCTCCTCCTCTTCCTCCTTCCCTTCCTCCTGATACTCCTCCTCCTGCTCCTCCTCCTGCTCCTCCTCCCATTTTTTTAAACAGAGTTTTACTGTGTAACCCAGGTCAGCCTCAAACTTGTGATGATCCTGCTGCCTCTGCCTCCCAAATGCTAGGATGACAGGCACTACTTCCCGTGGGTTTCTCTGAACTCACTTTGATGAACAGTCCTCATCAATCTTCCCTACTTCCTCCCTTTCCCCCTTCTACCTCCCACACCCCTCTCCCAACTATCTGCATGCTAGGCAAATAGTCTACCAGTGAGCTATGGGTAGACTTCATTATGTCTTTTAGTTTCTTTGAGAACTCTTACATTACTTACACACACACACACACACACACACACACACACACACACACACACACGCACACACACACACATACACACACTTACACCCTTCTTTCTTTGAAACTCCAAAGCATACTCCATGCACATTTGTAAACAGGAGAGTTAACAGAAATATTCTGGACTTCACTTGTTAAATAAACCTAATATTTTATGTAAGCTTCTGCAAATATTGCCATATAAAAAGATACCTTAAGATATGGTATCTGAATTCCATGATTCTACTAATTGGGGGGATTTTTCTTACCCTGGGGCCGTTGGAACAGTTTTTGGAGATGGAACTTACAAGTTTGAAAAGAAAACTGAACACACCCTGTGATGCACAGACACCCCACGGCCATCACATTAGTATCAGGCCCCACAGTCCCGGGATATTTTAGGCACAAGGAAGGAGCTGGCAGCATGTCACTGGGACTCTGCATCACAGAGGCCATGAGGTGGCAGATCAGGGACTAGGGTTCTACTCTCAGGGAGTGGTGGGCTGAAGACCCAGCTTGTCAGGTCCCAAGAGGAAAGACGGGCATCTTCTCTTTTTCTAGGGGAAGCGGGGAAGGAGGAAGGTACTTGGTGCTATGTTGAGAAGATGAAAGGACAGTATTGGGATCCCCTGGAACAGGACAGGGGTCTCCAGAACAAATGAGAGACCAGGGACAACAGGAAATGCCACCGTTTCTCTCTGTATCCCCAGAATCCAGTATAGTGCCCAATGCTCAATAATACAGATCATCTGTTCCTACCCCTTTAGAGCCGTGTGTTTTAGAGATCAGTTTTCCCCAGTCACAGAGAGGTATATTTAGATGCTTCAAGACAGCGCTGTATAACCAAACACACTATTTTTGGAAGACATCCATATTCATGCACTTGCACCAGCTTTACAAAGGCCTCTGGCACCCTGGAAGATAAAGGCAGGGATTCCTTTATGCTGTTGATCAGTCCTGCAGTATCACTTGCTTTGAGAAAATGTAAATTTGTTCCACCCTCATTGACGGATGCAATCTCACCCACAAGACACACTGGGTGAGTGCAGAAAACTGTCCCCCGTTCGACTTCGGGGTGTAGAAATAAGACAAAACTCACAAAAGAATGAAAACCTCACACCCCAAACATCTCTTGTCACTTCAGGCCACTGCTTTTGTGAGGAGATCTTTATGAGTTGTTGCAGGATTCCATCTAGTTCCAGGCAACCATCCTTCCACTGCCTCATCGCAGCCCTCCCAAAGCCCCAGGCCACAAGCCAATGCCAGTACTTTATCGGTGTAAAGGATCATATGTTTAAATATATATATATCTCACTCTAGAGGGTCTCGTTCTGTAGCTCTGGCTGTCCTGGAGCTCATTAGTTATGTAGATCAGGCTGGCCTCGAACTCACGAAGATCTGCCTGTCTTTACCTCTCAAATGCTAAGATTAAAGTTTTATTCTACCACATTTGGCTTTGTTTAGGCATTTAGGTATTTCTTAATCATTTATTTACATCTATACAATTGTGCTACATTTAAAAACTGGGTTTCTATTAAAATTAGGGTTAGAGTTTACATGTTAACTCTTAGCACTGAGTCTGGGATAGTATTTTATAATTCAACACAATATTTTGGGAAAATACCAAATTTCACTTACAGAGAACCAGGAAGCTGTCATTGCCACTGATCAAAAGCGTGTGTGTGTGTGTGTGTGTGTGTGTGTGTGTGTGTGTTGTGTGTTGTGTGTTGTGTATATGTGTTGTGTGAGTGTGTGTGAGTGTGTATGTGAGTGTATGTGTTGTGTGTATGTGTTGTGTGTGTGTGTTGTGTGTGAGTGTGTTGTGGAATATTTGTGTACACCGTAAAGATGTGTCTCTGCCTAAGGTGCTTTCTGACTGGTTTAATAAAGAGCTGAATGGCCAATAGCTAGGCAAGAGAGGACAGGCGGGACTTCTGGAGAGAGAGAGAGAGAGGAAGAGGAGGAGGAAGCCAGGAGTGAAGATTTCAGACATATGGTACAGAACAGAGGTAACGGAGTCACGTGGCAGAATGTAGATTAAAAGACACAGGTTAATTTAAGTTATATGAGCTAGTTGGATGCCGGGCAGTGGTGGCATATGCCTTTAATCCCAGCACTTGGGAAGCAGAGTCAGGCGGATCTCTGTGAGTTCAAGGCCAAGGTGCAAAGCTACACCGAGAAAGCCTGTCTCAAAAAAACCAAAAAAAAAAAAAAAAAAAAGAAAAGAACTAGTTCAAAAAAAGCCTAAGCTAAGGCCAAGCTTTCATAATTCATATTAAGTCTCTGTGTCGTTATTGGGGAGCTTGTGGTCCCACAAAAGATAGTCTGACAAGAAAGTTTGCTCTGTGTGTGTGTGTGTGTGTGTGTGTGTGTGTGTGTGTGTGTGTTATTTTCAAGACAGGGTCTCACACTGTAACTTCCTCTGCCTCCACCTCCTGAGTGCTGGGACTACAGGTGTAAACCCTGGGATTCAGTGACAGGCTTTTCCTTACGACCTTGATTTTTATTTTAGTAACACGTATTGCTGTAGAACAACTCTATGTTTAATGTAATCCCATGAAATGGCTTGTGCTTACCCAGGCCTAGGCGAGGGCTTACAGACCAAAATGGCAGCTGTTTCTATTTTTTGCCTTGTTCATTCCTCAAAACCACATCAAGTTTTAATATTTCTAGTGTTTTTCTGTTGGTTTGTCAGAATGCCCTTTTACATATGTTTCACTATTCACAAGGGAAACCAGATACTTAGAAATAGTAACAGAGGCAGAAAGGATTCCTAATGTGAAGCCGTGGTGTTTGGATACATCTCTCCCACACAGTAGAAGGTGTGTGGGTGGGAGTTTCTCTCATTGCCAGTTTGTGCTATTTGAGTTTCAGAGGGTGTTTGTGAGCCAGTGAGAGGCTGTGAACGGAGGTTAACGGCAGAGGAGCTGACTGCCATCTCCATACAAAGGCAGCACATGAATGCCATGGCAGCTCTAGACACTGCACACTACACGCTTACAGGATATGCTCTGGGCCCAGCTGGCCAAACTGATGGATAAGGCAACATCTGCAAAGAGAGGCTTCATTCAGAGAATAAAAACCAGCAGGAAAACAGAGAGGCAGATGCATATCTCTGCATACGACGTGTGAAGAGAACTGGCTAAACCCTGACTAAGCAGGTCTGAAACCATCAGAGAAGACAGGATGCAATTCACAGACACGGGCTGAAGTTGCTGTCCACAGCTCTTGTAAGCAACATTAAATAACCAGTGACAATAGATTAGCCTAGTTGACACATCAAAATCATCATTAGGCTCCACCCCCTTTCAATTTGGCATCCATATTCATGTCCTAAAATAAAACTGCACCTCAAAATAAAGGCAATATGCTCTCTAATCTATATGTGATATCTTACCCACATCTGAAAACATTGTATCCTCCCCCCACCAAGATGCCAAGCCCTTGGGTGCTCTCATGCCTCCTTTGATACCTTGTCACTTAAATTCCAACTTCATCATCATCATCATCAACAACAATATCATCAACATCACTGTCAACAACAACATCATCAACAACATCATCATTATCATCATCAACAGTATGATCATTCATTATCAACAACATCCTCCTCTTCATCAACAACATCATCATGATCAACAACACCATCACCATCATCATCATCATCATCACCATCATCATCATCATCTTCAGGGATGAGACAGAGAAGACTGGGGCAGCTGTTGCAGACCTGTAATACTAGCTATTCAGGTGGCTGAGGCAAAAGTATCACAAGTTTAAGGGCCATCCTGAGCAACTTAGCAAGATCTTGTCTCCAAGTAAAAAGTTAGAAGTCTAGGAATGGATCAACAAGGTGGCTCCGTGGGTAAAGGTGCTTGTCACCAAGACCAGAGTTCGATCCATGGGACCCACGTGATGGAAAGGGAGAATTGACTCCTGCAAACTGTCCTCTGACTTCCACATGCATGCACCCACCCTAATGAAAGAAAAGAATTTTTTTAAGGGCTGTATCTTAGTGGTAGAACATTTTCCTAGCATGCACAAGGCCCAAAGTTCAATCCACAGTACTGCAAAAAAGAAGGGAGAGGCTGGGGAGTGGCTCAGTTGCTAAAGTGCTTGCTGTACAAGCATGATAACCCGAGTTCAATTCCCGGCGCTTACATAAAAAGCTGGGTACTAGTGGCCCAAGCTTGCACTCCCAGAGCTTGGTAGGTGGAGACAGGAAGAAGTTCAATGGCCAGTCAACCTGGCTTAATTAACAAGACCCAGACCCCAGTGAGAGACCCTGCCTTTCTAAAGCAAGGTGGACGGTTCCTGAGTCACAACATCTGGGGTTTACATCAGGCATGCACATGCATGCATACACAGCAGCACACTCCCTGTGGTGGTCTGAATAGAATGGCCTCATAGACTCATATATTTGAATGCTTGGTCACCAGGGAGTGGCACTATTAAGAGGTGTGGCCTTGTTGGAGAAAGTGTGTCACTCTTTGAGGTTTAAAATGCTCAAGCCAGGTCCAGCGTCTCCCTCTATTCCTGCAGCTTTCTGATCCAGATTTAGAACGCTTGGCTCCTTCTCCAGCACCATGTCTGCCTGCATGCTGCCATGTCCCGCCATGATGATAATGGACTGAACCTCTGAAACCGTAAGCCACCCCAATTAAATGTTTTCCTTTATAAGAGGTGGCCATGGCATCTCTTCACAGCAATAGAAGTCCTAACTGAGACACTCCCCAGCAGCCTTATATTCACATATACTTCTTTTGGTACTAATTAGCACTATAGACTCCCTTTGCCTTTGGCTGGGACCTCAGCTAGTCTTGGGTCTCTGTTTGGCGAGATGGCCCACACCTGCATTCCTGAGAAACCATTGGTCATCTTGAACTGGGTTGTCTTGGTTTTCTCCTGCCTTTGATCACAAGACTGGGAGAACAAAAAAGGTTGTCCTGAAGGAGAACCTCTCTTCTATGAACTCTTCCTCATCCCACCATTTAGGGGGCAGCAACTCAGCTTCCTTACAGTAGTCATTATAGTAACCTCTCCTCTGTCTGTTGACTGAGAGGCATGAGGAGCCCAAAGTGGCTGGATGACACAGTCTCAACTTCAGGAGAGGAATTCTGTGTTCAGTGTTCCGAGTGGAGGCATTTATCCTCTCAGAACTCGATGAGACTTCTAGAGAAGCAGGTTCTAGAGGCTGGAAACAAAACTCCGTATCAGACAATCGCTAGCTATCACAATAGCTTTTCCAGTAAGAGATTTTCTCTAGCACTGACTGGCTCCAAGGACACAAAGAACATCCAAGCACTATCTGTTCTGTAGACTTTTCCCATCGATCTGTGCTTCAGAAACTGGTGGGAGAGGAGACCCCAAGCCTGAGATTCCAAAGGTTGATGATCTCAATGTTCGCCCATTCCTTGGATGGAAAGAGACCTCATTGACGAGCAACCACTGGTCCATGTGAGGTAAAGGAGGAAAACTCCAGGCTGTCCATTGTTCTCCTCTTGGGAATCACTTTTGAAATGACATCTTGATCTATGCTGATGGTGGTTTCTTCAAAATGCTTATGTTTCACTGCCCAAGCCCCCCAGGGGAAACCACAGGAATTCCAAACTGATGACAGCAGACCTCACCAAGGTCCCTTCTGGGCTTCATATGCCTCAATTTTTTTGTCACCTAAATCTGGCTAGGGATTTGGGGTTGGTTTTGTACTTTCTGTTTGGTTTTTGGTTTTCACACCACTGACTCCAAGAGTAAAGCAGAAACGACACTTTGTTTACTTTCTCTTAACAGCAAGGAGAAATCTTTATTTTTCTTTCAACTCTAGGACCTATTTCTTTATTTCTTTTTTAAAAATCTATTTATTTTTATGTTATGTGCATTGGTGTTTTGTCTGCATGTGTGTCTGTGTGAGGGAGTTGGAGCCTCTGGAACTGGAGTTACAGACAGTTCTGGCTGCCATGTGGGTGCTGGGTATGGAACCCTGGTCCTCTGGAAGAGAAGCCAGTGCTCTTAACCGCTAAGCCATCTCTCCAGCCTCTAGGACCTGCTTCTTTAGAAAGCTGAGCGAGATTAGATGATGTCTGCCCCTGCAACTCATACGTTCAAACAATATCTATTATATTCATTATGCTTTCTCCACCCCGGGTTGGTCTCTAGATTATGCTGGCTTTGTAAGCATTGTGCTTCTTCAGCAAAATAAACGAACTTTGGCACCCGGGAAAGGCAATAGCATAATCTGCAAATTGGCAGAGAGGCTGAGTCATATAATATTACTTCTTTGTGTTAGGATCCAGGTCCTTATTCTAGGAATGGAAATACTGATTTTTCAAGAAGAGAGTCACAGTCTTAGCACTCAAAGGTGTGTCCCCTGTCATCTCATTGCTACACTTGGGCCTGATACAGTGAGGCTGACGGTAGCTAAGGTGTGACCCTCAAAACCTGGACAACTGTGTGGTCCTGCTGTGATGGTTCATCATGAACATCAACTTGACTGGATGTGGAGTTGCCTAGGAAACACATCTCTGGGAATATTTCTGAAGTGCTGGAAGGAGACCCATCCTGAATGTGGGTAGCACGCCCCACCCCCACAGGGTGGGATCCTAGACTAAAGAAAAAAGAAAAAAAAAAGGAGAGAGTGAGTGGAATATTCATTTCTGTCTGCTTCCTGCCTGGACATTTTATCTGCATGTGTATCTATGTACTACGTGCATGTAGTACCCAGAGGGCAGAAGATGGCATCAGATCCCCTGGAACTGGATTTATAGAGGGCTTTTAATTGCCATGTGGGTGCTGAGAACCAAACCTGGGTCCTCTGCAAGAGCAACAAGTGCTCATAACCACAGAGCCATCTCTCCAGTCTGCATCTCAAAAGTAAATAACAGGACAGCCAGAGCTATACAGAGAAATCCTGTCTTGAAAAACAAACAAACAAACAAACAAAGAAAACAAAACAAAAAAAGTAAATGATGGCTGGGGAAGGCACTTGGCCAGCATGCACAAGCCCCAGGTTCCATCCCCAGCACTGTACAAATCAATAAAATAAAATGAAAACTTATGCTTATCTAACAGGCTGTCCTTTGTCTCTCTGTACCCATCATATACCCTACTGAAGTGTGACAGGAGTCAGATAATCAGTTAACTATTTCTGGCTGAACTGTAGCTCCAGCTCACCCAGAGCAAGCAGAGATATTTTGAGAATATTTTCCAGTAACTTGAAAAACAGGAAGTTCTCTGAAAGCAGATGGCACTGGCTATCTTCAGGGCTCCTGATGGTTCAGTGGGCAGCAGACACCACTCTTGTTGGTCTGCAAGAAGAGCCTGTGTCAGGCTGATAAGGCGAGAATTCTCCAACGGGATCCCACAGCCCCATCACTGGGAAGGTTAGAGGCACAGTCTGGCATTGCTGTGATGTTTCATTCATCTTCTCGGATATACTACACAGAATCCTCAACCACACTTAACCTGTCAGGGAAAACATCATGATCAGAATCCTCAGACCCCCAGGATCCTTTCTGACACCTGTGTCATCCTATGCAAAAGCTGACCCAGATACACTATGGGACTTTTGGTGTATGGATTGCTTTCCTGGTTAAGCAGATGGATTCCAACCACAGGTCGTAACTCTGGAAGCCCCAAATGGCTTTTCTTTAGCAGTTGCTCAACAAGTGCCCAATCCTAGAAAGTAGCTAAACAAAGACTCAGAACACACTTAATAAAGCCAGAAGGAGAGAAGCGATTGGGAGAGAAGAACTTCATCACACGGGACTGAGCTAACAAGACTCAGGAGCTTCCCAAAAGACTATCTACCATGCTGAAATCAAGCTCGAACTGACCTGAAGACTTTCTATCTGATGGCTAGCTTTCATGGTTCCAGAAGGTGCTATACAAGCTGCTGGAGGAGAAATGCCATCCGTGATATTACATAGCATTGAACTCTGCATGCTGTAACACTGCCCTGCCTGGCCAGAAGCACCCCCTTGGTACAATGGTGGCATGAAGGTTATGGGGGTAACCAACTGCTTTTGAATTGGATTTGAGGCCTCCTACATGGCATGAAATTCATGCCTGGTACTATAAACCTGGTCAAAAGCCCATGGTTGGCAGGTCCCAGGCCCTAGGGGGAATCTACTACTGCTCTCTTGTTATACGGACCTGGTTAGACTGTCTTCTACATTCCTAATGTTTAAGTCAGGTATGATGGTGCATACCTTTAATCCCAGCACTCAGAGGGCAGAAGCAGGGGGATATCTGTGGTTCAGGACTAGTCCACTCTAGATAGTAAGTTCCAGGTCACCCAGGGCTACCTAGTGAGACCAGGTCTCAAAAACAATATTCATGTTTATACACATAGATCAGTGCTGCCCTCCTCTAGAGAAGCTTCTCTCTGCAGGGGTCAGTAATCAATGCAGAGATTCCTAACTGGACAAAGAGCTATACTGAATACTCAGTTTCTCCAAACCCCAAGGTTCAGGAAACATTGAGGAAGAAGAGGCAAAAAGAATGTAAGAGCCAGAACATGGGGAGGAGTGTTATGAAACTCTGTCTTCTGGACATTGAGACATGACATTCATCAACTCACTGCAGCTATGGTTACCCACAGAAGATCAAGCCAACGAGATCAGGCAACATTCCTACAGACAGCACTAACTGAACTCAGTGAGTTATTTAAACAAAGAAAGAAAGAAAGGGAGAGAGAAAATGCCTGGGGAAGTGGGGGGAAGGTGTGTGGGCTCAAGACACGTTGCTCACATGAAATTGTCAATGAATAAATAAAAAATAGTCCACAAAAAAGAATACTGTAAGCCGGGCAGTGGTGGTGCACGCCTTTAATCCCAGCACTTGGGAGGCAAAGGCAGGCGGATCTTTGTGAGTTCAAGGCCAGCCTGGTCTACAGAATGAGATCCAGGAAAGGCACAAAGCTACACAGAGAAACCCTGTCTCAAAAAAACAAAAAAAAAAAAAAAAAAAAAGAATACCGTGCACATCTGACTATAACCCTTAGTTTATAAGACAGAGAGCAGGCCCTGAGCAGAAAGGTCTTGGGCCACACATCTCATACAACTCCCATGGAGGACAATGGCTACACAGCACAAAGCTTGGATTATATGGAAAGTCCTCATCCTAGCCATAATGCAATCCTTTCCTCTCACAGTCAACCAAGTTTATTAAAACACAGATGTATGAGCAGGATGTCAGAGGGTCCACTCTAGTGCACTCTGTTGCTTCCAATACAGGACTTCACAAACAATGAGAGAGTGGAGGATGCACCCTTGTAGAAAACCTTACAGAGGGGAGAAGCTGGAAGCCAAAGTCACAAGATGGCATCTTTGTCTTCCCCCTGCTTCCCAGTTTCAGAGAGCAAGTGCTGACCCTGTCCTTCACATTCTGCACATTTACCTTCCATCCTGACCAAAGCCTAACATTTCCCGGTCAAGATGCAAAATTCTTCTATGTGATCAGCTATCCCAGCCAGAGGCACTGAGTGCTGGGTGGGGGTATGCTTGGCCCACATCATGTGCCCAGGAAGTGTTTATGTTATGATCGAACTTCTACAGTACAAGCCAGGTTAGGCACAGGCACCCTTGGGTTGACTTTTGGCATGGTTACAATTCCAGTAAGGAGAAAACAGCCTCTGGAATATCCAACCCATGATTCTGCCCTTGGCAGTTGCTCCGAGGGGTGCTGTAGAAGCAGCGTAATTGACTCCACGTTACTGTGGGGGCCTGCCTTCTAGAAGCTGTGAGCTGCCTTGACCACATTTACATTCCCCTCCAGGTGAAGGGACCATGTCCCTTTCTTAAGAGATCAATGGGAATATAAAGAATAAGAGGGAAGGGATTAGCTACTTGCACACCTGCATGGTTTAGCTTCAGAGATAGGAGCATTGCGTCTCAAGGAAGTTTCCTGTCTCCTCTGGTGAGCTGCACTGAAGGACACCAGCTCTGGCCCTGTGCTGGGGCAGGCGATCTTAGCCCTAGAAGATTGCAGACAATGGTTCCTGTCTCTACCTCTCTCCATCCATAGCTACCTAGGTCAAAGGCCAAATGGTGCTTCTTGGGATAGCAGATTAAGGCACAGAACACCTCAGAGCCTATGTCTTGCCTGAATTTCCTTGAAAAGAGAGAGGAGAGTGAATAAAGCAGTTAGATGTAAACTAGAAAAATAAAATTGCCTACAACCCCTGGTGTAGGTCGCTTGCTAAATCATTAGAAGTTTCTGTATAAAGCAGTAAAGGGCCATGTGTCGGAGAGATTATAGGGCCCCGGGTAGCATTAGACATTCTGCTCCTGTCTGACTTCAGGAAACAGCCCCAGCCGAGACCGACCAAGACCGTGACTCATCCTGGCTGTCACAGCAACAACAGGAGCTTGATTTGCAGTGGCGGAGCAGGCTGCCCAGTGCTCCTCCAAACAACTCTGCCCCAGTAATTCTGAAAGACTAATTGAAGTCAGTGCAGAGGATGGAAAACTGTTATTACCATCTCACACCAAAGAGAGGTGACCGACATACTACGGGAAGCCCCACAGCTTTGGTTCAGAAAATCCTCAAACACTATTTCCAGGGTTGGTGGGTGTGGGGGGTGGGTGTAATGAAATCTACTATATTTATTTATTTTTGTTTTTTTTTGAGACACGGTTTCTCTGTGTTTGCAATCTATTATGAACACAAGACTCTGGGTGATTTTTCATGGGCTTAGAGATTACTCTGCACAGACATTCTAAAGAAGCCATAAAATCTCCAGCAAATAAAATTCAGCAATAAAGGTAGACAGTCCTTTCATTTCACTCATTCAGCAATTATTTATTGCCTTTCCACAGTAAAAAAAAAAAAAAAAAAAACATTCCAGAAGGATTAAGGTGTGTCTAGGACAAGAAAGGTAGGAACTGCTTTGTGAGGAGGCGTGGTTACTTCAAGAGGGGACTCTTATGAAGAAAGCCGTCTGGTTGAAAGGAAATGAATTAATTGGTCTTAAAGACTGCATTAAAACAGGATGTTCAGAAACCAGGGGAAAGTCTCTGGGTGCTGAACACAGGAAACTGGAGGTGAGAAAGGGCAGGGAAGGCTGACTGAGCTGGACTCCATTGGCATGGAACAGCCTTCCAGACTAGATTAACAGAAGGTTGTAATGTGGACTGGAGGGATCTGGGGGTAGCAGTCATGTTTGAACTTTAACAATCAGGACAGAGAGCAGAGCCATACCTGGGGGGCTTGGAGGCATCCCAGCATGTCTACAGCTAAGAGCATGGTAGTCTCTCTTGAACATGCAGCTCGTTATGACCACTCCAGGACATGGCACCAGAAGCCACTCAGACTCTCCAGAAATCTGGAAACAGTTACTGGGCCTCCAGCACGTGAGCACTATGCTTGGCTTTGGAGAACCACCACTGTGTGACTACTGAGGGAGCAAGGGCTACCTACTCCTTCACATTCCATTCTTCGGCTTTTAAAACCTTCTAAAGTTTCCAGAACTTAGCAACTCCGACCCAATACAAAGTGATCCTGAATCTCTAGCATGTGCCCATATTCCCAGAAAGACAACTTGGCTGTAGTCCGGGAAAAATAAAAACAAAGCTTTTGAAAGATTTATGATCAGCTTAAATATATTTTAAGGAACATAGGTAAAAGTAAAATGTGTCCTTCATGTATTATAATTATTCCTATACATTTAATAAAAATAATATTATAAACTAATATCAGAAATACTGATATAAGTCAACTTTTACATCTCATAAATCCATACTATACAAACTATTTTAGTATGTTTTGTAACTTCCCTTCACTATTTTAATCTTTCTAAAATGCTAAGATTACAGTAATATTCATTTTCTTTTTCCCCCTTCACTGTTAACCTATTCTTTAAAACATTTTTTTTTTACTTTCTTCAACTTTATCTCCCAACCCTCCCACCGAATTATCTGCTCTATAATGATTAATTTCTCGCAGCCCTTCTTTATTCTCTGCGTGAATAGCATCCTGCTCTTTATTCATGTATTCAGCACCGTCTTCCTATGTCTTGAAGGATTCCGCTCTCTGTTCTTTGAAGTTTTCTCCTGCTCCATGCATTCCTATTCCTTTGAGTTTCCCTTTCTGTTTCTCTCTGGCTTCAGCCTCTCATGTTGGACGCTTTCATCAAAAGCCTCACGACGCTTGGTTGGTCATTCATATTTAATAATGAGCCACTAGGAATCTGATTTTAAGCTAGCACACCACGGGGTGGATTGGTAGATTTCATCAGAGAGTATTTGGGCAAAAAGCCAAAATTGTTTAAATTTTTTTTTTCATTAATAAGAAGAGTTTTTGTTTTTGTCAAGAGAGGGTCACTATGTAGCCCAGGCTAGCCCCAAACTCACTATTCCACTATGTAGCCCAGGCAGGCTTTGAATTCGCAATCTTCCTCAGCCTCCCAAGTGCTAGGCTTACAGGTGTGGACCACAAACCATACCCGCTTCTGCCTCACACTTCTCATTAGTTACTTTACAGGCTGAGTTGCTACAACAAACAGGCCAAGAAACACAGTGACTCACACCAGTTAGCTCTTCATTTCTATTTTAACATCACGTACGTTGATAAACAGTGCACGAAAGTAGACCCTGGAATTCCTTCATCCTTAGCAAATGCTTCGTCTTTCCTCCCTTTCCTCCCTCCCTCCCTCCCTTCCTTCCTTGTACATGAGTGTGTTCAGATGGGTGAGTGTGTATACATGTGTAAGTGTGTCTGTGTGTGTGAGCACACATACGAAGTCAATAGGTCAACTTCAGGAATTGTTCTCATTGGCCCAGAGCTTGCTGAGTACACCACCTGTGAGACCCCAGGGGTCCACCTGTCTGCTCTTCAACACTAGGATTACAACCATGCACACATATCAGGCTCCTCTGTGTGTGTAGATGAGGGTTCTTGGGCTCGAACTCAGGAACTCATGCTTGCAGAGTAAGGACTTCAATGACTGAGCTATCCCATCAGCCCCTTTTGATTTGATATTATGGACACATGCTGATGGGTTTTGATCAACTTGACCCAAACCTGGACAGATCTGGGGGGAGGAAATGCTTAATTGAGAAAATGTTCCTATAAGACTGTCCTGAAGGCAAGTTTGTAGGGTACTGTCTTGATTAATGATTGATGTAATAAGACGCCGCTCACTGTGGGTGGTGCCATCCCTGGGCTCATGGTCCTGGGCTGTATAGAAAGAGCTGCACAACCATGGGGAACAAACAAGCCAGCAAGCAGCTCTCCTCCATGGCCTCTGCTTCCATTCCTGGTTCCAGGTTCCTGCCACGAGTTCCTGCCTTGACTTCCCTTCATAACAGACTGTGAGAAGGACATGTAAGCTAAAATACCGCCCCCCCCCCCCACCAAGTTGCTTTTGGTCATGTTTTTTTTGTTTGTTTGTTTGTTTTTTGATACAGGGTTTTTCTGTGTAGTTTTGGTGCCTGTCCTGGATCTCGCTCTGTAGACCAGGCTGGCCTCGAACTCACAGAGATCTGCCTGGCTCTGCCTCCCGAGTGCTGGGATTAAAGGCATGCGCCACCACTGCCCAGCTGGTCATGATGTTTTATCACAGCAATGGGGGCCCTAAGACAGGATGGAAGCCAGAACCATGCTACATCCTCCGTTACGTCTCCTTCCACTTTGCTGTTCCAGGATCCTAAGGTTCTTGTCGCTGTGGCTGAGGCCGCCTCTTCTGCACCAACACATCCAACCACAGACGAGAGAGAAAACACAAGGACAGCGTGTTCCTTCTAATGAATGTAGCGGGTTCTGGACTCAGCCTCTGGAGATGGGGGCAGATGTCTGGAAAGAGAGTCTTTATGTAGGCAACTGTGCTCTTGGCCAAAATGTGAGAGGATTCTAGCAGTCAAAAGAGAAAAGGGAGACTAGACACTCGGAAGCATTGGAGCCTTCTCTCAATTCGGTACTTTCAAGTGTCAGCATCCTCAGGTTTCCCAGGGTTTAGATGGTGGGTCTCCAGCATCTCACCCCCCATGCTAGGATGTTGGTAGCCACTGTGCTGTGTACACACTTTTACCTACCCCCCAATCTCACTAGGTCTTCTTTTCCCTGGCCTCCCATTCCGAGTCTCAGGCTGGTTGCTCTCTGATTTTATTTTTCCAGAGAATAGGCTTCATATTTCATATGGTACAGAGATCTGGTTAGCCATCTGGATGGAATGGGGGAGGGAAATGGGCCCAACTGTGCGTGGGACAGAACTCCCTGAATCCCCATTCACAACCTCCCACCCATCCGGGGCTCTTGTGTTTCTTGAACTCTCGGGCCTTTCAGGGGTTCTTGGGGTGATGTTGAAGCTTGGCCACCACTTGAGCTTGGGCACAGTTCTTCTGCCACTTTTTAACCCACAGATGCTAGCTCAGGGTTGAACATGCCTCCTGACCTCATTAAAGACAGAGCTTGTATTTCTGTTCTTTACTCTCTTCATTATTTAGGAGAGTCTGAAGAAGAGGAGGAAGTGAAAACAGCTTGGTTCCATTACCTCCAGCACTGGAAGCTTAAACCGTACGCGATGCTCTCATGGGAAATTTTATCTGAAGCCACAAATATCCATTTGCTTAAAATAAGGACGGTTTTATTTCCAATTCATCCTGTGGGTGTATACTCATGTTCTCCACAAAGTAACCACTAATTGTATTTCATCTGAAGTGATCCTTAAAAAGCTTATTGGCAATGATATCCAAGCTCACAATGGTGAAGTCAACCCCCCTACAATCACTTACTAAATCTATATTGAATTTCTCTACTTCCTTTCAAATGACCTTCACAAATATTCTAATTGTGACACAGATAGTTCCAGGCTATCGTATCTTTATTCGTAGATCAAAATAAAGTAATTTAGAGAGAGCCTTCTCCTATAAAAATGTTAAGGAACTTAATATAAGGCACCTATCTATCCCAAAAAGACAGTTTAGGAACAAAACGTGCCTTATATATCAACATGGAAAAAGCTTTCCCATTTCCTACTTTCCCCTCATGTTAGGTCATGTACACCATCATTGTTTGGATCTGAAATGTTTTCCATGTGTTAATGGCTGGACCCCCAAAACTGGGCACTGCTGGTAGGCTATGCCTTGTGGTAAGTCTTCAGGCTGCTGGAAACACGCCCTTGACAGGGACTGAGGGGCCCAGTCTCTCTTTCTCTCTATCACTTCCTGACTATGATAAGAAGAGTTCTGGTCCATAACACACTTGAGCCAAGATATGACTCTGCAGGCTTAAAGCAACAAGGCCCACTGACTGTGGACAGAAACACACCTTTCCTCTCGACTAATCCATGCACAGACCGCTCTTCAGCTTCTTCTGTATCCAGCTCCTGGATACAACCATCTCAGCTGTTGCCTCCTACAAGAAACCTTTCTTGACTGCCCCCCCAGCACACTTCCAAAGGCCGATCTGCTGCTGCACCCCTGTGTTTCCATAACACCCAGGTCTACCCTAACAGCATCTACCATGTGTAATCAATGGCTGTTTGTCAACCACCATCACTATACCATGTGCTCCTGTAGGGCAGGATCCATGTCTTGTTTATCTTGACATTCCCAACGTGACAAAGCACAGAGCACAAAAGCCCTGTCACCAGCAGCCCCACTGAAGAGGGGCTAAGGAGGACTCTGTGCGCACTGTGGACTACAGTCTGCTGCCCTCTGTGTAGGCGGACCGGACACATAGGGGAGCATGGCCACCACTGGAAAGACAGCTTTGACTTAGAACGAACCTCCAACTGAGAATGAGCTGTTTTCTATGCTGAAGATGGTTCCTTCACTGCTCCACACTCCAGTTGCCAGGATGCTGGCCACCTGCTAGAGTGTGAGACATCCTTGTCTACAGCCGTAGTGACTATGCGGATGGACTTAACCACAGCTGCACTGACGGAACACCTAGACTCGGGAATAAGGTTCAGAGACGTAGAGACACAGCCTGAAGTAGCAGAAGACACACCCAAGAACCTTCTGCTGCCTTCAACTTTAAAGACCAGGCACACAGTTGCATACAGAGAAGACCGCCACTAACTGAGCCTTGCTTAGAACTCATTGGTCTCCTAGGACAAAGAGGAGTGCAACACAAAACTGAGAGGAAGGTGCTGAGAAGTCGATTCCTGCAAATTATCTCTCTTAGGGTGCCTGCCTCCCCCAGCCTCAATCTTCGTCAGATGTCACCTTGCCTTTATCAGCCACCATGCGCTACAGTGACTCTCTGGCATGTCTCATTCAGAGTACTTTCTGTGGCCTGATCAGATGTCATTTACAAGTCATTTACTATAAGCCATTTCCTACACCTCTTGAGATAAGGAAGCATCTACATATTTAATACATGAATATTTTAACCTCATAACTCTGTGTTCTTGGCGCCTAATACATGCCTGAGTCATAATAGGTGAATAATTATAAAAAAATATAATGAAGTTAAATGTTCTGAAACTTAATTGCTTTTCAGAAGGCCTGTAGTAAGGTCCTAAGTTTAGTAATTCATGATTTCACCTGATTTACTTCACACATGAACGTGTAGGCAAAACACAGGGCTGTGTAAAGTTTTTGGTTTTGCTTTGGGACAGGGTCAAACTATGTAATCCTGGCTGGCCTGGAACTCACTATATAGACCAGACTGACTTCGAACTCACAATGATCTGCCTGCCTCTGTCTCCTGCTTGGTGGGATTAAAGGTGTGCGCCACCACAATGGCTCCATATGTTCATTTTTAGAGTTATGCTTCAAGACTGTAAGTTTGGAGGTATTTGTAAGATAAAACTTTTAAGAATGGCATTCTTAACACACAGGTGGCTGGGGCCAGTAGGGGGAGGTCCCAGGCTATCCTGAAGCTGAGTGCTAATTGACTCTCATGGTGGTTGACTTGGGTTTCACAAAGGTTGAATTTTACCTAACAGCATTCCTCTTATTTCTACATTTAGATAACTTTTTGTAGGTGCAAAATGATTCCAGTTTCTTCCAAGTCTAGTGCTGCTTAAATGCATTTAGAAAATCGTTAAGTCATTGCTCATTTTAGTTAAACTTGGGAAAAAGGGAGGTTTGGATGCCTCTTCTTGGTCATTCTTGGACGAAAATGGAGCAGGTGGTATCATTATACAATAGAGGTCCATTTGTACATCTGTAAGTCAAGCATGATGACAATCATGTCACAAAGACATGTAGGATGATGTCTGTTCACCATATTGTCTCTACACCATGGGTTCTGGCACATCTTCATGGAACTTGCCTTCATTTTAATAAAATATGGATCTAGGCTGAAGATGTTTCTGTCTTTTTTTTTTTAAGTTCATACAAGGCAACTTTTCTTATAAAGAATTTCTCAAGGGATCACAGCACAGAAATTATGAAGTTTTAAAAACAAGTGGGGAATACAAGGTCTCTCTGCCCAGCAGAAGACTTGTAGATGTCTTTCTGGTTTCTCTCCACCATGCTCCAACCTCACTCAACTCTGAGAGTTAAGAAGCCCCACCTCTTCACTGTGCCATCCCTCCTCTGCCTCAGGAAAGGACGAGAAGCCGAAATAATTGGGCTGCAAGCCCAAAGACAACTCCTCCTTTACCCGCTGGACTGCAGCGGGTAAAGGAGAAATGGACCAAGACGATTAAAAAATATTTTAAGGTAGGAGTCCAGGACTAAGGTTTCACTCTACAATACTGTCTTTGATTCATTTTGTACCACAAGACGAGGGAGAAGTGAGCTTTTCTTGTTAGTGTTGTAAGGGAAGACAGGTGTCTTTTCTTAGCTTTTTTTCAGTTCATAGTTGAGGTACCTATAACAACAAATAGATTCACATACAAATCAACATAAGGATTGCGTGGGATGAGACCCTTCATAAGGAAGTAAAGACCCAAAGGCACAGGAAGCGTGTTTCTGTGTAAGCTGCCGAGGAGGAGGACAGGCATGAGGAACATGATTGGGGAGAGTGTGATCTCTTGATGGCACACAGGAAGAACTTGATGCGTCTCCCTGTCCCTGGACCTTCAGTGCTAAGGATGTTCATCTCTGGCTAACAGAGCTGTACCTCTCAAAGGAGGGTCTTGCTTCAGGGCAAGGTCAAGGGGCAGGTGACCATGACTGTCCATCTTCTGCTGTTTTCTCACATACCAGGATGCCATAGTTTGGGGGTGCACATCCTGAATCCTGCGGTATCCTAAGGTAAGGTGTCAGCACCCTTGTCTCATCCCTCACTTTGGAATCCACTTCATAATAACTCACTTCCAGTCCTTTCTCCCCAATTCTCACCGGAAAACCCAAGGGACTTTCACCAAGGTAGGTCTGATAAGGAAGACCCATAATCTTGATGATCAACTCAGCGGCCCTGCGCTTGGCAGCCTTGTAGCCTCATCCGGCAGTGTGCCACAGTGGTTTCAGTTTTTCAAACATGCCTTTCTTTGGGCCTTTGCCTCCTCACTGCGACTTTTTCCTCGGACTCCTGCCTGGATGCCTTCCACTCACGCGTTCGGTGAAATACCGCTTCCTCCGTGATAGTTAACCAGTCGCTATATAGTTAGTGTTTTCTTTTACCCCGAACTTCTCTTTCACGATACCTCGACTGTATTTATGTTAGTGACTATTTAATATCTATCTCTATTAGCAAAAGAAACGCTCCATAAGGGCAGAGCTCACTGTAAAGTACCACTGTTGTGGTTTGGATAGAGCCCGTCCCATCCCCCAAAGGAAGACTCATGTGTTGAACGCTTGGTCCCCAACCCGTGACGCTGTTGAGAAGCGGTTGAGTCACGAGGGCACTGACTTCAGTAGAGTGTTCCATTGGTGGATTCATACTGAATGGGCTGTTTGGAGGTGGGGCCTGGTGAGAGACAGATCACTGGGGGCATGTTTTCAGAGTGTCGTTGGGACTGTCTGTCTCTCGTTTCCGGGTTACCGTAAGACGAGCGGCTTCCTCCATGACCCTTCCAAAAGGGGTCACAGCAATTCCTATTCCAAACTTTGTGATTTCCCCCAATCCCCACCCACACCACATTGTGTCTTTTCCTCTCTAATGGATGTGGTCTAGGTGTTGTACACTTTTTATGTTTTTAGGACAGCAACACCTGTCATATGACATCAGTTCCTCTTCTGTTTACCTTCTAACTCTTCTTGTGCCACATTTTATAGCCCCCAAATTTTAAATTATGTCTGGTCAATCTAGTGTGTGTGTGTGTTTTCCTTTGCAGTTGTTTAGACCTTTGCTTTAAAAGTTGGATGTGCTGCCAATAATTAGCATTTGTGGGCGTGGTTGGAATCTGAGCACGTGATGTGACCTTCAATTAGTACTTTGCAGTCAGTGTCCAAGGAGAATGTATTCTTGTGTGATCCAGAGAGGTGATTTGTTTGATGCCTCCATTCAGAGGGAGACTCCACTTCTCAAGGAGCTCAGCTCTATTGATGGAGATGTGAGTTGGAACTTAATGAGCCGGTAACATCATAGAGTATGCTAACCCCGCTCCTGGCTCTTGGCCCTCCTAGGAAATGAGTAACCTTGATAGTAATCTTTCCATAGACATCTCACAAAATGAAAGTTTCAAAGTTCTACAGTATGTCAATATTTCTAAACAGAATCCGTAGTGGTTTTATGCAAACTCAGGCATCTCCAGCTTAAGCGCCTTATCTTTTTCTGACGAAAGCGCTGACTTGATAAATACCCCTGATTTATTGCTTTATGACACTTGGTCAGAAATGAGGGAACAGGTGCTTTTACTGTTTCCCCTCCCCCACTTTATCTCTTGTAGGTCAATCTATTTTTATCTATATGAAAACAGGGTAAGGCATTTCATTTCTTTTAAATCTACGGCTTGCAGTCCATCATATCATAACCCGTGAATACTAATGACTTACTGAAATCCTGTCTTGGAATGCAACAGCATCTCCTCTATGAATCCGAATGGAAGACAAAGCAAAGGGCACATCATGCCTGGGAGAAGACCAGAGAGTTCCTGGGTCTTCAACAGGACCAAGATTCTAACTGCTGAGTATCGTTAATCTTCCATCTACATTCTAGCTGTCTACTGAAACTCTCCCACTTGAACTCACACCATGCCTAATTATGTTACATGAGAGCAAACTGATCAACATCTCCACTGTTTCCCAATTTCTGGTATGATTGTGGCTTTAGATGTAGTTAACTCTGTTTCTACACAGTATTGAATTCTATTCACACCTTCATCATTCCTCTCTATGCCTCTAAGCGTCACTATCCCCCCACACCTTCTTCTCTTCTTTTTTCTTTCTCTCTTTCCATCCTCCTCTTTCCCTCTCTCCCCTCTCTGTCTCTCTGCTCTCTTTCTTTCCTTTTGAGCCATGGTCTCACATAAGCAGCTCTGGTTGGCCTGGAACTCTCTATGTAGACCAGGCTGACCTTGAACTCATAAAGATCCATCTGCTTCTGCTTTCTGAGTTCTGAGATTGTATGTCCTACCATGCCTGGCCCATATTTCCCCCTTTCTGCGACATAAATTTTAATTGTACCCAAGTTGAAGAATTGATGGATTCCTGACATAGTGTGTACACATGTTCATGGTAGCATTATTGACAACAGTAACAACAATCTAAATGTCTATTAATTGATAATTGAATAAAATAAACATGGTATAGAGCCATAATGTGGAGTATTGTTCAGTCATAAATATATATGCACATATAAGTAATATATATTAATATATACACCTAAGTATATATGTATTATAAGTAATAATTATAAAAGAGGTTATGAGCTTGAGAGGGAATGGAGGAAGGCACATGAGGTGGGAGAGAGAGGTGGAAATAATGTAAAATACTCATGTGAAACTTATGAGAACTCAGATACTACACTAAAAGTATGGCATTAACGAACAAAGTAGTAAACTGGACTCCATCAAAAATTAAGACCCCTCCTCAAAAGGCAATGGTAAGAGGGGCTTAGGAGGCGGCTTGGTCAGTAGAGTGCTTGTCGTACAAGTATGAGGACCCGAGTTCAACCCCCCAGAGCCCACATAAAAAGCAGCAGCACAGCCCATAATACCAGTGCTGTGAAGGCTGAGACAGCAGGATCTGTGGGCTAGATCCTAGCTAGCCAGGCTGGACAAGCTGCTGAGCTCCAGGGTCATGAAAGATCCTGTTTCAAAAAATCAGTGAAGAATAACTGAGGGAGACATCTGCTGATCCTAGACCCCAACACATGTGCACACACCTGCACACATACCTGCGACATACATGTGCACACACACGAACATGTGTATGCGTACACATACACACAGAGAGACAATAAATAGTAATAGAATGAAATGACAAATCACAAACCAGGGGAGCATATTCCCACTTCCTAGCCAAAATAGATTTCAAAGTTCTAAACTCAAAAATAAAATAAATAACCCAACTGAAAATGGGAAACTATTTGAGTGAATACATTATTAAAATACATACACAAATAAATAAAGGCTGCACATACTAGGCGATGACAAAGATGTGGAGGGGGAGGAATTCATATTTGAGAATGCAATTTTGGAAAACACTCCTGGTAGTTATTTAAAAAGTTCACCATACACCTGTCCTACCACGTGATCCAGCCAATTCACTCCTAAGTATTTACTCTAGAGAAATGAAGACACACCCAAGAGGAATGACTTGTACGAGGATGTTGCAACACCTTCAAAAGGAAAACAATCCAAAGTCCGTCAGTAACTTCACAAACAAAGTAGTACGTCCAAATTCATGGACCACTACATGGCAATAAAGAGGACCGAACTATTGTATACGCAAAAGCGTTGGTCACTCTCAAGTATTCCAAATAACTGCATGAGTTAAAGAAGATCTATACAAGAGAGAACAGCTGATTTTTTAAGACCTATGATTTCAACGTGTATAATTCTAAAAAAATATAAGCCCATCTTTAGTGACAGGTAGAATATTGGAGGGTGAATTACGAAAGGTGGGGAGCAGTTACAGAAATAAGGGAAGGAACGAGGAGGAGGGTTACATGTCCATACTGATTAGACAATGAGCTTGGTTCTCATTTTTCTCCATGTTTCTAACCTACTCTAACTTTTTATTTAACTTGGAAGCATGAATATTTTCTACATGTACCATTCATTCATTAAGTCAGTATGTGAAACAGAACTTTTGATGTTTGCATTCATTTTACAAACAAGTAATCTGATTCATAAATATTTGTTGAGCACCTACTATTGGCCAGATGTTTTGCTACAAGTTGGTTATGTATTACTGGGTGATATCCACTGCCCTAGCCCTGTAGCACTCAGGAAAATATCCATGCTGCCAAGTTAAATAAAAAGCCAGAATATCGATCAGTCAATCAATCAATCAATCAATCAATCAATCAATCAATCTCTCTCTCTGGGTAGCTGTGTCTGTGTATTTATACATATATAAAAGATACTCCTTGACTGATGTGAACTATTTTCTAAAAGATTTATCACCAGTTGAAAGTAACTCCAGTTGAAAGCACATTTGAGAGCTAAATACCGTAGCTGAGCCTGGCCCCACTTGAAAGTGTTCAGATCGCTTACATTAGACTACGGATTTATAATAAAGTACTGGATGCCTCACATGATTAGATAAGTTCTGCACTGAATAAACAAATTAACAAAGCAATGTGAAACAGAAAAATCAGAAGTTAATCAGAAGTTGGGGAACTAAAATGGTTCTACTTATGGAATATGTAAGGTTAAAATATCTTGGTATTTAATGACAAAGGAAAAGAAACCAGAAGTTTAACAGTCATCGTCTCTGGCATCAGCAATTTTCTTCCCTTTTCTACTCTATTTTCTAAGACTATTGACTAAATTTTTCAGACATTTTTATAGGAATGCACAAGACACAGAGATGATGGTAGCTCTGATGTCCACATACTAAGACAGTCTCTAGTCTTCCAGGAATGTGGGGGATGTTCACTGACTGATGCAGAACGCTGTACCACACATCCCAGCAACACTCACACATGTTCTTGTATTTTTTGTAAGGCCACACACTCACACGAAGTCAGACTGGAACAGCTGCCCATGCTCCTCTTGTTTTCTTATTTTCAAACACCATCCATCTTACAAACCGCTATTTGAAAGCGTACATGGAAACCTAATGTATATGAGAGGCTGAGCTCAGCCTCTGGGAGAGATCCTCAGTGGTGAGTGTCTAAGAATCGCTGTTTGAAGGCTCGGCATGGTGGTGCACACCTTTAATCCCAACTCTAAGGAGGCAGAGGCAGGTGAATATATATATATGTCTATGTATATATGTGTATATATCCATCATACACACAAAGAAAGGAAGGAAGAAAGGAAGAAAGGAAGGAAGGAAGAAAGAAAAAAAGAAAGAAAGAAAAAAAGAAAGTAAGAAAAAAAGAAATACCATTGAAGCTGGGCATTGTGTCCTAGAGTTATTGTCATAGCCCTTGCCATGAGTTCAAGGCCATTCTGGGCTACAAAACCTGAAAAAAAATCTCTGTTTGAAATTCACTCATTATGTAGAAAAAGAAGCTGTGGTGAGGCCATAAGTCAAGAACACACGGAGCCAAACCTTCTAATCATGATTTAATCTTTTCTAACACTCACTGCCTTTCAAACAGACTTTTCAAATAGTTCTCCCATTACACAAGCCGTCTTTTACACCCCGGTGTCCCCCACACAGGCCAGCAGTGCTCAGAACATTTTAGCAACTGAATAACTGATACATACCTGTAATTCATCCGGAAAAGGCCAGATTCCCACCCAATTATATACAGAAAAAGCCACAAAGTGTTGGGTATAGAGGAAGCTAAGGGACACTTCTGTCTCCATACTCAAGCCTCCTTTGCTGGAGCCAAGTAGCAGGAAGGAGATGAAGACGTAAAAAACCAAAGCTACTGGTCTACCTGATGAACTTTAAACAGGAAGAAAACCCACATTTAAAGTTCCTACCAGAGCATTTAAGGTGCTGGATAGACGGGTGGGGGAAAGGTGGACTAAACGAGCCAAAAGGGAAGATAACAGATGTGACGAGGTAGTGAGCAGTAGGTCTGTGGGTCGCAGACAAACACAAAGGAGGCATTTCTACTGCTAGGCAGTCATGTATTCGCTGTTTCTCATCCTGGTAAAGGCACTTGAGGCTGAGAGATGGAGTGAGGCGTCCAGAGGGAGCCAGAGCCATCCAGAGGCATCCATGGAGGGAATGAACCTGAACCAAGCCTGTGGGCTGTGGCACATACTTTACCCTGGCTGAGTCTATGCTATACAAGGTCTATATAAGGTCATCTTCCTCATATTCACAGAGTTCTCTGCAGTACATATTGATGCTCATAATGTGATCATGAGATGGTATTTGTGTCAGTCAGTGTACACCCTGATGGACGTACAGTGTAGCCTTACTGTAGGTTTTCATTATGTTTGAGGTATTCACAATTGGAAATCCTCATGTGGCACAGGACTGGCATTCTCTCATTCATTCACACAGTTCTTAGTTCATTCAGGCTACTGCAACAAAATACCTACGGACTGGGTAATGTCTGAACAATGTAAACATAGTTCTTACAGGGTCAGAGACTGCATCACACACCTTAACATGTAATTGTGTTTAGTGAGGTTTGTACTTCCCAGTTCAAGGTTGAGGTGCCGGAAAAACTGGTGTCTTTGTGGGTTCCCTTCTTCACAGATGGTGCCTTCACTCTGAGTCTTCATATGGCAGAACGTCATAAATGAACTCTGCTCCTCACAAGAAGACAAAGGACAAAAGGTCCCAGATAGTTTTCTCCAGGCCCTTTGTACAGCATGGCTTCCATTCACGGACATAGAGCCTTCCTGACCTAGTCATCTCCAGCAGGCTCTGCCTTGAACCTTGGGTTCAAGTTCTGGTGTATGACTTCTGAAACAAACATTCAAACGATAAATGAAGCAAGCCTCCGTGGCTAGTCTATCCCAGACACTTAGCTTTGCTCAGGCCTCTGAGCAGTCTTCCCCATCCCGACTCTTCTATGGCAGTTTAAGACACACATGACTCCCATTGTCCTCTGGATAATTCTATAGCCTCAGGGGGGCCTCTCTCTCTTTCTTCATCCTTGAATATATATGAGAGTTTGGCTGTTCATTTAAAGGTTGGTAACAGAGCCTGGGCAGTTGACTCAGTGGTTGAGGTACTTGATTCATAACTGTTAGGGCCAGAGTTCAGATCTGAAAACCCACATAAATGCTGGGGGAGGACTTTGCGAGGGGAGAGCCACTTGCCTATAATGATAGTCTCCAAAGGTGGAGGAGATAAGATCCCCAGAGCAAGCTGGCTAGCAAGACTAGCCATATAGCAGAAGAGTGATTGGGGACAATGGCTGGTGTCAGCCTGAGGCCTCCATATGCATCTACACACAAGCGTATGAACATGGACATGGAGAACGGACCCTAAATGGGATATACATATTCCACCCCTCCTCCCCCGAGGCTCAGAGATCTATGAGGAAGAGAGATGGATTCTAAGAGCCGGGTGACACCAAGGAAACTGTTTCCTAGATGCAGCAGAGCAGTTGCACACATGAAATCACAACAATTGTGATAGCATCTGCAAGACCTGCATGAGCTCATGGGAGACAAAATCCCAAAAGAGAGCGGGGAGGGTGGGTGTGGAATCCCATTGCTGGCTGAGGAGCTGTTGGCATTTGGTAGCTGCTGGGAGAGGGAGAGTCGGTTTTCTTTAATGATAGGACCCCCTGGTAGGCAGATCACAGGCCAGGATAGGCCTGACTCCCAAGGCTAGTGGAGCAACCCAAACTGGACTTGACAGGGGAAAATATAAGGCAATGATAACTCAAAGTGGGGTGGAAAGGGATGAGAGGGAGGTTATGGGAGGAGCTGGGGAGGATGAATATGTTCAAAATCCATTGTATAGAATTTTCATAGAAAAAAGGTTGTTTAAAAAATAAAGCAAAGTAACAACATGGAGAAAGGAAAAAGTATATATGTGTGTGTGTGTGTGTGTACATATATACATATGTGCATACATATATATACATATATATATATATGTATGTATATATATTTGCCCCATCATAGCATCTCTCCCAGGAAGCTCTGCTTTATCTCAGCTCCAAAACAACAGACCTGGCCAAAGCTGGGTATAAACCTCTGGAATTGCAAGCCAAGATGAATCTTTCTGGTTTTTTTGTTTGTTTGTTTGTTTTTTAATTATTTCTCTCAGGTAAAATGTTCACAGAAACAAAAGTCTCACTGGCACAACCACTCACATTATGAGCTACATCTAACAGAAGGCTCTAACTCTTTCTACCACAGAACATAGAGAACAGTTTCAGGATTTTGCTGACTCAAAATCATCATAATAAAATGTAGTGTCCCACAGCCTTCTGAGGCCATTAAGGGACAAAGCCTAATTGAACAAACAGAAAAGAGCCAAGAGTACAGTTTCTTAAATCCGTATTTCTCCGCTCTCATTCTCAGGAGCCATTATGCAGTGAGATACCAGGAGTGAAAAGATCTAAGTCAACCAAGCTCACACCCAAAGCCCTACATCCCCCTTAACCACACATCTAACAGGATGGTTTGATCTCATTTAATTCACCAGTCATCAAATACCCACAATATGCCTCTGTAGGGCCAGCTATAGTGTTGATTTCAATGAATCAACAATTCCCCATCATAACAATGGTTTCCACCTTTTAATTTTTATTTGTGTGTATGTGCACGCATGTATGTGTGCATGCACACATGAGCATGTACATGCCACAAATGCGTGTGTGGAGGTCAGAGTACAACTTTGGAGAGTTGGCTTGCCCCTTCTACCATGGGTTCCAGGACTTGAATTCAATGGGGCCATCTTGCTGGATGAGTTTCTTCCCTTTAAAAAGCAGGATTCTAGCCCAATGTGATTACATGTGAATAAGAAGACTTGCCCTTGTAGCTTCCTGTGTGGCCACGTTGTTCTCTGAATACTATCTCACAAAGCCCAAAGTTTCATCTGTAGGGCTCATCCACTCACATATGCCCTTCATTTTCTGATGCTACAGAACAATAGTTAAGTGGATAAGGAAAGAGGTTAGAAGTAGTCAGAACACTGCTTCCCTGGGCCAGGGTCTGGCCATAAGCACCAGCTTGAAGATGTAGCTTCAGAAAGTGAATTTCATCTAAAAAATGGAGATGTCCTCATATCACAAAGTGTATTTTATGAAAACATTTCATAACTACCAATGTTCTGATCATGACGCCCTCCCCCCCAACAGGTACCCAATGTCAGGCTAACTCGACATGTTGCTCCGACTACACTAACTTGTCATTCCTGTCTCAGGATCCCCATGACAAACTAAAGACAGGTCCTGAATACTTTTTACTTAGCCAAGCATAAGACCAACTATTTTTCTTTGTAGGAAGAATCGTCTTGAGACTCAAAACCAAGTATCAATGTTCAGTAAAAGGGGGACTTGAAGAAGAAATAGAAGATGATGGAATCAAATCAAAGGCAGATGCTACTGGAACGTGGTGGGCAGAACTCAGATAAGAGAATAACTGGAACCCAGGAGTTGAAGACCAGCCTGGGTAATACACTAAGAGCTGTTTCAACCACGGGGGGAGGGGGAGGCTCAAGATGAAGAAACAACAGAACAAAAGCATTCAGTTAGATGCCGGGATTCCAGACATTCCTCATGCTGAGAGGCAATCACACATGAGAAGCTGTGTATTTAACGTCCTCACAGGAATAAGAACATGAACCAAGTAGATGGCTCATGGGAGTAATCCCAGTACATGGAAGATTGGGGCAGAAAGATTACGGTGAGTTCAGGGACAATCTGAGTCACAGAGTAAGACCCTGATTCCAGAAATGATATAACATCAATAACATGAAGAACCTTAGGAGGATCCTGAGGGGATGGCCTGAGACTCGAAAGCCCTTGATACCCAGCCTTCACATGACCTGGTGCCAACTGAGGACAGCTGGTCCCATCCCATAGAAAAGGAGAAGCAAAGCGCTGGATGACCTGGGTTTAAGCTCAAAGGGATCTATAGTAAACTGCTATAGCAACTGAAAACAATACGTTTGAATGAGGATTAGTAAAAGGCTTAGTTAACACAACCAAAATAAATTAGATGTGTGAAAGGCTGAACTAGACGGGACATCAGTATTTGCTGACGATATGTAGAAAACTCAATAGGGTCACCTGAAAAACCACCACAACGGAGAAGTCAGTGGGTCTGATGGAGTATGAATTGATGGCTTCCAGAAACAACAAACAGAAAATTATCATGGAAGAAAAGACCTCAAGTACCATGATGTTTAACATGATAAAACAGCTAACAGAAATACGAAGAAAACTTCAAGACAGACAGACAGTGGTGGGATGTGCCTACAATCTCAACAGTCAGAAGGCTGAGTTGGGAGGACTGCTTGAATCCAGAAGTTCAAAACCAACATAGGCAAATCAACAAACAAACCAAATATCAAATGCCTGATCTTTGATAAAAGATTTTGAAAACCATAAACATTTTATTCGCCTTAAGACAGAAGTAAAATCTAACTCCAATAAAAATAATAATGAGTGCTCTTAAAAGAAAGAGTACGTGTAACCACCCTATCAGAAATTAGGATGCTTTATAGACTCTGATAATTAAAACAATATGAAAAGTTACACAAATAGGCAGATCAATGGAACAGAACAGAAAACCCAGAATATAGACCGAATACATTGGTAAATGAGTATGTGATTAAAAAAAAGGCATCTTTAATCATCAGAGAAAGTTAGGCTTGTCAACAAATGTTGTTGGGGCAGCTGGAGGACAGAAAGACAGACACACACACACATGTGCACACATACAAATGCACACAGGGCAACCTACCTAGTATTACCTGTCTGCGGTGGAAGAACACACCCCCAATGAACCAGTCTTTAAAAAAAAAAATCTAAATCTGAGAGCACCTCAAGAATTACCAATTTACAGAAAGTGCAGAGGGCAGATGAACATATAAGCCACCACATAGAGAGACAAACAGCAAAATCCAAGCTGTAGGTGACCCACAGAACAAACTCAGGGTATCATCCAGAAAAAAAGAAAGAGGAAAAGAGACAAAGAACAGACATGTGAACTTCTGGGTAGATACCCAGTCCAGGCGCTCACCTAAAGGCACACACCTCATGCCAATTTTTCTCCTCCCTAAGGTAACCCTGTTTTTAGCTTTATGTAAAAATTTCTAGAGATTTTTAAATTAATTTATAAGAAAGTACCAATCTACATTCTTTTCTCGTCATAAAAATATGTGTGCAGGACATGCTGTTCTTGCTGTCTTCCTCTGGAGTCCTTCAGCTTGTCCGTCCACTGTATATTCCTGACGACAGACTTGCACCCTCCCAGCCATACTCCATGTGGCCACAGACCTTCAGAAGAAGGTCTGATCATGTCAAAAGCCACTAAGTGTCTGCTATTACCTACAGCATCAAGTTCAACTCCCCCTCAGGGCACAACGTTCAGTCTCTTTCATAAATTAGCGCTAATCTGCAGCCTTCCAGAGGTTTGGACTACCACTCTCATTGCAAACCCCACACCCAGACATGCACCAGCTAGATTTTTGATGACACAAAGCACTTTCTTTCTTTTTTGTCCAATTTCTTTACCTGTAATTTTTTTCAGCCCTTTGTTTACTTTTAAAAAAAAATCTGTCCTCCAAGGAGCAGCTGAAATGTTATACACCCTTCAGAAGCCTGCCTTCACCTCCCACAGGCTATCTACCAGGGGCCATTCTTCCTAGCGGAGCCCATCCCTTCTTCTGTCATGCCCACTGGCCTTCCTTTCCTTCAAAACTTTGACATAGTACACAGTACAGCATCACACTCCTACTCGATTGTCAATGTGTAATAAATGAATAATTGTCCTTTACAACCAATTCCTTCAAAACTTTGATAGCGTATATGGCATACCACCACACTCCTATGTGATTGTCAGTGTGTAATAAATGAATAATCATGCCTTACAAGTAACCCAGCTCCTTCCCTAAGGGTTGTGTTCAAAGAATGGGATTTCAAAAAGAGTAGCAGTAGTCATGATTGTGGGAAAGGGCAGTCCAGAAAAACTAATTTACCAGCTTTTCTTCATCCCAGACGGTCTTTGAAATTAACATCTTGTATTATTTACGCTCCACACCAAGAGCTGCCACGAGGCTTGTCTCCTTCTTCCAACAGGGATCAGCAGGCTTTCCGACTCCTTCAAGTAAAAACGAGTTACCCTCTGGTGTGTGTACTGTCTAAACCCTGCGGTCTGTTTCACTGTGAGGCGAGGCCATGGAGAGTCAGGAATTGGCCCTAATAGTAAAGACTTGAAATTGTGTCTTCCTAGCTAAACTGCTACGCTCACCTCCCAGGAATCTTCCCAATCGCTCTTGGTGTGTGAACGAGGACGTATCTGAACTTACGGGACACACCAGTCTGTACAAATACACTTACCAACGACACAGGTGTGGCTGACGGTAAAAGTGCAGACAAGCAGGGGCTGTGTGATTAGCCTCCAGTCCAGCATCTTCCTGTATGTCTAGAGGTAGGCTGCAGGGTGCCTTTACTCCCCCCCCCCCCCACACACACACACTGTTTTCCCTTTCAACCACATATAATCTCCTCCTGTCTTTTCTTGTATTTCTTCCAACACAGATCCCCAATCAGTTCCTTATATTACCTGCCCAAAGCAGTACCATTAGTAGTGTGCCAGGGGATCATTGGTGTTTTCATAGGTCAGCCTGATCCTTACCCAATGCCTTTCATAACTTTCTACACTTGAGCACCCATCTGCTACTGAACTACTATCTTCTACCTTCTTATCTACTGGGCAGCCCTGACATTGCAGGACCACAGGCTCAACATATCTGAGCTCAGTACCACATAGCACAGGAAACAGAAAGATGAGAACACTTGTCCATTATCACGGTAGTTGATCGCAGAACCTTGGCCACGGTCTGTTTCCCTAAAATCTGGCTCCCTGCTACTCCCACCACATCCGGGTGCCACCTCTTTCCTGACACGTGACTCCCCCTTGATCTTGGACACTGTTTCCGAATCTGCTTCAAATCAGCTAGTGGTCTGGTCCGCAAAGCCCTCAAAACAGGTTTCTGAACCTAAGAGGACTTCTTGATTCATTCCTAACGTCCTTCTTGCAACAGGAAGCAGAGCTGGTGGGGAAATCCCTGGCTTTCAACCTCAGGTAAATCCCTCAAATTCACCTGCCACTCAGAAGGATCTGAAGTGACCCACCACTGATCCTTTCATATTGTCTCATGTTCCGGACACTGCATTCAGGGCAATCAAGGTTAAAAGGTAGGCCAGGATCCACTGCAACTACTTGGCCAAACACCAGCAATGATGGCAGATTTATTGTTCCGTGTTTAGCCCAAAATAAATGAAAGGGACAATACCATTATGAAATGTTCTTGTGAGATTCTGCTTGCATTTTTATCCAAAAGCTTTGCAGGACACAAATATTTTTGGCTAGTATAAGAAAAAAATTTCTATTATAAGAAAAGAATTTCTGCATATTCAAATACCCACCAGTGTTGGGTTGAGTCTCCCTTGACACCAACAAAAAGAAGTATTGGACTCTGTACATTTAGATCCTTTGACTGTGACTTTATATGGAGCTAGGATCATTGTAACAGTTATCAAGTTAAAATGTGGTCATTCTGATAGGCTGTAACCCAGTATAACTGACATCCTTGTCAAAGGAGGGAATTTGGACTCAGACACAAATGGGGGAGAAAGTGAATGCCTAAGGAGAGCATCATGTACAAGCCAAGGAGCACCTGCTGCTGCCAGAAGCCAGGGAGGAGGCTGTGTGGGGCTCCCTCACAGAACTCAGAAGGAATCAATCAGTGCTACAGACAGCTTGATTTCCAACCTCTGGCCTCCAGAATTGAGAGACAACCGATTTCTGCTGCCCAGTGTGTGATACTTGTTACAGCCCCCCGGCCCCTCCGGGAACTATTAGAACATCGAATGAACACTGAGTCTCCAACAGCCTCCAGCCAGCCCTGCCAGGGACCCACTCCTGGTTAAGGGGGACAGCGCCTCGGTTAAAGGAGAAAAACGGTCTTGCTTACTGCAGGAAGCTCACCTCAAGAGCTCACCCACTTCGGAATCATTTGCTTATTCATGTAAAAACCAACTTAAATGACAGTTCTCTCCAAGTACTCTCTTGCCAAGCTGGAGCATAGGAAGGAGACACACATGGGTGTGGACAGTCTGCTCACACTCACACGCACACATACGCGCTCAGAGAATAGCCCTCTGTCCGATCTTGAATAGGTCGGAAGTTCCCGGTAGTCGCTGGGGCCTGCTTCCAACTCAATCTTGTCAGCTGAGCAGAGGAGACTGGGACAGCTGCTGCTTCTTCAACACACAGCATTGTCTTACAAAGATGCTCAGAGTGAATTGCAATTAGATTACAGGGTTGTCAAAGAGGGTCGTAATTATAGCATTTATTCACCACATTTACAAGCCAGACGTACACAAAAGGAAGCGAAAGCTGAAGAAAAAGCATGAAAACCCACTCCACATCACTTACCTCAGCAGGAAATCTGACAGAGGAGAGAGGGGAAGCTAGCTAGTCAGCAGGCGAGGGGCCCCTTGCCACCAACAGCTCTGGAAACGGCTTTGTCTCCAGGAGCTAGAAGGGCATGATCTGGTGGCAACCTCTCTCCTTCACAGTTGGAAGAGGAGGGCCAGCAAGGTTGCCGTGACTCACCAACAGCTACAGACGAGCAAGGGAGGAGCTGAGACCAAACCATGAGCAAGGTGGCTCCTGCCAGGAGGCTGAGCAAAGGGAAGCAAAAATCAGGGTGGCCAAGCCCGGCCCCTTGTCTTGGTTTCATCTATAAGAGCCTATTAATTTCCCCGGCAGCTATTTATCACGCAGCTCTGGGGAAGCTTGGGAACTGTCGCACTTCTGCTAAAACGACACAAAGAGAAGGGAAGAAGAGCAAAATTGCCGCGACCACTTCTGCTCGGTCAATTCCCTTACTAATCAATAATGCATTTAGCACCACAGGAAGGGTGATGGAAGCCACTCAAGCCCCCTCCAACCTCGGTGTCCCAGAGATAAAGTGAATCAGAGAGCAATGTTTATGCAGTGAGCCAACTCCTTGAAGAAGAATCATTTCAACAGCTGATCAGACTCCCGTCCAGGGATTCAATCTACAGACACCTCCCGCGTTCCTTGTATACGGAAGATGCTATGCTAGAGACTAGCACAGAGAGGGTCTGATGTAGATTTGTTTCTCAAGGGCTCACCGTTCTTTTGAACACGTAAGACATACACACAGAGAAAGCAGAGTTAGAATCCCTCCCCATCTCGCTCTATATACCATATACATGCATATATATATATATATATAATAATTACTAACTCAGTTATATATGTAAGTATTGTAGATTTATTGTTTATGTGCCTCCCAAATTCATATGTTAAAATCCCAACCCAAGTCCAGTCCAGATAATGGTAATAAAAGATGGGGCTTTGTGTAGGTGATTATGTGGAGGGAACCCTCATGAATGGGATTAGTGCCCTTATAAAAAGGGCCAGAGAGAGATCCCTCACCTATTCCACCATGTGAGGTTGCAATAAAGAGGCATTTCTATGAGGAAGGGGGTCCTTTTCAGACACTGACTATGTCAGCACCATGATCTATAACTTCCCAGCCTCCAGCCGCCATCTAAATGGACTAAGACAGGAAGTTGGACAGGGAGGAGATAGCCTGATTGTATCCAGCTCCTCACATCTTCTTTTATAAATGGGACTAGGTATAGTGGTTTGTTTTTTTAAGCCACCTTCAGGTTTACCTGTTTTCTTTCTCCTAAAAATGTACTCTACTACACCATTCAATTACCTTTCCTCACTACCAGACAGAGGTGTTTCTTTTACAACACACTTCTCCCAGCATGCCATGGAAAGCTCTAACTCCATCCCCAAATTTAAACCACTGATTGGTCACAGTGGAGCACACCTCTGGGGGAGAAGAAAAGTATCTCTACCTTTCCTCTGAGCCACCTGCTCCCCAGCTGTTATAAGAGACAGAAATTTCTATGCCTTTTATATTGCAGTTATTGGGGTGAGGGTCTTCAGCTCTTTATGGTTGGGTTTATTAACTAACAGATAAATTTGGATTGTATTTGTAATCTAATTACTTTGTCAGAACAACGATGCAGAAGAGTTAAATGACATTTCCAAGTAAAAATCAAAGAAAAGATTCTTTTTAGCCAAGCTTAGCTCTTTTTAATGGCGAGAGTCTCCTGTTTCTATAAGACCTAGAGAAAATGTGGAGCAAATGCACACGCACACTTATTACATCGTATCTTTGCACATCTATCTATTCACATATAAGTGCTAAATTCACAGGGATATAACCAGGCAGGAGGATTACCAAAGGCTGTCTCAAAATCATGGGCCCTAGATTTCTACATCAGAAACAGCAGACAAATTTGAGGATCCAGACAAGTGGATAAAAGTGAGTCCTGTTTTATACAGTGGATAGTGGACTTTCTAAGTCCCAGCCTTCTCCCAATATGAACACGTGTTTGTGCATGCTCGTGCGAGACACACACACACACACACACACACACACACACACCCCACATTAACAAATATATATACACACATGGCATAATACACATACCACACACACACACATACACACACACCACATTAACAAATATATATACACACATATAGCATAATATACATACCACACATACACCACATTAACAAATATATATACACACATGGCATATATATTTGTATATATATATATACATACACAAATATATATATACCACACACACATTAACAAATATATATACACACATATAGCATAATACACATACCACACACACACACACACACACACACACACACACACAAACATACACACACCACATTAACACATATATATACACATAGCACAATACACATACCACACACACAAAAACAAAATCCTAAAAATGAATTTCATGCAGTTCTTAGGAGCAGTCTGTTTTGGATGACTGCACCTCTGTTGAACTATATCCCAGTAGCCCCTGTCACATTTCCAACCCTTCCTCTGACTTCTGCCACTCTTACACGATTCTCAGAAACATACGTAGGAGTTAAAGGACCAACGTGGACAGGATTCTATCTGTTCCTACCCAAAACTCTTTCCGGGTAGGAAACTGTTTATTTTTGGTGAATGTGGGCAACCAATGGAGGCCAATGCGGGTTTACTTTTAAAAGTTACATCTAATTAAAAGCAAGAGCCACTCCAGGAACCCGGTGTCACTTGCTCTTCTCCTCTTTGCCTCAGTCCTCGTCTTTCCCAGCCTCATGAGAAACGGCCAAAGACTACAAGGATTATAATGGTTCGCTTTGCTTTTGAAACATGTCATTACATTCCTTCTTTGAATTGGGCAGTGGTGGTGCATGGCTTTAATCCCAGCACCTTGGGGGCAGAGGCAGGCGGATCTCTGAGCCCAAAGCTAGCCTGGTCTACAGAGTTGAGTTCCAGGACAGCCAGGGCTACACAGAGAAACCCTGTCTCGAAAAACCACCCCCTAGAAAGAAAAAAAAATCCTTTCTTTATTGATACAGGCATCATCTTAGAGTGAGATTTAAGAACTTAGAACAGAGACAGAAAAATGAAATAGATCTCTTTGCCTGCTACTAAGGAACCTCTTTCAGGAAAGACATCACAGATCTGACTAATATAGACCATTTTTAATAACAGAAATGAACTTTCAAAATAAAGGAGCATGCAAAAAAAGTTCAGAAGGTCAAGGAGACAGAGACTAGGCTGAAAACTATAGCAGCCCAGGTACTTCAGGGATTCCCAGGTAGATCAAGGGATTTAGATGGTCGCCTGGGAACTATTAAAGAAAAAGCACATTGTGGCCCACAGTACCATCATGGTACTGTGTGAGTGATACAGGCTGTTTCCTGCACAAGGATGCCAGGCCAGCAACGCTCAAGACAGGGAAAGTCCAGCTTGCCTACTTGCTATTCACATCAAGTGCCAGGCCAGGTACCTTGGCTGAGGATGTATCCACACGCAAGAAGGGCAGTCTTTCTGACTACACCAAGGCTTCAAGTGATAGGCCACAGAGTCGCATCTGCCAGGGCAGAACACCATTCTCTCATCACCAAAGAACACTCTGTTCAAGAGAGTAGGAGGCCACTGGCCCCAGAGAGAGGTGAGTGCTAGGTACATTCAATAAAGGAAAAAGGAGAACCGGAATCCTCTGGTGCTAACAGGAAACTGTTGGTCCAGAGGTGAGAGTAAGGTGGGGGGACATGGCCTCATGGATATGCAAGACACCCTGGGGTTACAGATCACTAGGCAATCCTGGGCTGTGGGGAAAAGACAGCTGGGACATTGGGACCCAGGGTCCATCATGGAAAGAAGAGATTTAAGTTGGACCACCAGGTTACTGGAGGTGAGAAGCATAGGGTAACTTTGCAATCCCGAATCCTTCCTCCTGTGAACGTGGTACTTAAAGAACGACTCTCCTAGTACCACACAATGCTTCAAGTGCTTGGTGACCATTCCTTTCTTGCCCTTCTGCTGGCCAAGAATGACAGTGGCCATTATGAGGGTGACAATGACTGTCAGGGTTAAATAAATAGGAAGGCTAATAAAGAGGTCTTGCAGCAGGGTGTAGGTACCATAAGACCATAAGAGGGAGACAGGACTCTGGGAAAACAACAAAGCTGGTCTTAGGAGGCTGCAGCTCTTGGAAACACCACACACTGACACATAGACACAGATACACAGACACACAGACACAGACACACACACACAGACACACACACAGATACACACACACACAGATACACACACACACAGACACAGATACACAGACACAGACACACAGACACAGACACAGACACACACACAGACACACACACACACACACACACACACACACACACACACAGACACACAGCATGCAAAGTGCCAACGGCCTTTCCTTAGTACTTTTGGGCAGTTACACTTTATACCTATTTTTATATCCAAAGCATCTAATTGTAACAAACTGAATTGTGGGTAAAGACGACTTCTAAGAAAGCCTCTGCCTGTTATTAGAGGAAGAATGCCACTGGCCATCCCAAGGGAGGCAATGGGAGTTAAAAATGACAGACCAAGGCTTGTCAGGGCAGATGGGCGGCTGTCCTCTGCTGCTGCCCTGCTCAGCCCCACCCCCAGAGGAGGCTGCCGTTTGGGGCTGCTCTGCTCAGCCCCAACCCCAGGGGCTGCCCTTGGCCGCTGCCCCGCTCAGCCCCACCCCCTCCTCCCACCAGCTGCTGATTTTCAGCTTTTGCCTCCTTGTCTGCTGAATCCACCCTGACTCCTTGCGGGCTCCACCTGAGCCCTGCTGGGAATTCTCCTTCAGGAGCACAAGGAGAAGGTCTCAAGGCTGGGGTGGAGGGAATGCTGAAGGAGGCATCTCTCCTCCTCCACAACAGCTGCCAGCATCAGAAAGGAGGAGACATGAGAAGCAATTCCCTGGCTGCCTCGCTCGACCACGAACACCTCTGCTCCCTCCTTCAATAACGTGAAGTTTCAAAGTTTGCTTGGCATGCCTATGTGCCCTCCTGTTTCCTCCTTTCACCCCTTAGCATTTCTGCTCTTTCATTAAATGTTGGAGTTGTGTTGAGGATAGTCCCAGCTGGCAAGCTTCATACTCAAGTCCAAAGTATTATTTATTGTCCTAGAAGTTGTAGGCTTCAGTCTTTGACATAAGTGCAATATTATCTACCTTGCATTTTAGCCTTTACAGAAAGGGGGTTATTAGTCATGTTCTTGGGTCTAGCTGGCTATTGAAGCTGTAGTTTTATTCTTTGCCATCATCATCCAGAAACGATGTCCACTTTGCACTCGACACTTCTCACTTCAAGTCATATTTCACCACAGACTGGCGTTCAAGCATTTTTCTGCCTACTTATCAAGTTTGCCAATTACTTACCTTCTCTTCAAATTGGCAAAATCTCCCACTGTTTGACTGAGATAAATGGCTTGTTAGAGACTTGCAGTTAGAAATTTAAAGTAACACAAACAAAGTTCTAGGAAATTATCAGAAGGTAAGGTTGTATTATTATTATTATTAATTTAATCTTGTATTTCCTCTTGGTATATGTGAATGTTGATATATGCATATATGTATGTTAAAAAGTTAAGGTTTGGTCAAACTATATTTTCTCATTCAAGTACAAAAAATTGTTCTCAAGGCTGCAGAAAGAGTACTGTGGTGATATTTTCTTTGTGCACCCCAATAAAGCTTATCTGAGGATCAGAGGAAAAAGCCAGCCACTATATTGAACACAGAAGTCAGGCAATGGTAGCACACACCTTTAATCCTAGCATTCAGGAGGCAGAGATCCACTCGGATCTCTGTGAGTTCAAGGCCACATTGGGAACAGAGCCAGGCATGGTGGCACATGCCTTAAATCCTAGCACTAACCATAGAGGTCTGGAGGTCTGTACAGACAGACAGGAAGTGATGTAGCTGGGTGGAGAGAGGAAGTGAGATGGCAAAACAGAAAGGCGTGGGTATACAGGAAGCAGGTCACTTTGGAGGCTCAGGAGTTGGCGAGGTAAGGTTGGCTGTGGCTTGTCCTATTCCTCCGATCTCTTGGTTTTCACCCCAATATCTGGCTCCGGGTTTTTTAATTAATAAGACCGTTTGGCAATTCACCTTACAGTGTACAGTTGCTAAACAAGTTGTAAATGAAGACTTGAAGGTCCTTAAAAACAGTTCTTACGGGACTGGTGAGATGGCTGAGGAGGGAAGGGCACTTGCCACCGAGTCTGACAACTGATTCCACAGACCCACACGGTCCCAGAAGCTGTCCTGGGACTTCCACCGTGTACAGTGGTATGTGACACCCCTCCCCCCAAAGTGTAAAAAGGATTCTTAATAACTAAAAGTTCTTAAGGGCTGCATATATAGCTTAGTGACAGAGGTATTGCCTAACACACATAAGGACCTGGGTTCAATTCCCAGCACTGCAAAAAAAGAAAAAAAAATTATAATATAAAGTAGTAACACAGCTAATTTTGTGTAGGGACACTTAGGAGAATTCTTTAAGGTCTCTATCCCCCAACTAATTCAGAAATTAGGCAAGAGAGTAGGGTGGTGCATACTCTCAGTGATGATGAGATCAAATTTCAAATTAATATCGTAAGTGAAACTTCAAGGCTCAATGACTGAGCCCTCTAAGTGACTGAGTTGTAGATAATTTTCACTATCATGTTTGTGTTCATATTTATTTCCAAAATGTTTTGTAAGAACAGGTATGGTGGTGCATGCCCATAATCCCAACACTGAGGAGGCTCAGGCAGGATGAACTGGAGCCCAGTCTGGTCTACACAGAAAGATCTTGTTTCGGAGGGAGGGAGAGAGGAAGAGAGGAGAGAGAGAGAGAGAGAGAGAGAGAGAGAGAGAGAGAGAGAGAGAGAGAGAGAGAGAAGGTTTATGGCACCTCATTACTTTTACAATTAGAAAACTAAAAATTATATCAAAATATTTAACTTTAGTTAAATTTTTTTCTAGATATTTTAGAACTATCCTTTCCCACACAAATGGCTTATTAAATAGACAAACTGATAAATTAAACAAATTATTTTTACCTAGTCATTAAGCAGGTTCCTTAACGACTTCTATTTGTGAACATTTTAACAGCTTGCTCAAATTGTTGTAATCTTTCATCTTCAAAAGCCTTAAGTAAGTCATTTAACTTTTAAAAATTGTAGCTTAAAGGAATCAAGTAGAAAAAAATCACTTAATTCAATTTAAAAACTTATCAAGAAGTAAAATATCCTTGAATACCAGATGACATATCCCCAAATAGACCAATCTATATGTATTTTTTATAAATAGATGTGAATTGCCATGTCTCCTTGTTTTTGCATAAAAATGTATCATACACTAGGGCTCTGGGCAGCAGACATACACATCCTTCTGTCTGTCTACATCAGAACTTAATTTGTCAACCTTCCCATCACTGAAAAAAATTTCCAGTTTCTTGCTATTGCCAATATGGCATCAATGACTATCCCTATATTTAAAATTATTATTGAGACAGAATCTAACTATTTTTTCAGGGTGGTCTCCAACTCCTGGGATCAAGCATTCCCCCTCCTCAGCCTCCTGTTGCAGAATATTTGTTTAACTATGTAAAGATGTGTTGCATTTGTTTAATTATGTAAAGATGTGCTGCTGTTTTACTTTGCCTGCCTAAGGCACCTAATAGGTCTAATAAAAAGCTGAACAGCCAATAGTGAGGGAGGAGGTACTGGCAGGAAGAGTAATTAGGAGGAAGAATTTAGGCTTAGGGGAGAAAAAAAAGAGACACGGGGAGACACCAGGGGCCAGCCAGACATGGGGAAGCAGGAAAGTAGTACATACAGAGTGAAAGAAAACTAAAACCCCCAAAGCAAAATGAAGATGAATAACAATAGGCTAAATTAAGTTAAAAGAGCTAGTGGGACAAGCCTAAGCTAAGGCCAAGCATTCATAATTAATAATAAGTCTCTGCTGGTGGCCCAAAGAAAATGCAACTCCAGTCTCCAAGCAACTAGGACTTCAGGTGTGCATGCCAGCGTTCCGCTGTACATATGTTTTTTTACAAGTTACTACTTTTATAAATTTCTTAATGTATTCATTAAAGAGGCTAGAAGTGTTAAATTCAATAAATACTACCAGTTAGCCTCTCGAAAGGTTCATCAGTTCTACTTACAGTGTGTGAGTTTCCACATTTCCAAATTCTTAATGGCATTTATCATTGTCATTTTTTAAACTGTTCCTTATGAAATTCTTGAAAAAAAAAATGTCTCCAGAGTGCTCCCTTTCTCTCTCTCTTACATACTTAGTTCTTCTGTAAAGGTGTCCATATTCATCGTCTGTTTGTCCATTAACCCCCTTTATCTGGTTGTCCACTGGTATACACTCACTACTCCATGCCCCTGTACGTTCAAATGCACATCATTGCTTCACCATGTCAACCCTTGGTTTGAGGGCCCGGCATCATTTAGAGCCATAGCAGTTTTATTAGCTTTTGCTCTATTTTTACACCCTTGCATACAGGCATAAGAGACGTCTACCAGCCACATCATTCACCAGATTCAAGATTCCGAGGACCCTCAGAATGGCAAAGAGATGGTTCACTGGAAAGCACCACACACTGCGGCTGCGGCCATGAAGTTATTTTCATCCCTTAAATAATTTCATGTGTACATACAGCATCGAGAACCACAGCACACCTCAGCACTCTGTGAGCAGCCTTAAAGAGACAGAACCATCTGCACTCACAAAAAATTAAAGGAATAAATACACACAAGACATTCACTAGTTCACATAAAAATACCTGGATTTTTTTTTTTAGGAACTAAAATAAATGCATAAAAATTGGCAAGAGTTTGGTTTGAATGGTGCATTATGGACCTTTTCTTCAAACTAATGTTATTTTAATTTCACTATTTAAAAACAATAATTAGCCAGGCGGTGGTGGCACATGCCTTTAATCCCAGCACTCAGGAGGTAGAGCCAGGCGGATCTCTGTGAGTTCGAGGCCAGCCTGGTCTACAGAGTGAGATCCAGGACAGGCTCCAAAACTACCCAGGGAAACCCTGTCTTGAAAAACAAAACAAAAAAAAATTAAACAGCAATATTTGTTCAACTTTGAGTAAACTAAAAAACACTTAGGTATATAGTTTTAAAAGGCTAATTTTATGGTATGTGTGTGTGTCATGTCTCAACAAAGCTATCTTCTCTCTCTTTCTTTCTTCCTCCTTTAATTTTGAAAAAAATTCTTTCCACCATTTTGTTTTGTTTTAAGAGACAAAGTCTCATTATATTGCCCCAAGGACCCCAAATTCCCAGGCTCAAGTGATCCTCATGCCTCAGTTTCCCAAACAGCTTGGGTCACAGGTGTGCACCTGTAATCTGCTTGACTCATGAAGGTTTTTCTTTTTAAAGTAAAATTTAATAATTAGACCACTACTTCGAATCCATATGCTATATGTAGGAGACCCCCTATCCTTCTGGTTAGTGTTTCTGAGAATTAAAATTGTTTCAAAATATGAAATCTACTTACAATATGTTGCACTCATCATTAATTTTTCATCAATCTTATGTAAGAAACTCTGGGAGTTAGTAAACTATACAAAAGCTGTGGCATGGCAAGACTATTCCTACCCCTTCTTTTGGGCAGTAATGGTCAATGAACACACAGTTAAAATGACTCTTCCAGAGTGTCATTGAAGTGAGATGTCAGGACATTTGGAAACGGCTGGGTGATTTTATACTGGGACAACTTACATACATATCCTTGTGTAGACAGAGTCAAGCTCCCAGTGTGCCCATCAGAAGTGACTGAATGCGGGACGGAGTGCCATGTGGGGCAGAGAATAATGAAATGGACACCTATTCCATCCTGGCTACTGTCTCTCAGACGCTGGGCTCTCGGCTGGCGATTAATGGTTTCATTGTGTTGAATTATTTTTATGTAAAAAAAGTAAGTTGTGAGTTAATTAAAGAGCCACAGAGAATAAATTAACTCCATTTATCACCAGCCTAATATGGACAACGGCTCTGGGGCTGACTCCTCCTTTAGAACTCCCTGTTTGAGAAGCTGGGCATGCAGTTGAGTTAAAAGAGTGCTTGCTTAGCTCCATGAAGTCCTGGGTTTGACGTTCAGCACCACATAAAATCGGGTGTGGTGGTACATGCCTATAAACCCAGCCCTCCTAGGTGGCTTAAGGAGGATCAGAAGTTCAAAGTCCTCCTCAGCTATATAAACATTCTATCTGATGCTAAGCCACATATAAAGGAGAGCCTGTGCAACAGAACTATAATTTAGGATATCACAAAAGGATCACGTGACCTCCAAGATAAAAGAGACGCCATTGTACTGTAACCCATGGAGGGTGGGGTGAGAGACACTTCTGAATGTGTTAAGTTTCTACACTTTAAAAGCAAATAGAAACAAGATCCATTTTTATTAACAAATAATACACAGGAACAAAATAAGAAGTCTTATGATATGGTGGTCTGATGAATGGAGAGACACACGATTCCAGGTTGGGGTCTAAAATGAAGTTTAAATTCACTTTCAGAGGTATGACTTCTCTGTTTAGAAGGCCACGGAAGAAAATTTCTGTTGCCACTTTGTTTGTTTTGGGGCGGGATGGCTGTACTCCAAATGCTACTCTGTTTCAAAGGAGGTGAGACGGAGTCCACCCACACAGACGCCCAGTAACTCCTAAGATAAAGTCTGGGCATCCACGTGACCGATGAAAAGCACAGAGATACTTGAGGTGAAAGCTAAGCAACTGTAACCGCCTGTCCTAGGTCCTTAATCCTGCGCCACCAACACAAGCGTTACCGTGAAGGGCTCACTCTGGTCTCCTAAGACAGAATTCTGTCCTCGGCTTTTGTCCTTCAGCTTCAAGGGAACAAACCTTTTACAGTCATTTGGTTTTTTAAAACAAATCATCATGAAGGAAGGGATGGATTTGCTTTTTCCACTCTGTGGACACTAAAGCACATGGCCATGTTTATAAGAAAAAAAAATAGTATTTATGACATATAGTACTTAGAACTTAGTAATAATAATAAAAATACCCTCACAAATAAAGAGTTTTCTTCCTCCACTTCTCCACAGGTACTACGCAGTGCGAGGCAGAACTGCTATTTCCCACTTTATTTCCTCCTATTTCCAGATGCTATCGCTTCCGAGGAAAGGTGGGCGGAAGCATCTATGGGAGGGCGGAACCAGATCACCTCCAATCTGGCACTTCTCTACCTAACCTCCAGAGCCACTGTTCACGGGTGTGGGCTGAACAGTCTCTTGTGTCTAAAGGGAACCACAGCATGAGCTTTACAGCAACATCTTAGTTTTTATCTTAGATGAGGCCTCACTCACTCTCTTTCCTAGGCTGGCCTCTAGGTTCAAGAGAGACTCTGACCTCAGCCTCCTGAGTAGCTCGGATGATAACGGTGTTATACAGATACTTTAACCCCCAGATGAGATCTGGATTCTTAGGGGCTTACATGAGAGCTGCCTGGGGAATCCCATTCTTTTATGCCCCCAGATAACACACACTTATAGCCTGGTAGATCACGCAGCCTGGTAGAGCTTGTGATTTCTGATGAGAGAAGATAAGAAACGTGTAGGAGAGTCACATAACCAAGAAAAACAAAATCCATTTAAAAATCATCTTACACAAGAAGGAAATGAGGCAAGCTAACAAGCTTTGTCCCCTCATAAGGGACAGGGTAAATTTCATGGTCTAAGCCACAGAAAACTATGGTGGGGCATGACTTTCCCAAACACACGGTGAAGTTGCCCCTGCAGATGGTGTTTATCCCCAGGTGGGGATGAGAGGGTAGGGAGGAAGAAACACCCAGTCTCAGCATAATGCAGACTGCCTCTCCTGGCTGTCCTTATCCCGGTTCTGATTTCCATCGCCCTGAACAGAAGTGTGTGTGGCACCTAGATAAGCCATTTCTTACTTTTTTGAAAAGACAAACTGAGCTGTAGAAAGTGGAAGCGAGACAAAGGGGCACCACCTTGGAGAACCAAGCAGCAGGAATGCCCTGTTGATCTCATCTCCTTTCCATCCCAAGAAAGGCGGGCTCAGTCCACTCACTGCCCCGGTGAGGATTATCACAGGCAAAAATATGAAGAATTGAAATCAGAGTTTACAGCCAAACTGCTCTAAGCACATCTAATGAAAACAGATATAGGGCCTGTTCGCTGTAAACTATTGGGGTAACTTCAATTTGATTTCAATTGGTATTAATGCATGACGAAGCTAACTGAAAAACGTTTGCCTGGCATGGTAGTGCATGCTCATGATCTCACCACTGAGGAGATTGAAGCAGCAGACAGCAAGTTGTAGTCTGGGTTACACAGTAACACTCTGTCTTAAAAACAAAGACATAACCAAACTGCACCATGTTGAGCGGGCATTTCTCCATGTTAGATTATCCCTTAAGTAGGATACTTCGTGTCTCAGAGCTAACACTGTTGAGCTTAGATACAGTAAAAGGATGTCCCAGGGAGAAACCGAAATACACAGCCTTCTTGGCGATCCTTCTGCCATGGCACTGAAAAACATGTTTCCTCCTCTTTCCTATTTCAACTATCATTTCTTATTAGGCTTGTGAGTCTGGCTCTCGTAATTGCGTAGACTTTCTAACTTCATTGCCTCTTGTACCTGTGGGATGGGAAATGAGATAATCCAGCATGATGGGATTAAATGCAAGGAGAGTCACTAAGGGCCAAGTGAACACCCGAGAGGTCTGCCAGGGGTTCAGCGCGGACGGTGACTGGCATCTACTGAGCTGCTCGACACAGCTTTGTTTATGTCTGGGTGCTCTACCGAAGACCAGAGAGGTTCTTACACAGGTGATCCAGAAGCAAATCCAGGTATTTTTGTACACAGAGAAAAACAGGGGAAAAGACAGTGACTGTCTCTTTAATCGGCAACTCATAGCAGCCCACTTTGTACTGTACCTGAGACTTGAGCGCTCAGAGCCTCGCTGTGGACAGTCTTTGTTAGTTTAATTTCCTCCGAGGCCATGGCTTTTAAATGTTACTGAAATAAAAGAGTACAGCATGCAAACATGTGAGCACAATGCTTACAGACATGAGGAGTGGGCTGCCCCCCACTCACAGCATCGATTGGTTCTGCCGGTCAGGGATGCCGCTCACGCCTGGTCATTACCTTTCAGCACACTGACGCATATAAACGCAACAGAATGGGAGGGGAGGAAACAAAGTAACATCATGATCAAACACTGATGCTCTTATGGCTTGCCACAGTGAACACAATGAGCACACCCAGTGAATTATAGCCCCTGTCACATTGCTGACCCCTGTCCCAAGGAAGAAATTTACTGTGTTCCTCAGACCGGAAAACGACAGGCAGGATTTATGCAGGGACACTTTCCTTTTTATTAGCAGCTGAGTCAATGTTTATGCTGAGTCAAACCACTTAACCCCTAAAACCAGGAGTGAGAAAACTGTATCTCATCAACTGTCCAAGCGTCTAGCATTTCAACTATTCTGTTTCAAAATGCAGGAAAATGATGTAGCCAGGAGTCATTACACTAAGCAAAACAAGCCTGACTCAGGTAAAATACTGCATGGTTTCTCTTACTGCAGAATCTAGATGTGAAATCACATATGTATATGTAGTGTGTGCATGGATGCATGTGCATGTAATAGAAAAGCAGAAGCAGGGCCTGAATGGGGAAAGAAGGAGCCAGCGGGAAGGAGGCAGGACTGTGGGGGATGGGAACATGGAATGATACATATGCATGAAGATGCCATGGGGAAATCCATTACTTTGTATGCTAACCTGAAAATTTAATCTAAAATAAAGAGCATTAAAAAGATCTCCAATATCCAAACATGCACCTTTTGCTTCTTTTTTAATTCTTTTTGTTCTTATAGTATTTCTTGGGGGAAGTGAACAGGTTTATAAAATAGGATAATATGTAATAGCATTCTCAATTTTTCCTACATTATTTTCTCTAGTTACTCAAAAATTCTTTGCAGATAATCACTTTTATGGATATCGTTTATTAAGAAAAAAATTCCATGACAAATATAATTTTTGAAACCTTTAAATCTCTAAAGTTAAAACTGTGGTTTGACTGTACCTTAGTTACTTTTCTTCTTGCTATGACAAAATCTGAGTGAAGCAACATAAGGGGAAAAAGATTTATTTTGGCCAAGACTTTAAAGAAATCTGGTCCATCTTGTCAGGGATAGCAGGGCAATCTGGAGTAGCTTGCTCTGAGGTGGCCAGAGCTGGCCATGAGGCGTCACCTCTCTGCAGATTGGGAAGCAAGAACCTAACTTCCTCCTCTTCCCCATTTTATCTGCCTGGGCCCCCAGCTCAAGAGATGCTATCATCCACATTCAGGGTGGGTCTCCCTCCTCAGTTAATTCTCTCTGGAAATGGCCTTACATACACACAGACACACACACACACAGACACACACACACACACACACACACACACACACACACACACACACACACACACACTGTCTCTTCTATGTGGTTCTAGACCAGTCAAGCTGATACTGAAGGTTAGCCACACCACAGAGTATATCCCCAAAGGGTCATGTTTTGGAAGCTTGATCTTCAATGTGGAGGTGTTGACAGATGACCAGACCTCAGAGAGGCAGAACCAGTGGGAAGTGATTAGGTCACTGGGCACTGCTTTGGGGAAGGATTATATATGGTAGCTCTAATGAGCCCCCTGCTTGTTCTCCAGAGAGTGAGTTGTAAAATATGAACAAGCTCTCTGGCTCTCCTTCTCATCATGTGATCACTCCCTCTCATATGCTCCAGCCACGATTTTATCCATCATAATGTGGCACAGCCAGGGAACCAGCACCCAACCCTTGAATTTCCAAAAGTGTGACCTAAATAAACGTCTTGTGTTTACAAAGTACATGGATTGTCTCAGCATCATAAGGCCATATTTTAAAGAATTGTTCTTAAACCTTGCCTCTTTTTGTTACTGGCCCCATTTTTGGAGTACGCTTTTCTTTTCATTACCATGAACTTTGACCTGTTAACCTTTGGAATGCCCGCAGCTGTGATGAGCTGTTTCCTATCATAGCTTATGAAACAGTTGTGAATCTCTTCCCTACAGATTTACAGTCATGCTAGGGCTCTCTCTCATCTGCCTTCAGTCTCCTGGGTTCCCCAGCAGTAGATGTATTAAGCATGATGCATGTATGCATGTCCCTTCTACTTGAACATCAAAGTGTGAAATGGTTTCTTTAAGCTCTAAATGCTTTTTCCTTGACTTCTCTCAGGTCTTATTTCTTTTAAGAGATTTGTAACACACACACACACACACACACACACACACACACACACACACACTCAACAGAAAATATTCAACCAAAGACATTTGCAATACTTTTGATCAACATTACACCAAGAAAGTTTCTTCCAGAGCTGGAGAGATGGCTCAGTGGTTAAGAGCACTGGCTGCTCTCCTAGCAGACCCTAGTTCATTTCCCAGCATCCACAGGGTGGCTCACAGACATCTGGAATGCTAGTCCCAGGAAATCCAACGATCTCTTCCGGCCTTCCCTGGCACTGCACTCATGTGGTGCACAGACATACATACAAGCAAAACACCATACACATAAAAATAAAAATAAAAGGGGAAATTTATTTTTTTAAAAAGAAGTCTCATTGGGTGGTGGTGGCACATGCCTTTAATCCCAGCACTTGGGATTAAAGCAAGGATAGGTGGTCTTTGTGAGTTTGAAGTCAATCTGATCTATAAAGTGAGTTCCAGGATAGCCAGGGCTGTTACACAGAGAAACCTTGTCTCTGGACATACAAGGAGAGATCCATAATTACATCCAGGAATGATTCTTATAACTTAATATCTGAATCTCAATACATGTGTGTTCTTCTTTACCTATACTGTACATTTTTGGGAATTTTTTTAAAAATATTGTAGTGAATTTATATTGTAATATAAGGTATTATAAATGAACAATGTGAGTGAAGAAACTCTCGAGATGCATCCACTGAAAACCTCTGCATTCTACCTCACACTCTATTCCTCAGTATTTCCTCCCTCAGACACCCTTCCTCTGAGCAGTTACCTTCAGACAAATCCATGCTGTGATATGCAGAGAGGGGGACTCTGCACTGCCCTTACTGGGTGCTGAGCAAACATTGTGGCAGTATGTCCAACTGCATGCTAAGGGGGAGTCCCCAAGATTAATCTTACCCTGTACCCTTCCTGATAGAACTCACAGTCTTGTGTTATAGCTGTCTATGGGGAGGAAGGGTGACTAATATTCCCACTCCCATTTAACGCCATGTGAGAATGTCCCCGGCAGACCCAGATGTTTGGATACTTGGTCCCCAGTGGACGGTACTGTTGGTATAGGCTTAGGAGGTGTGGCCTTGCTGGAGGAAGTACGTTACTGGGTGTGGGCCTCAGGATTTTAGAGGCCACATGCTATTCCTAGTATGTTTGTTCTGCTTCCTGCTTGTAGCTTAATATGCGAGCGCTCAGCTTGCTGTTTCAGTCACCACGCCTGCCTGCTGCTACGCTTTCCCCCCACGATGGTCATGGACATCCTCTCCCTCTGGACCTGGAAGCCCAAATAAACCTTCCCTTCTATAAGGTGAATTGATCATGGTGTTTTATTGCAGCAGTAGAAGTCTTTTCATTCTCCTCGTCTGGAATCAAACCTTTCCTTGGGTTATTGAGTTTACTCTTCATAGAATAATGTCTACATTTTCCCTCCTAAACCTTGTCATACAAAAATTTCAGGACATATTGGCTAGACTTCCATTCTCTTTCCCTTCATCTATTTTTTCCCATCTCTCATTTCATTTCCCCACTTCATGCTCGCCTTCCCACGAGTCTTCATACGGTTAATTTCTTCATTTACTATTTAAAAAAATTATTTATTGCATGTGTGTGTGCACATACCTTGTGCATGCCATAGGGTGTGTGTGTGTGTGTATTTCAGTGAACAACTCGTGTGAATCAGTTCTCTCCTTCCAACATGTGAGTTCTGGTGACTGAACTCAAGTATTCGGGCTTGGCATCGAGGGCCTCTCCTTCCTTAGCTGTCTTGCAGGCCCTACTATCTTCCCATTTAACATCTGTATCACACTCTGTTTAGTGACTACAGTACTGGATAGATGCTGCTGGGACCTTCTGGGCAGTGGCCAGATTTAAAATTCCCAGGAGGTATACTTTTTTGATGAAAATAAATATAAGCGTACTGCAAAATGATATTTTGTTTTTATTTCAGTGTACAGTGGGCTCATATTTATGTAGTTTAGAAGTCTTGAAAACCTTTGATAAAAGAGACCTTCAGTAATCTTTATTTTAGAGATTTAAAAACTACTTTTTATGTATATATGTGTGTGCATGTAGTGCCCATGGAGGCCAGAAGAGGGCGTCAGATCCCCTAGAACTGGAGTTAACAGACAATTGTGAGTTGATTGATATGGGTGCTTGGAACGGAACCCGGATGCTATCTGCAAGATCAGCAAGCACTCTTAACCACTGAGACGTCTCTCTAGTCCCTTTTAGGGATCTTTATTGCCACCATCGGCACCGTTACTAGACAAAGCTTCCACTGTTTATCCCGTTGTGCAGCACAGATGTGGGTCTGTTTTGTTCCCCAACTGAGGGCGCCTTTCCCCTGAGGAATGCCATCATAAACGGTGTCTGTGGCGCTCCCTTAAGAAATTCCCCTATGGGCTGGCCATGGTGCTGAACAACACCCGTCCCTAGAACCTGTGACTACTGTTACACAAGGGAAAGGAGGCTCAGCAGCGGATAGGACACTGTGAGGGACGTTGAGACTGGAAGATCAGCCAATAAGATCACAAGGTCTTTTAAAGAGGGAGCCAAGGATGTGAAAATCACAGAAGGAGCTGTGATGAGGGAGGGCTATACAGGTCCGCAGTGGGAGAAGCCTTAGTGGAAGATGTAACATTGCTGGCTTTGAAGAGAGAGGAAGCTGCCCCAAGCCAAGGAAGGCAGGCAGCCTCTACCAGCTAGACAGGAGCAGGCGATTCTCTCCTGCAGCATCCAGAAGGATTAGTCTTCTAATTAGACATTATCACATTAATGGTTAGATGTGGTTGTCGAGAGCTACAGTGTAGTCTCAGCTACAAGCAGTCCTGCTGACTCCTGGCTTGAGAGCTACAGTGTATTCTCAGTTACGATGTTAGTAAAACTGTGTTACATTAAGAAACTAATGTATGTTCCCAGCAAAATTACTGACGTTTCTGTGGATAAGTCCTTTTGGGAACCTCTGATTTACAAGATCTCCAGAATATCTGTAATTTGTGAAAGTGTTAAAATAAAGGATCCCTGCTGCCTTCTGTTTACATCAGAATTCCCCAAAGGCATTTCTCTAAAGACACTCTAAAGAAAAAAAAATTCAAAGCTTTCTTCAGAGTTGCTCTAGCCTTGGGTACATACTCCCTGACAGAAGCAAGGAGGCCGTGGGGCAGTGGGGCAGTGACGTGGGCGAGGACCAAGAGGAGGGAGGGGGATGCCAACTCTAAATGTCCTTCCTCCTCCCCTTTTATTTCATCCAGGTACCCAGCCCACAGCATGCCACCCCCAGATTCACAGTGTCTTCCCACACAGTCAGTGCTCTCCAAAAACAACCTCACAGATACCAAAAGAGGTGCGCTCAGTCTCGGGGGGACCCTAAATCCAGTCATGCTGACAGTGAAGATTAACCATCGCAGCCGTGGAACCTACTTCAGGGAAACTACAGGTTAAGCAGATCCACTATCAGTGACGGTGTTGGGTGACGCAGACGTTCTCGCATATGTTTACCTATATTTAAAATCCCATCCACTGAAGTCATTCACTTATTTCTGAGTATCCAGCAGGGCCCAGCATTGTGATGGATACTGGGATTATGGTGGAACAGGATGTAACAAAGACCTCAAGGGAAATGCCACAGGTTCAAGGAGATTATCTTCTAGTAGAAGAGAGGACTTTTTTTTTTTTCTTTTTGTTTTTCAAAACAGGGTTTTTCTGTGTGACTTTGGAGCCTGTCCTGGAATTTGCTCTGTAGACCAGGCTGGCCTCGAACTCACAGAGTTCCGCTTGCCTCTGCCTTACTAGTACTGGGATTAAAGGCGTGCGCCACCACTGCCTGGTGAGAGGACTTTTTTTTAACCGATGGTCACACGCCAGGTAGAACTGAAGCTCTGTTTATGATGGGGTGCAGATAGACGTTCACATGAACTGCCATGGGAGTCTACAGGAAAGAATCACTTCCGGGAGGGGAGAGGTCATTGGACCCACCATTTGTAAACGTGTTTTAGGACGGCTGAGTGGCTGAGCAAAAGGGACAGAGGGGATGGAGCCCAGGTGAGCAGCTGTCTCTAGGACAGGCACATTCAAGTCACTGCAGCAGTGTTCCCAGGTGGGGCAGTGTGTGGGGTCCTGGTAAAACTGGTCCTTATTCATCAGATGATCAAAATTATGAACTGGGGTTCTAGCAGAGTGCTGACATTTACAATAAAAACCCGAATTACACATCAAAAAAGCACATGTCATCAAATCCTGAATGTGAAACCTATGTTCTGTCTCCATGTTCCTCTGGGGCTGTTTTTCAGCATGGCAAGGACTTGGTGAGGCTTGTGCCCAGCACTTTCGGGGCTTTTGTCTTTCTAGAGAAGCATGGCCTCCTTCATTGTTCCCTGGACCTCTGAACTTCAGAATTAAAGTCACTTATTTCAAAGAACTTAACACCAGTTCTGAGGCTGTGCATCTAAATGAGGGTTTCGCTTTGATAGGAAATGGTAGTGGAGGCCCCTCTCCCTGCTGACTTTTCGCTTTTTGTGTGCAGCGTCCATTTTGGTCTCCTTAGGAGCAAGACTCTATTGCTATTTGTCCTTTGTAAGCCTGGAGCGCAGAGCCCTGCCTTTTCCGTGGGAGGCATTTGGCACGTTAGCCCAAATGTTGAAAGGACCCTGGGATGTGAACACTTGCCAACTGGAGCCAGTGCAGAAAAGAAATGAACTTTTACTTCTTTTAACAAGGAAAAGATTAAAATGGGTGGCATTTTAGGGGTGGGGAACCCAGCGTATTTTTCTCCCCGGGTTTTAGGCTCTTGAACACTGTGCCCAGGCTTATGCCAATGCTGCGGGCCAGTCAAGCAGTTGGCTTCTCACGTTACCCTAGAGGAGCAAGGGAGGACTGGGAATGTCAGGAGGTCCCCTCCCAAGAATGCTCATATGGTGTGACCTCTAGTGATCGTGGGTCCCCCTTGTTTGTCTGGCAAACACCTTCCCCTCTTTCCAGAGGGCTCGGATGGCACCCCTGGGAGGCCCCTCTTCTCCCCGTGCTGGGCGTTGACTTGGCCTTTTATGCTCCAGGCATTCTGTGCAAAACACTCTCAAATATCACTAGCCACACTTTATCCTGTTATCTGTTTACATATCCGAGTTCAATTCGGTGAAGTTCGGTTCACATGGCAATGCCCTTGGTATTTGCTAAAGCTACATTCAAAGGCTCCGAGGTCGGCGGGACCCTCGGCTTGCAAGCTGCCTCCTCCTGTAAGGGGCAGACAAGTACATGAATCCTTCCAGGCCTCCGCGGGAGCAGAACAAGAGGCAGCAGGCAGATGGTTCAGGGGAAGGCGCGACATGAACCCCTAGACAGCAGGGTCTCATTGCACATCCTTAGCCCCGGGCACCATGTCTGGTGCATACGCAGCCCCACACGCTAATGGAAGGAGGGAGGGAGGAGAGGAGCCACAGAACTGCCCCCTTGCAAGCCCACCACTGGACTTTGTGGTCAATACAATCCCGGTGCTCTGCGGTGGAATTACGAGGCTCTCGGAAGTAACTTTTTGGAGTTGGAAGCAGGTGATTCAGTCCTATCTCGTGCACAATACAGGACATGATATTCCCCTCTGGTGGAGATAAGCCAGCATGAGCCTGTATGTAACTGTGGTCCCAGGGCCCTTGTTAACGACGCTAGCCTTCCAGGAGGCCTTGGAAGACAGATGTACAGGTGGCCTTCACTGACTCGGCCACCAGCACCATTCAACCCAATTCTTCGGCTCTGCGGTCTTAGAACATGGCCTCTCTTTGCTACCACAAAAGGATTTAATGAGAGTTTCAGTCCTGCAGAATCCTGTTTGCCACACAGTTCCCCACTTCTCCACCTGTGCTACTGTCTTAGGTTACACCAGGCAGATGGAGAGGGGACTCACATTTCAAGGCTTCACAGTCTGCAGCCCAGATCCCTTCCCCAGCAGGGACTGTTGTCCTAAGGAGGTCCCCAGGAGATGACAGTGTAAGTATGCCTCAAATTTTCATCCCCAGCAGCTGGTATCACCTAACCCCCTTGGGAGAGACACGGCTTTGTCGCTTAGGCTAGCAATCTAATCTCTAGATCCTCAGCCAAAATATCAGTTACAGGTTCAGCTGCACGATGGGATGTATCGGGGTTCAAACAGCGAGGACAATGGCATAAGTCAGGGGTTGGGGGGGCAGGTGGCTGAAGGGATTGGGCCATATGGCAGAGGTGAAACAAGGTAAAGCTGACTTCTCACGTCTCTGCAGATTCAGCAATTTCATCCTAAAGTGCAGTCTGTCTCAAGAAGCCGCAGCAGGGGTGCTCGCGTCCCTGAGGTGGTTTTCTTGGAGAATTCAATTAGAAACTACTGGTACCCTGACAGCATGTTAGCGCTCCTGAGGAAGGATGAGATTGTTGAAAAATGATTTGTAATTACAAGTGTTTTTACATGCCACAACGGGTCACATGCTGTACCACTCCATTTATATGAAAAATCTAGAACAGGTAAACGCATAGAGATGCAAAGGAGATGGATGGATGCCAGGAGGCAGGGGGAGGGAGGGGGGTGACTAATGGGTACAGAGTTTCACTGGAGGAAATGAAGATGTTTTGGAATGGGTCGGAGGTGATGAATTTGTGACCTGTGAATGTTCTAAATATATCAAATTCCTTCACTTGGAAATACTTTAAAGTGGATTATTTACCATTGTGCTCTGGTCCTGGGGACTGGACCCAGAGCCTCACACACGCTAGGTAGGCATTCGGCCATTCCTACTCCCATGACCCCCGTTTTTTCCTTTTTTTTTTTTTTTTTTTTGAGACAGGGTCTCACTAAATCACCAAGGTTAGCCTTGAATTTGTGATTCTCCTGCCTCAACTTCCCAATTAGCTGGTATGACAGACTTGTACCATTGCATCCAGCTTAAAATGGTTAATCTTGGAAAGAAAAATAAATTGAACAGTTAATTTTATGTTATGTGAATCTGATCTGAATATCTGAAAGTGTACTAAAGTATTCACAGTTTCTCAACAATATGAAATTACCGGGAAATAAGGGTAAGCCTTTATTCCCATTGCAGTGAAGGGACAATTGAGTCAGCATGGGACTTGCCAGAGCTTATAGTAGACAATGGAAACAAATGGCTCCTGGTTTATTCGGCCACACACACTAATGTGTGTGTGTGTGTGTGTGTGTGTGTGTGTGTGTGTGTGTGTAGGTCTGTGTATGTGTGTGTGTGTGTGTGTGTAGGTCTGTGTATATATGTATGTATGTGTTTGTGTAGGTCTGTGTATGTGTGTGTGCATGTGTGTGTATCTGTAGGACTGTGTATATGTGTATATGTGTATGTGTGTGTTGAAAGTATGTATGTATGTATGTCTGTGTGTGTCTGTATGAGTATATATCTGTCTCTCTGTGTGTAGGGTAGGGCAGAGGACCAATTCATGTATCTTCCTCTTCAGGTTCCGCCTTATTTTTTGAAAGGGGGACACTCCCTGAACCTGGCACTCATCAGGAAGCCCCTGGGAACCCCTTGCCTCTGACACCCCCACCACCACCCCGCTTGCAGCTCAGCTCTAGCATTACAAGCGGCCCAGCAGACATTTTGCCCTCTGAGCCATCTCCCCAGCCCTGACTCTGATTCTTAATCAGCAGGGACAGTCTCAGGAGCACTGGCTATCTACCAGCAGTTCCCCAGTGACAACGACATCATCAAAGTAGCTGAAGGGCTGGCAGGGTAGCTCAGTGTACAGTGCTAGCCTGGGATGCACTAGGTCCTGGGTTTGAACCCCAGCACTGTCCCAAACTACAACACAACAATACAACCCTACTATGTCAATCAAACAGGCCTGTGTTTACTCGACGCTGAACACCAGCCTGTCTGGCTGTAGGGAGCAGGGCTCTGTGGCGGTGATGACATCAGACCATGATGACAGGCCATTTTCATTCAATAGAAGATTTGGAAGACCTTGTAATTTCCACATGCTTTCAGGATCAGAGCAAATGCACGCTGTCAGAGAGCAGAAGGACTCCGGGAAGAAGGCCGTGTTTTTCTTTTCGACGCTGGTACTGGGAAAAACGCATGCTTCAGCACACACCTCCACAGCAGCCAGCACTGCGTGGAAGGCCAAGCACCACAGCTTACGGGGATCAAAGCAGATTGCTGAAGGGGAGAAGGGGATCTGAAAGGGAACTGCTAGGCAGTCACCGGAAACAGCAAACCTGGGGAAGGCAGGTAGGCTGCCAATCTTCCTGCACCTTCTCTTTCTACACATACCATTTAGCCAAAGTCATGGGCAATCAGACCTCCTTGTGCTCCCCAGTCATCCCCTTACAGCCTCCTGTGCTCACCCGTCATCCCCTGCGCATCCTCCCAGTGCTCCCCAGTCATTCCTTACAGCCTCCTGTGCTCCCCAGTCATCCCCTTACGGCCTCCTGTGCTCACCATCATCCCCTTACGGCCTCCTGTGCTCACCATCATCCCCTTACAGCCTCCTGTGCTCCCCAGTCATCCCCTTACAGCCTCCTGTGCTCACCATCATCCCCTTACAGCCTCCTGTGCTCCCCAGTCATCTCCTTACAGCCTCCTGTGCTCACCATCATCCCCTTACAGCCTCCTGTGCTCACCATCATCCCCTTACAGCCTCCTGTGCTCACCATCATCCCCTTACAGCCTCCCTGCCCTTATCATCTTGGTAATTCCTAATCTTTCTGGTTTGATCTCACGAGGTTTTCTTCCTCTCAAGGCTTTGTTTTTCTTCTCCGATTGAAAACAGTGTCAATCCTGTGCAACCTCGACTGAGCTTTAGACACTGCTCTGACGTGACTACCTTCGGCCGGGACACCGTTCTTAACCATGTGTCCTCACAGGCACGGACAGTGCTCCATTCCATGTTGGTGAAGCTTTCCTGTTACAGTTATTGCTCTCCAGACCTTGCCTAACACACAACTCCTTGTGTGGCCTCGCACACACAAATGTCTAAGACAACTTTCATATCTAAGAGGCATTTAAATATACTGAAAAACTGAATATATTAAATGCTTCAGAATCCCTTAGTTGCAGTGTATTAAGCCAAGTGACTCAGAGAGTGTGGTGTGTGTGGATGTGTGTAATTTTTTTCCTATGTTACATGAGAAAAAAATGTGTTCCTGTCACTAAATGTTCTACACACTACAGAAATGGTTGTGTTATTTTCCTGGGAGAAGTCCTAAAAAGGAGAAAAAGCATCTGCCTCCTGTATTTGTCACCTTGCCCTCTGTGTATGTCACGCTATGAGGTGAAACGCAAAGTGGGGAGAGAGATCTGGGTGAGGAGGCTCTTCCCTTTAACAGGAATGAGGAGGGAGAGCCAACGTGAGATATCTGAGAGTTGAACAATACAGACGGATTGCAAGGTTGTGGTTGTGTAACTCCTGTTCCAGGCAGAGCAAGTCCCCGTCAGCTCTGACCTGTTAGCAAGGGGACATGAGTGGCAAGGTAGAATCCACACTGGCCTGGCTCTCTCAATCACTGACTCTGAGCTTTGGTGAGTGTTTGAGTGTCCTGAGACGGTACCTTGGCATGCACAGTAGGGATGGGAATGTTCCACAGAAGGTGGCTGTGATGGACTGAACTGTGTCACCCTCGCCTAAAGATAAGCCTACGGCTTGACTCCCCACCCCATACCTCAGAGCAGCCTTATTTGAAAACAGGGTTGCTCAGGGAACCATTTAGGAAGACTTTGCAGCTGAGAAGGGTAGGCCTTTAATGCAATGTCCGGTGTCCCTGTAAGGAAAGGGGAAAGGCTTTGGAAGACACGTACAACAGGGATGCTATGTGAAGACCTGCATAGAAACTGAAATGAGGCAGCTGCAAGCCGAGGGCTACCAAAGATTGCCAAGAACACCACAGACAGGAAGGAAGAGAGAAGGAAGCCAGCGCCCACTGTGAATCTGGCAGGGAACAGGCCCTAACTAGAGGCTGGTTTGATAAGGCTACAGAACCATGAAATGGTGAATTTCTGTTGTTTACAGCCACCTGGTATTGGTACTTTGTTACAGCAGCCCCAGAAAACTAGTATGGTTTGTTTATTTAGTGTGTGTGTGTGTGTGTGTGTGTGTGTGTGTGTGTGTGTGTATTTTAACTGTAAAGGAAACACCCTTAGAATAAGTCACATTGACAAGAAAACACAGCAACTCTTATTACTTGGCTATTTTTGAACACATGCCCCACAGTTCACGTGTTAGAAGCTTAGTTTTTGAATGGAATAGTACTGGGATGTGGGAACCTCCCTGCCTCCCTGGTGATGAGGGCTGTGCCTTTGAGGATGGCCAGATGTCACTGCAGTGTTGGCTTATCTCGAGTGGGCTTGAGTTTGGCCCTCTCTTGCTCCTTAGTCTTACGCTGTTGACCTTCTCCTTCTTCCATGGCATGTCACAACACCAAGGCTCTCACCGGATGCCAGTGGCATGTGCCTGGACTTTGCAGCCTCCAGATCCACGAGCCAAATGAGTGTGTTCTTTATTACCCAGTCTCGGATATCCTTTCACAGAGGTGGAAATGGTACCTAAACCATGGGAGCATATTTCTTTTCTTTGGACCTGACATTGCATCGCCACATTTACCTCCCATTACCTTCCACCCATTCACCCTGTCTGAGCACATTGGCTCCTGGCTATGCCTGCAGCATGCAAGCTACGTTCTTTTCCTCCCAACCTTGATATGGCTGCTTCCTCCGCCCGGAACATGCCCAGGGCAAACCCTGACTTCCAGACTTGCCTCAATGAGAACTTCTCACAATGAGACACTGCAGTTTGGATCAGCTCCCCAACACTCACTGCCCCTCACTCTCCTCCACTCTCCCCGCTCCCCACATCCTCACTAGATCCTAACATCCTGTACCACATGCCTTCTCGTATCATCTATGACGGCTCCCTCATTCTTGGACATTAGCTGTTTTCTTCACTGACATGAAGGAGCATCTAAACAGGGTCTAGTTCACGAGAAGCGCATAACAGAGAACTATAACATTCATTATTCTTTTTAGGGCAGTCATATCCACCTCATCATGATGGAGCTGCTCACATGTGCTGCAAAAGTAATTAGAAACAACCAAAAACTCCCAATTCCCTCTGTCTACCAAGTCCTCTCTCAAGGTAGAATAAACCCAATGGATGGTGATTTTTTTTTTTTATAGCTTCTTTTAAGTGACTCCTTCAGAGGACCTGTCACAGGAGGAGAAATGCCAAGACGTGGGTAACAACTCTTTGACAAAGCTCGACGTGTGCGCCAAGTGTCACCAGGTGTCTAAGTACACAACCCTTGCCATAAATAATACGGATGGCTATATTTTTTGACCTTTAACTCCCGTTACCCAAGGTCAAGAGAGTGGAAGAACACTCTTCTTGGGAGGGAGGCAGGTGGAGAACATCTCCCGGTCTCAGCACTCTGAAGATGAGTACTGAGTACTGAAACACAGTACTCCATGCTCTATGATGCCAAGTCACCATGGGATAAAAGGCTCTTCCCTACACCACAGAATGGTATAACAGCAAAAAAGTAATAAAAAAATAGTGATGTACTTGTATTTTATGTCCCCTCCTTTTCCTGTGTTTGTGTGTTTAATCAAATGTAGGAGTTCAGAGAACATAAGTGACCTGTTCAAGTTTACTCAGCGACCAAGTAGGAGGGCAGGGAACCACACTAGGACCGGAAGATCACAGGGAACAGCGGTCTCCCAACTCCATATTTAGTGAATGCACCTTGCTCGTTTTGCAGCCCTGCTCACAGAAAAAAAAGAAACATTCTCTGGTAGCTTCTCCACAAGCGACTTCCCAGCCAGGGCTCTAGGCAGGTGACTTACTGTTACGAAGGGCCACAAATCCTATTACTTCTGCTGGATAAATCTCCACCAAACTCTCCTTCTTGAGAAAAAGCAGACCCACGTGTGGGGGTGTGTGCGTCAGGAACCGGGGTGCAACACCGAGACAGCCTGGAAATCACAGCTCTTGGGAACTGTTGAGACAAAAACAAAACACCAAACACATTTTATGTCTTTCATCCTCGCTCAGAAGGCCCTCAGCATGGTTCTCTTTTCTGCTTCTC